>NC_091849.1:40548215-40851246 GCF_037783145.1 Equus przewalskii | reverse complement strand
TATATGAGCTCTTGATGGTTGAGGGGCAAGGAAAAGGCTCGAGTCTGACTATTCAGGTGGTCTGTGAACTGAAAAGACTCTGGTCCAGAGTTTGTGCCCTAAGATCTCTTGCCTGTGCTGCCAGTGGGGAAGTGGTTTCACTCCGTCAGGATACTGCAGCGCAGTTTAAGGGGCACCGAGAAGGCTTCTTCACAAGTATTCCCATGATAGCTGAAAGGACAGATTCATTTGTTTGAGTCTAGGACCTCTTCTGCCGTCTGCTCTACACCTTCTAAACAAGTGGCTATGACGCGACAGCATATGGTGGGAGGAGGGGGATAGTGACTAGTTAAAGAAGACTCAGGACAGATGGGGTGTGAGAGATGCGGCTGAAGAGAAACAGGATTAAGGACAGAAACTGAAATATGCGCCAAGGCTATTCCTCGGCAGGACAAAGGATTTTCAAACACCAGGAGACATCAGTTTTACCGGAACTGGCTCTTCTCAATGCGGTGGCCATCTAGCATCACTGTTCCCTTTGGCCTGAACTCTGGAGCCTGGGGGTGAGGGAAGGGGAATGAACTTATGTGGCCATGGCTAAGCATAAATGAAAGCTGTCCAGGCTGGGGGTGGGCAGCCTTTGTCTATGCCAGGACTTCTTCTGAAACTGTTCAATTTGAAAGTATTGCCCATATTGAGATGGGAGGATGAGGATGCTCAGGAACCCAGTCATCTTAAAATCACGGAGAGCTAGGCATAAAGGGCTTTCACCCTCTGGAGGGGTCCTAAGCTTGGTCCACGCACCTCAGGAGAAGGGACAGGCAGGGGCTGTGCCCTAGGCCCCAGCTGAGTTAAGCCTGCTGATGCTATTTTCAGGGAGCTCTGGCAGGATGTTCCGAGCTTCCCCGAAGAGTCTCAGCCTGTGACAGAACCTAAATTTACTTCTGTCCCCTGTGCAATCAGCTAAGCCTCCTTTTCCCTGGCTAAGACCACTGGGGACTTCCTGGTCGGGAGGGGAGGTGGGGGTGGGGGGAGAATGCAGGGGAAGCGCCGAATAAAATCTAAAGAGAACCCCTCTGGGGACAACTTACCCTGGTCTGAATGTATTTTTAACTTTTTAGGACCTGACAGAAGTAAAAGTATATTTAATGGCACAAAGGAAGATACTAAGGAAGATAATCAGTTGGCTGGTGGAGAAAAGGGAAGGAGGAAAGGGAAATATATTAATTCCATCATTGCTCATGGTAGAATGTCTGAGAATACTGTCAAATGACAAAACTAAAACAATTTAGTAATGCGTTTGATGTCTTTTATTCAAGGGAAAACAGTCCATGGATTGGGGGAGCGCAGTGCCTCACAAGCGGTGGAGCCCTCTTCCCAGGGAATTGGGGCAAGAGTAAGTTTTTATGGAGCGTTAGAAGAGGCAACTCGGACACAGGGCATGACGGGCTGGGGGTCAGGGATTTCCTTCTAAGGCTGGCACATCCTGTTTTCTAGCGTACGGTAACGCTGCTAAAGCTGAGTTGGAGGATTGTGATCATGATATTTTAGGTTTCCTTCACGGGTGTTTCTGTAAGTGCAGGCTTAGATTTAGATTTAGATCTTAGGGTTAGATTTCTGATGGGGGCTAGGCCACTGGAGTGGCCTCCATTTTCTGGGTCCTGATATAGGAGTTAACTTTATTAATACAACCAAAGTCATAGTTTATAAAAGCAACTTCTAAGATGAAAATACTGACCTTCTAAATTTTATAATAAACACACATGAACAGGGCAAAGAAAATGCAGGCAACATCATGAGACAGTTGCTGCCTATCAGAACCTTTGGAATTCAGCTTAAGAAGTTCTCAGAGGAAAATTCACATATTAAACAAGAATTACGCTTTTTTTTTTTTTTTTGAGGAAGATTAGCCCTGAGCTAACTACTGCCAATCCTCCTCTTTTCGCTGAGGAAGACTGGCCCTGAGCTAACATCCATGCCCATCTTCCTCTACTTTATAAGTGGGATACCTACCACAGCATGGTTTTTGCCAAGCAGTGCCATGTCCGCACCCGGGATCAGAACCAGCGAACCCTGGGCCACCGAGAATCAGAACGTGCGAACTTAACCACTGTACTACTGGGCCGGCCCCAGAATTAAGCATCTTAAGATGTAAATATGTGGAAAAGATATGCCACTTTCATGGATCAGAAAACTTAATACTGTTAAGATAGCAGTTCTCCCCAAATTGATTTATAGATTCAACACAATCCCTATCAAAATTAAAGCTGTCCTTTTTCTAGAAATTGACAAGCTGACCCTAAAATTCATATGGAAATGCAAGGGACTCAGAATAGCCAAAACAATCTTGAAAAAGAATAATAAAGTTGGAGGACTCCCACTTCCTGATTTTAACACTTACTACAAAGCTACCATGATCAAGACTGTGTATACTGGCATAAGGACAGACATATAGTCCAATGGAATAGAATTGACAGTTCAGAAATAAACTCCTACATCTAATAAAGCCATACATCAACAAGAGTGTCAAGTCATTTAAATGGGGGAAAGAATAGTCTTTAACAAATGGTGCTGAGACAATCGGATATCCACTTGCAAATGAACGAATTTGGAAACCTAACTCACACTATATGCAAAAACTAACTCAAAATGAATCAAAGGCCCAGATATAAGAGCTAAAACTATAAAACTCTTAGAAGAAAAGAGAAGAGCTAATTTTTGTGACCTCAGCATAGGTAATGGTTTCTAAGGTATGACACTTAAAGCACAAGCAACCAAGGGAAAAAACCAGATAAATCAGATTTCATCAAAACTAAATAGTTTTGTGCTGCAAAATGATACTGCCAGACTCTTTACATAATGAGGGAAAGTATTTGTAAACCAAACCTGATAAGGGTCTAGTACCCGGAATATATAAAAAACTCTTCAAGCTCAACAACAAAAAGGCAAATAGCCCAATAAAAAATGGGCTGATGATTGTAAGATATTTCTCCAAGAAGATATAGAAGTGGCCAATAAGCTGATAAAAAAATGCTCAGCATCATTAGTTATTAAGGAAATGCAAATCAACACCACAATGAGATACCACTTCACACCCACTACAATGTCTATAGTCAAAAAGACAAACAATAACAAGTGTTGGGGAGGATGTGGAAAATTGGAACCCTCACACATTGCTGGTGGGAATGTAAAATGGTACAGCAACTTTGGAGAAGAGTTTGACAATTCCTTAAAAAGTTAAACAAAGAATTTCTGTATGACCCAAAAATTCCTTTCCTAGGTATATAGCCAAGAGAACTGAAAACATATGTTCATACTAAAACTTGTACACAAATATTTAGTAGCATTATTCATAATAGTTAAAAAATGGAAACAATCCAAAAGTCCATCAGCTGATGAATAGATAAAATGTAGCATATCCTTACAATGAAATATTATTCAGCCATAAAAAGGAATGTTACAACAGGGATGAACTTTGAAAAGATTATGCTAAGTAAAAGAAGCCAGACACAAAAAGCCATATGTTTTGATTCCATTTATATGAAATATCCAGAATAGGCAAATCTATAGAGACAGAAATAGATTAGCAGTTACTAGGGGTTGGGGGAAAGGGACTGGCGAGAGCCTGCTAATGGGCACAGAGTTCCTTTTTGGGGTGATAAAAATATTCTGGAGGGGCTGGCCCAGTGGCACAGCAGTTAAGTTCACCAGCTCCATTTCAGTGGCCCGGGGTTCACCGGTTCGGATCCCGGGTGCAGACCTACACACCACTTATCAAGCCATGCTGTGGCAGGCGTCCCACATATAAAGTAGAGGAAGATGGGCACAGATGTTAGCTCAGGGCCAGTCTTCCTCAGCAAAAAAAGAGGAAGATTGGCAGGAGATGTTAGTTCAGGGCTAATCTTCCTCATAAAAAAAAAACAAATTCTGGAATTAGATAGCCGTGATGGTTGCACAACTTGTTGGTATACTAAAAGCCACTGAACCTTAAAAGGGTGAATTTTATCTCAATTTTAAAAATTGCCAAAAGGAAAATAATCACCAAAAAAAAAAAAAAAAGGAAGGAGCAACACAGAAAGTCTACTTAGTACCATTTACGGGAAAGAAGGATGCAGTAAATACATACTACTGCTTGCACGTGCATAGAATATTGCAACAATACACAAGGAAGTGGTAACAGATCAGCTCTGGGGAAGGGAACTGGTTGCTGGAGGACAGGAATGGGAAAGACTCTCACTGTTATACACTTTTGCTCCTTTTGAATTTTATACCACATAAATGTATTACCTATTTTTAAATATGAAAATTAAATTGATAATAACAGCTGACATTTACTGAGCGCTTCCTCTGTGCTAGGTACTGTTCTGAGTGCTTTATATTTATTTAATCTTCACAATGACATTCTTTTGTTCTATTTCTATCCTCATTTACGGAAAAGGAAATTGAAGCATAAATAAGATAAATTACATGCCCAAAAGAACACAGCTAGTAAGCAGCAGAGTTGGAATTTGAGCCCAGGTTGTCTGGCTCCAGAGTCCTTGCTCCTGACCACTACTCTATATTTAAAGGAGGGGTGGAGGAAGAGCTCAGGGTAGGTGGGTGAGGAGGAGAAAGGAAGGAGGGGGTATGAGACGGAGGAATGGACGGGGTGGAGCGGGCAGTAGAGGGAGAGGAGGAAGGGTAACGAGAGGAGGGAGAGGAGGGGAGGAGGGAATGTACAGACTAGACGGGATGATGCAGAGGGCAAATACAGGCCTCCTTTTCCCAAACGTCTCCCTGCCCGGCCTTCCAGTGTTGAAGCATCCTGGGTACAGGATAGCCTACTAGAGGCTGGGTCCCATGAAAGCCTGTGCAGCCTGGTGGTAAAGACCATAAACTCTGGAATCAAATTTAAGTTAGAATCCCAGCTCCACAATTTTGTGGCTGTGTTTCTTGAGGTAAAACCTTTCTAAGCTTCAGTTTCTTCATCTCTAATACAGGATAACTTTGTACTTGTGTCACAGAGTTAATATAAGGATTTAAAGACTGCATTTTAAGCACTTAGTGCCTGGCACAGAGGAAGTGAACACTAAATGGTGGCTATCATAACATTAGCTAACTGACTACGAATGCCAGATAACTGAGTTGTAAAGTGTAAAATCCATGGGAAGATTATGCTCTGTGGAAGAAAGACTATCAAACAGATAAAGGCCAAAGATGGCAGCTCCAAAAAGGGAGAACAAAAAGAAGAGAGCTGGAGTCATATACTCTCTGGCACTTAGACACATGGAAATTCATGTGGGAATTCACGTGGGAATGCCCAAATCACACAGTGCAAAGGAGAAACAATTCCCACAGCCCTCTGTAGCTCTCAAAAGACACTCTGACTTCTTCGGAGCCCATTACCACACCTGTGCCCAAAGAGGGCCACACCAAAGCACTTGCACTGCGGCCTGCCTTAAGTATCGACAACCTCGTCATTAGGGCTGAGTTTCCGTCTGCTGATGGATCCCACCTTACTTAAGATGGGATCCATTCACCTCAAAGCTTCCCGGGCCTCTGGTCCACCTCTGGTTCTCATTTCTCCACAGTTGTGCTAATGACTTGGGAGTTAAGAAAGATCTAAGTCTCACGCTTCAGAAACACAGGCTTTTATTTTGACAAAGATATAGACAGTGGTGACTGTAAAAGGCTAGCATAGTTAATATGTACACTATACAGTATCTTAAAAAGGAGAACTTGGGGCATTTTCTTTGTCTTCTATACAATAAGAGAATCATGATCCCTTCAGATGATTTTTTGTTGTTGTTTTAACATATACATTCTTGAATTTCTTCTTCATCCTTATTCTCCTTGACATCAGCCACTCTGTCAAATCCTGAACGCAGGAACGTAAAGAATATCACAAACACAAAGAATTACAAATTACAAATTTAACTCATGGCCCTGAAAAAGGAGATTTGCTGAGCCCTGAGGCAAGGAGCTATATTCTTTCCTCTCTTTTTCTTGCCCACATCCTAACATTTACCTTCACAGACATTACATTGTGATATCTAGGGCCTTCTTTCTCCTTTAGTGACCATCCAGCCACTCCAAGGGAACAATCTTATTGTTGAAGCTGGGACCAAGGAGGAACTTTCTACACCTAAGGATTATAGATACTGAAACAAAGAGCTGGGAAAAGGCTGTTATGCTGTTTAACAATATAAGGGATCCTTGTCTGTCTAGGCTGGATCTAGCACTAGTGAGAGGATGATAATTACCTCTGGAGCAAGGACTAAGTCCATATACCTGTGTGTCCTTACTTTGAAGGGTTGCGCCTCCCTACTTTGGAGGTGCAGCCTTCAACTGCTTGTGAGTAAGATTCTGAGACTGTTCTCAGACAAGGGTTCCAGGAAAGACTGCTTACTCTGTATTCCTAAATTTCCTTCAAAGGAGATGTCTTCCTCCAGGACGTCTCCCTCTATCCAAATCCTGGTGAAGCAGGTGTCAAAAGGTCCTATGATGTTGGTCATGGACATGGATTCTCTCTTTCCATATCTCATTACAGAGGCTTTAAGCTCAGAGACCCACTGGTGATAGACAGGGCAGGTCACACATCGAGAGAAGAACTCCTTAAAGTACTGAAAGGAAAGGAGGGTCCATTACCCCAGGGGTTAGTACTCTCTTCCCTCCGCTCCACTCCACCAGAACTTACAGCAGTCCCCACTCAGCATACTCACTCAGGGCTGGGGGAACAGGGAGGAGCTATTGATGGCAAAGGGGCTCAGAAAGCTGGTTTGAGATACAGAGGAACTGGAATGTCTTAGACTCAGAAGACAGGGCTGTAGGGAGATGTGTCAAATTACAGACTGAGCCAGAGTGGGTCCATTGAGAAGGACTAAATGTCAACATTTTAATGGTATTGGGTAGTAGCTGCGGAGAGGCAGAAAGCTAAGGAATCCAGTCCTGACCTACATCCAAGAATATCTGGGAGGGCACAGGAGGTAGGTGGAAAGACTTTCTAGGTGGAGAGAAAAAGGTTCAAGGAGTAAAAAGAGACAGAGGCAGCAAGGAGAAGAGTAAGGGAGAGACGCAGGTGGCAGAAAGAGTGCCACGGGGCCAAACTGTAACTTAGGCATTAGCTGAAGGACAGTGGAGAAGCAGGCACCTTAAGGGTGTGGCTATGAGTCTCTGGGGGAATACGCATGAAGACACCCTCTGGCATTTTCTGTAACATGAGCACGTGGCACTCCAGGAATCGAACAAAGCCGTGTGAACCAAACAGTGAGGCATTGGTTCTTTTCACCAACTGGCGAGCCTTGGAGAAGTGGTGCTCAAATAGGTTCCACTGCGAGCCCTGGGCAAACCTGGAGGGAAAGAATCGCAGCTCTCAGCTCTGTCCCCTGCTTACCAACCATGGCTTTTCACAGAACCATCATTTCTCTATGGTTCTAAGACCTCCTGGACAGTCAGAATTGTGATGCTGGAAAGTGGCCAAGGCTACTAACTCACATGCAAGGAGACTTAAAAGCAGACCAATGATCTTCAGCCTTGCCGTGGGTCATCCAGCATTTCAATATAACCCTAAACCTGACCCTCAACATACAGGCCCAAACCTGTTACAGGACAAGAAGAACCCTTCCGATAAGATGGGGGGAATGGGAGGTGAATGGTCTTTAGAGGTGGGTTAGAGATGTGGAATAGTCCTGCCTGGAGGGGTAAACGGCGATTGCTTAAATGACTTCATGGTGTCCTTAAATTTCTACCCTTGCCCACAGTTCCTGAGTAAGATTCTGGTACCCCATATTACCACATGGCCAGAGAGGAGTGGACCCCCAGCATGACATTGCTCTGCGAGGTTAGAACGCAGCTGTGCTCATAGTGTTGAATGAAACGCAGACACTCCCCAAAAGGACGACACAGCAATCCTGTGGACAAAGAGGGTAACCAGGCTAGCATGAGTTGTCCATGTAGGAACTGGTACAGAAGGTGTGTGGTACAGGGGAGGAGACAACACCTGAGAGGCGGACACCCCTGAATCACAACATGGTTCCTAGACTTTAAGGCCGGGGGCTAGAAGCAGAGACCATGCCCGAGGGACAGTTTCATGATCGCCTGTGTTCCAAATCTGGGGCCCCACCTGAAGTCTGAATACCTTAGGAGTGCAGCAGAGCCCTGCGCAGGATTTACCTTTTCCATAGAGCAGCAGATCTAAGCAAGCAGAATAGAAGCAGGCCAGGCCAAGGACATCATGACCCCGGGAAATGAGCGCCCACTGACTCTCCAGCACATGGACACACAGATCAAATCTGCCAAAAGACAGAGCTACTGGGACCAGCGAGGGAGTAGGAAGGATGGTGCAGGAGAGGGGGGGATCTTACGCCATCAAAGCAGCCTAACAGCCCCTAGATCTCCTCTCCACAGCTCTATAGAGAGCATCTGGGCCTGGGTTCAGACTTATCTCTTAGGAAACGAAGTGGGAAAATGCCTCTGAGACAGTTTCCAGGGTCTTGAGCTACTGAAAGTCCCTACCTCTCTAGAGAAAAATGAAAAAAAGAAAACAAAACAGGAATATGTAGCAGCTCAGACACTGTATTTCCACTCCTGACCTCCCCTCCACACTTAAGACAATGCTTCCTGGCGTGACTAGAGAAGAGACAGCTCTGCCTGTGGAAATGGAACAGCATCTCCCTCACCACTCCAAATTTCTCCGGGAAATCATACCCTCCCCTCTTAGGCAACAAATAAAAACGAAAGAAAATGATCTTAATACTTCTTCTTCAGAAAAGCAGATCTGAAGAGAACTGAGAGAACCAGATTCTCTAGAGCTGGTTTCTTGAGGTGTCTGCATATCTCATGAGCTTGAAAACCTAAGGAGGTTAAAGAGTATTGTGTGAGGTCTAGCTGTGAACCTGGCCTCTCTAAAAGCCCTGGGCCCACAGCCCCGAGTGCCATTACCCAACTTGATGGAGAAGTCAAGATGGCCGAGGCAGAGCTTGGTGTAGGCCAAGGCCTGCATGAGCTGGGCTGTGGCCAACAACCCCTCCCTGGAGAACCAACACAGGCTGCTTTTCTGAATGGCCATCTGCTCACAGTGCAGCCACTTCTCCCTGTCACCCATGTTCTGGGAGAACTGGGAGAGGGCCACGTAGGCAGAGACAACCTGCGGGGCAAAAACACGGGGAAGAATATTCCAACTGTACATTCACGCCACATTTCCACAGTGTCCCCTCCTGCCTAAGTGCCCACTCTGGTACCTTGCTGCTCACTCAGTCAGGACTCCTGGTGTCCTTACCTCTCGTCTCCTCTCTGGCTATGAAAACATGCCCCTTCTCGCCCCGACACTTCTAATTTGACCATTCTCACTGCCTGTTCTTTAAACAAACCACTTTCTCCACCTGCTGCTCTTCTTTTTCTCCAACCCAAGACTTTCCCCTTCAAAACATTGACCAAATCTCTTCTGTGTTTTCTCTAAGGCCTCTGATTCTTGCTCCTTAGAAAAGTGCTGCCTAGATCTCTCTTATAACCATGTGCACCTCTGACATAGTTGATGACTTTCTTCTTGAAACTCTGTCTTCACCAGGTGACTATGACACACCACATCTCTTGGATTTCCTCCTGTCTCTCTGGCAACTTCTCAGTTTCTTTTCCTGGTTTCTCCTATGACCCTGACCTCTTAACACTGGAGCTGTTAACTCAGTCCTTGGACCTTTTCTCATCCCCTTGGTGATCTCACCAGTTTCATGGCTTTAAATGCCACCTATACACTGATGACTCCCACATTCTATTTCCAGCCCATACCTCTCCTGTGGACCCCATACGGTACATTCAACTGCCTACTCAACATTTCCAGCTTGATGTCTAATAGGTATCTTAAATCAAACATGTCCAAAACCTGGCTCCCAATCTTTCTCCAAACCTGTTCCTTCTGCAGACTTCTGCAAGCTGATTAAGAGCATCTCTATCCCTCTAGAAGTCCAGGTTGCAAATCTTGGGATTATCCTTGGCTCTCTTCTTTCTCTCACATCCCACAACTCATCCATGAGTGAATCCTACTGGCTCTCTTTTGACAGAAGACACTCCTCCCCACTTCGTCTGCCACCACAGTCCAAGCCAACCATCTCTTGCCTGTATTATGGCAATAGCCTCCTAACTGGTCTCCCTGCTTCCTCTCTTGCCCCTTTCAGTTTATTCTCAATACAGCAGCCAGAATGATCTTATTAAAATAGAAGTAGACCCGGTTACTCTTCTTCTCAGCACCCACCAATGACTTCCCATCTTTTTTAGAATAAAAGTCAAAACCCCTACCATGGCCTACGAGGCCTGCACTATCTGCCACCCACACCTCCCTAGACTCTCTGACTCCTCTCTCCTCCCCTCCAGCCACACTGGCCTCCTCACTGTTCCTCAAACACAGAGGGCACGCTTTGTGCATTCTCTGTGCCCTCTGCCTGAACACTTCTCCCAGATAGCCATGAGGCTTACTTTTTTGCCTCCTTCAGATACTTGCCCAAATGTCACCTGCTCAGTGAAGCTTTCCCTGACCCCCCTTGTTTAAACCTGCACCTCCCAGCCCCCAGAACCCCATGTCCCCTGCCTCCGCTTCATTTTTCTCCATTGCATTAATCATCACCTAACAGACTAGATAGTTCACTTATCTATTATCTGTTTCCCTGGAACCAAATCAGTGCCTGACACATAATAGGTGTTCATCAAGTATTTGTTGAACAAATGGATAAAAGAGAGAGAGAGAGATGGACAGTACAATTAGGAAGACACATTCTTTCCCTTCCTTCTTTTTTCCTAAGTCAGCAATTCTAATCCTTTTTTAGATTATGGACTTCTTTGAGAATCTGATGAAAGCAATGACCCCTTCCCTACCTCCCATTAGCGCCCAAATGCTCTTTTGACCATGCACACAAAATGCTAGATTCAGTTCAAGGAGTGCTCAGTTAGCCTCACACCTGGAAACCCATTTATAAACCTCAAATTAAGAAACTCTGTTCACACACACGATCAGTGGTGTCCCTTAAATCTGGTTTATTTTGGAACCATGCTAAAACCAGGAACTAGGCAGGGTCTCTCTCCCTCGCATTCTACATTTCCGAGTGAGGCCCAGAGGTAAAGCCAGGACTTGCTTACCTGGGCTTCATTTGCAAACTCCTCAGCTGAATTCTTCTGCATAAGAGTGGCCAGGCATGCAAACCTGCGGCTGCTGGCTGTGGCCTCCAGGTTATAGAGCTGCCAGAGCAGGGAGAGGCAGTGTACCCGCTGCTGCAGGATGGCCAACTTTTTCTTACTGTCGTGAAGCACAGGGTGGTTAGCATACCCTTATTCTTCACCAGTACCCAACTGCCCCTCCCCACAGGAAATCCAAGTCTACTCATCATGGGGCCATCTACAGACTTGCCAACTCAGAAATGTTCCTGGAATCCCACTACTTCTAACCCCACAGGCCTTTTTAATTCATCCCTCTTGACCAGGAAACGTTCAAGAGGTTTTTTAAAAAGATTCATTCTTTGAATTGCTATTTTGGTTGAATGAATTTCCCGCAAATTATTACAGCTCAAAAACTAGGTAGCAATTTAATATTTTATATATATAAATAATATATAATTATTAAATAATATATATAAATATATATCTCAGAGAAATAATATTAAATTGCTACCTAGATACATATACATATACACACATACATATGTGTGTGTTTATACACATTGTGTCTTTATTTGAAAGAGACAGGGTAACATCACACTCCAGAAACAAAAGAAGTCCTCTGCTACATTCTCCTACGTTTAACTGGCTGGGAGAGTAAGGTGGAAGAACTAGAACTATCTGTTATTTGCTTGAAAAGAGGAGTCTTAGGTCAATATAGGCAAAACTCCAGGCTGGGTCCTAGTTTAGTTCTCTATGGCCCTAAAGTAGACCAGGGCAACTTAGCCAGGCTTCTCACTTCTCACTAGGGTTGTTTGGAGGTTGGCTCAGGGAACAGGAATGCCAATATTTTTCCAGGAATGTTTGGAAAAGGACACCAAACCAGGTACAAGGAAAATTCCTTTTCAGCAGTCGAAGGGCTTGCCTAGCCAATTTTTTGGCCAAGGTGATCTGTCCCATGTTGAAACAGACCTGGAGATGGGAAAATGAGAAACAGTAATGTAAATGTGGGAAGAGTACTATGGACAAGGTTCTAGATATAGCACACCAGCTCTTTTATTTTGGGAGGTGTTCTTGGGGCCACTGAGGTGCTAGAGTGGGCTGAGGTGGAGCAGAGCCTGGCAACACTAACAAGCACCAGTAGGGCCTGAGCAAGTAAGGGAGTGAGAAAATAGGATTACAGAGAAAGTACCCTCCTTTGTCATTTCCCATGCATTTGTCAGCGAGCAGTAGAAGAAGGCTGTGATTTAGAAAGTGATGCTGCTAGAGTGAGATGGGATTGTCATTTGGGCAGAGATTCAGATGCTTCAGATGGAACAGAAAGCATCTGGAATGTTACCAAATTCCGTATCTCTCTTCCTAAATAGGTTGCACCACCATAGTGCATGCGGGAGTAGGAGCTGGGGAACTACCTTGAAGTTATCATACCTTCACATTCTAAGGCTAAACCCTCCAAGAAAGTAATAAAGTCTATGGTGATTCCAGAAGAATCTTGGGAAGACTGCACAATAACTTCTTACAAAAGGAAAGAAATAATTATTTAACTTTGCTCCAAAGACCTCTTGGTTGAAACACAAATAACACAACACTGTGGACAACTCAAATATTTTCTTTGGCATTCAAAGGCATTATACACATTAGGTTGCAGCTCTAACAAAACATTCCCCATGATATTAGAGAATCATTATTTATAAGTTGATAATTACTCCAACACATTTTGTTCTGTTGGATTTAATAGTAATAAGGCTGGGAGAAGTTGCTGAGCTGTCCTGAGTTACTGATACACAATAAATAAGTTATATGCCTTTGAAATGAATGTCATGGCATGCTTTCCCCAGAGTTTCTATTTGTTATACAAATCTCATTCCCTGAGGAAATTTGTTATAAATGATATAGAATGATCTACAAGGTATATTATTATTATTATTTTAAAAAGCAAGATGTAGAATGGAGTATAGAGAGCTCCTGTTTGTGTATAAAAAAGGAAGTGGGAGACTATACACATTTATGTATGCTGAGCTCCTCTAGTAGAATATAGAAGGATACATAACTCTGGGGAGGGGACACAATGGCTGAGTGATGGATGGTGTGGGGGAGACTTTCAACTGTATGTTCCTTCTTTCCCCCTAGCTTTATTGAGATATATTTGATACATAGCACTGTTTAAGTTTTAGGTATACAACATAATGATTCAACGTGTATATATTGCAAAAGGATCACAATAAGTTTAGTTAATATCCGTCACCACACATAGTTACAGGGGTTTTTTGTTGAGATGAGAACTTTTAAGATCTACTCTCTTAGCATCTTTCAAATATACAATACAGTATTTTTAACTATGGTCACCATGCTGTACATTGCATCTCCAGGACTTATTTATCTTATAAATGGAAGTTTGTACCTTTTGACCACCTTCACCCATTTTGCCCACCCCCCCACCCTCCTGAAATTAGTTTATATATACTCAAATGAGAAAAGGACATGAATAGGCAATTCACAGAAAAATAAATGACCAACAAACATATGAAAATAATGTACCTTATTAATTAAGAAATACACATTAAAATACAATGTAACTTTCATTTATGGATTAACAAGTTTAAAAATGACTGATAATATCTGATGGTAAGAATGTGAAGAAATGGAAAAACTTGAATTGATAGAATATTTTTGGTGGACAATCTGGCAATATATTTATTAAGTGTGAAATCATTCATATCTTCTGTCTTAGCATTTCCACCTCTGGAAATTTCTCTGACAGAAATACTCTGACAAGGAAAGAAAGAGATATTTACAAGAATATTCATTGTAGCAATATTATAATAACCAAAAATTAGAGATAACCTACATGCACATGAAGAAGGGAATGATTAAGTGAACTTTGATATATGCATACAATGGAGTACTTGGCAGCTGTAACTGTGACTGGAAGTACATCAATATGCAAATATGTTCAATCTGTACTATTAAGAATAAGGAGCTGGCCCAGTGGCGCAGCGGTTAAGTTTTCACGTTCTGCTTCTCGGCGGCCCGGGGTTCACCGGTTCGGATCCCGGGTACGGACATGGCACCATTTGGCACACCATGCTGTGGTAGGCGTCCCACATATAAAGTAGAGGAAGATTGGCACGGATGTTAGCTCAGGGCCAGGCTTCCTCAGCGAAAAAGAGGAGGACTGGCAGTAGTTAGCTCAGGGCTAATCTTCCTCAAAAAAAAAAATAAATAAATAAAAATAAAAGTCAGCTGCAGAAGAAAGAGAACATAGACTAAGATTCTATTTTAAGAATAAGAGAAAACAATAATGCTATGACTATGTGTGTATGGCTAGTGAAATCTGCACCAAATTATTAACTCTGTTGGGGTGGCATGGGATTAGCTGGTGCTCTTTCACTTTCTACTATTGTATAGTATTATGTTTTGAATTTGATAACCTTTTATCACATTATCACACCTATAATCTCACACAAAAAATGAAGAGATTTTAAAAGAAATAATGGGGTAACCCTCAAGGAGCAATAACTCAAATTTCAAGGTCACCGCCTGTCCTCACCTCTGACCGAAGAGAGCAGAAAGCGGCCTCCTCAAACTGACAGATCTTCACCTTGTGCTTTTTCAAAAATGAGAATGCTGAGCGTTGGCCCAGAAGACTGCTTGCCTTCCTCAGATAAAAGAAGGCCTCCAAACAAGATGAGGGGCGGAGAAATGGGATTAGGATTTGGGTGATGCTAGGGGTGCGATAAGGGCAAAGTCTGGAGTAAGCTTGTGATGAGGGTCAGGATCTGAATGTGAATGAGGGTTGGATCTGAAGTTAGAAACGGGGAGCCGGACTGCGCGTGGGAGGCAGGGGCAGGGCCAGCAGTGGGCGGCGCTCTGACACTACCACACTCCCATTTCATGTTTTCTCCTACACCCCTTCCAGCTCCTTTCCCTCTCCTACTTTCCTCCACTTTTCACTCCAGGTTACTTGATAGTAAGAAATCCCAACCAAATTCCCCAAGTAAAAGGGCTCAGCTCAGGGGCAGAGGGCAGAGCTTGCTCACCATGTAATTGTCTGACAGGTCCAAGGAGGCAGCGGCAGCCTCCAGCAGGTAATAAAATGCACAAGTGGTTTCTCCGATGATCAGGCAGTGCTGGGTGAGGGGTGACAGCACCAATTTCAGGATTTCCTCACAGTGACAGGGCTTCATGGTCAATACATCCTTCTCGGGGCTGCCCTGAGCCAGCTTCCTGTTTACTTGATCCAGGAACTCTTCCTCAGTTCTTTGTGGAGAGAAGATGAAGAACTGAGCGTGGCTACAAAGTAGCCACTCTTGTCAGGTCTCAAAGCCACTTTTTCCAGGAAGCTTTCCTTTATAATTCATTAATTCTATGTCTATCCTTCTCCTCCATCACTCCGTAAGTTTTTGAAAGTCAGGGACTTGATCTATAATGGCAAAGCCCTATGAGGGATTTTAAAAACCTAAAGAATCTAAGTACGTCACAAACTAAATAGGGAAACAACCACACCTGAAGAGTAAACTAACAATGAGTTGAATAAAAACATAAAAATGATACAAAGCAGTAAGTAATAATACATTTATCTATTAGCATATTTGAACTTTGTCACAGCACATCCGAATATTACTTTACACAAACACCACCATCTTATCCTAACCCTGTCATTCAGGCAGGCAAAAATTACCTTTTACAGATGAGGAAATTGAGGCTCAGAGATGCTTAAGTGACTTATATATGACCTCACAGCTACTGAGTAGAACCAGAAATAGAGCTCACCTCTCTGACTACTAGACCAGTGCACTGTCCACAGGCAACATGAATTCAAGAGGTCAGATCTCTGTGAGATAGACCGACTGAAAAAAGTGGAACTTGAGGAGGGCTTTGAAGGATGATAAACATTCTGATAAGTGGAAGGATGTGGAGGCCACTTAGTATTTATAAAATGGAGAATTGTATAAGCAAAGACACACAGGTGATTGTGGAGGTGATTCATGTCAAATACAGATTTTTCTTTGAAAACTGTAGGAAATCAGGCTGGATAAATGAGATAGGAATCTGTAGCGTGGCTGGTAGACTCAAGGTAGGGACATTTAAAATTGATGGGATGGGCATTAGAAAGCCAGGAGGTACATGGTTAGGAAATGTAAATTCGCTTTAATATCTTCTGAGGTCAAAAATAATTGAGAAGGCAAATTTATAGCTGAAAAGATCTGCTATGTGTACAATGCATTTGACAGCTACTAAATAAAGTTTTTCTTAACCACTAAGAAATAATTTCCCTACAAAGAATAAAAAATTGCCTTTCCAAATCTCTGTTAACCTGAATTTTGGGCTGAGTATAAGAGTCACTACTCTTGGGTGGTCAGATGGCTTCCTGGTCTGCAGGTGAGGTGAATGCCCCAGTTTAATGGTCATCTGTGTCTCACTTTCTGGCCCCCTCCATGCCCACTCTCAGCATCTCCATCTACCTGCAGTGTTCACTTGTGAAGACCTCCTGACTTCTGGATGGTTTTGTCTGGAACTGAAAACTATCTGTAGGTAGAAAAATATGATTATCTTTAATTATCCATGTTTGTATTAACTGAGGACATTTTAAATTCCTGATTACCTTTCTTCTGCAGCTTAGTTCATGACCTAATTGCCTCCCCCATTAAAAAATGACAAGTTTAGGTTAATATCAGCCTACACACAAAATTAGGATGGTAGATTGCAAATTCCTTAATGGCAACTTTTTGTGATTCAAATAGTAACTCCTTTCCTTCTCAAACCACCCAAACCAGTTTCTAATTCTCTTCACTAAAGAAATGAATACAGAAAGTGTTCATTTGGTTTGATGGCTACTTCTAACAGTACAAATCCCTGAATACATTTGGATCAGGTTTATGACAGATGAGAGTGAACCACAGAGCCTAAATCCTAGTGAAGAAAATCGTGAGGGCACAAGATGCCACAGTGCACTAGAGTGACAGTGGCCAGCAGAGGTTTTCAGCTTTACCTAGTTGGCCTTGAATAGCCTTTATCCTCCAGATAAGACTCTCCTCTGCAGCTGCCTTCTTACAGATCAAAAAGCAAAGATTGGGAATGATGTGGAGATGGTACCTCTTAGGGCTTAAAAGCATGGTGGTGGGAGTGAAGAGGAGTCTAAGAGAACTGTTATAGGGAGGATTTGTGTTAAGTAAAAGGACAGGCTCTCTGATTTGTTAATGATCAAAAACGGTAAGGTAAAGTAAGGCTAAGCTAACTAAGGAAAGTGGAGTTTGGCAGCATTACTGCAATGTACAGTTCCCAGGGGCATCACATCACAGCCGGAGTGAACAGCAGCCTCCAGATTTGTGCAGTTCTGCGTGGCCATGCACTGAGGCCTTGGGTCTGGGAAGCCTCCTCAGGGGTTCAGCTGTGTGAGGACGGTCTTGAGCCTCTCGTGTATATTGACCACACTGTCTAATCTAAAGCTGACAGTGATCTCTCAAAAGCAAAAGGCCACATAGGAAATATGAATGATAGCGTAATTTCTTCACAATACCAGACCAGGACATTCACTGTTATTTTTCTCTTCACCTTCCAAAAGTACAAAAGCTCAAATGCCTATAGAGTGCATCAGTCAATGACCAATTTCTCCAAGTCACTGGTCCACCTTCACAGGGTTATCAGAATGTTACACCTAGAGATGGTATTGGGATCACAGATCAATTCCTTCACTTTAGTCCTTTACTATCAACAATTCACTATCTCTCCAGTATCCCTCGCCCCGACCCAACACCAACTTCTCTCCTATCAAAGTAGAAAAAGAGAAGATTTGGTTGGGTCTTGACAGCTGTCTTCAAATATGAAAGAAGGCACAACGAAAAATGGGTGAAGTCACAAGAAAGTAGATTTCACCTTGATGAAAGAAGATTTCTAACAGCTCTTGACAATGAAATGGACTATCTTGCAAGGTAAGCTAACGGAAGATGTTAAAACAAAGAGGGTGAACTCTTACCTGGGATGTGGTAGAAGGGATACAGGCTTCGGGTAACATCTGTCCACTATTCCAAGCTTCTTCAAGTAGCTAACTCCTACTTATCCGTCAAGTCTCACTTCTGGCATTCTCCTTCAAGGGAGTCCTCTCCTACTCATTCCTCAGGCTGGACCAATGACCCTTCTGTAGATACCCCAAACCCTATGCATGCTATTTTCATTGCCTTTACCATGCCATATTGGGATTCTCTATTTATATGTCTGTATCACACCAAAAACCTGTTAATTTCAGGTACCAAGGCTTATTCATTTTTGTATGCTTAACTCCTAGTTGCAACATCTGATACACAGAAAAGCTCCATATATATGTACTGAGCTGAATAATTATAATAATAATTAAAAAATAACTCAAATGAATTGAGCACTAACCATGTACCTGGCACTATTCAAAGCACATTATACATTTTAACTCATTAATCTTTACAACTCTATAAAGTTGGTATTATTTTCCTCAATTAATTGAGGTTAAGTAACTTGCCCAAGATTGCCAACCAAAGCAAGTATGATCTCTAAAGTTCCTTTTAACTCTGAGATTGCATTTTTTTCATTTCTGATACTTTAGGGATAAATGGCTTTCCACTTATTTTTCTCCCTTAATCTGATTTCACCTTTGGATGAAGAGCTCCAAGTCTATGAAGAAAGAGAAGTGAAGTGCTGCCCACATGTCCTCCCTCTGCCCCCTGGGTTTACCTTGGGGAGAAGGCAGCTGCAATTTCTCTGTGATCACTTGTGTTAGTACTGAGCCAGTATCTTTGTAACTACAGAACCGGGAGGTCCCACTGGAGCTTTTAGTAGGACAGATGACAAAACGGTGGAAGGAGACAAAGTTCCCCCCATGACAGCTCCCACAGCGGCAGGCCAAATCTTGGAGAAAGCAGGCACATTCAAGGTGCAGGGCTATCTGTTGTGCTTTGGGCCACAGCTCCCAAGCAGCTTCCCTTAATAGAGGCACTCCAAATTCTAGCAACTCAGTCTGAGGTAGGGAGAGTTCCTTTTGTAGCCTGAGGGGAAAGCCAGGATCTGAAACATAGGAAAATCTAGGTGAAAGTCTCCCTTAAAGTTTTTTTATGCTACCATGTAGCAAACTCCCAAGCATATGCTGCTAGTTTTTAAGAAAATTTTATTTATTTACAAATTCCATTTGGTATTACTGCCTCCTTTGTATAAAGAATTTTACACCAATCAGAGTGATATTGACCACATCTAGCACAAAGTACAACAGGGAAGAAATGATCAGTGGTATAGAAGTACACTGAATAGATTTCTTAGTTGTTCCTCCTAATTGAACTTTTTACTACAAATTGTTATAAATGTCAAATCATCAGAAATGCTCTGTTCAAAAATAAGGCCCAAACACACTTCAAAATCAAAGAGAAATTATTTGTGCATTACATGTGTTTTGGGTAGTCTATGCCACAATTTTTCTTTCATGTGGAGAATTTGAGATTGCAAGCTATTTAATGTATATCTTGCTTTGCTCATGTATGTTTCAATACCACATGTATTTATCTTCCTTGCGATTTTCTAAAAATAGGAAGTTTATCCTTTTTTGCTTATTATTTATACCCAGAAGCCAATAAAAGATTATGGCAATATTTTTGAACCAAAAATCAAAACACAAATACTTAACACATGGGGTTAACAAGGAACTAGAATTCTTGAAATTAAGACAATTCTGAAAAATATAGGCTATTCATTCACTATAACCATGGCTCCTTCATGATTAAAATAATAATTTTTTCCCCATTTTTCAGCCATAGGCTTTAAGAGACTGGCCCTTGATATACAGCTACTCCCACCCAAGGCTCTCTGCTCAGGCCTGAGAACAAAGGAGGAGCTCTTCCTTACCTGACTTTTCCTTCTCTTTGGTTTGTTTAATAATCTCAATAGAGGAAGGCTCTAAAATTGGCTCAGCAGGAAGCTCCTGGCTCTGGGTGAACCAACGGAGCACGTGCATATCCACAAGAGCCCTCAGCACCTGAAGCAGCTTATTTTCATCCCAGCCAGGCAGGAGGTGCTGCAGCAGATCTACGTGGATGGAGTGACCAATGACTGCAGCACACTTAACCAGCAACTGTTCCTCTGGGCTTAACTGATCCAGTTGGTTTACTGCTATTTCTGCAAAAAAAAAAAAAAAAAAATCAGCAATGAACAAGCTTTCTACAAACATAGGATACATTGTGTTGATAATCTGTTCATTTAAAGAAAAAAAAAAAAAGGCTTGCTTTTTGTCCATCCCTTTTCCACTCAGCCAAACCTCTTAAACTCCATGCCCTCATTTGTCTTCATTCTCCATTCATGGTTCAACCAACAACAATCAGGTTTTCACCATACCACTGAAACTGTTCTCCCCATGGTCACCAAAACCTTTTGTTGCTAGACCCAAAGCCATGCTCTGAATCACTCAGCTATACTAACAATCCTTCCCATCTTCATGACTACTAAGTACCCAGACCCTTTTCTTCTTACTTTTAGCTAAACACGGAGGCCAGGCTTCCTGGTCCCAAATCTCTAATAATTGTAAAGATCTTAATTAATTCCATTTTTTAGTAAATCTCTCCATATTCTGACCCATTCATTAAAGCAGTCAATATTGAACTAGTAAGTCACCAAGCCCAAAATCCCGGAGTAATTCTAAACCTTTTCCTTTCCCTCACAACCAACTGGTTGCCTACTCATCCTCCTTCTAAATGTTCTTGAATATGTTTCCTCCTAAGCAATTCTAGCATAAGCAGTCATTTTCACCTGATCACTATAATACCTTGTTTTGAATATCCTCTCATTCTTATCTCAATAACATATTAACTAGTGGTAGAATTATATATCTAAAGTACAAATATAGTCATGTCAGTCCCCTTCTTAAATACTTTTATAACTTACATGGCCTTTCACAGTCTAGCTTTGGCCTCTTCCTTTAGACCAAGGATTGCTGACTGAGCTATTCATTTTAGCTTTATGAGTGAACAAATTCTTTTTGCCTTCCCTGATGATAGTGCTGACCTTGGGTTAACTTTCTGTTTCCCAGGATCCTGATAAAATAAGAATGTCAGCCAAATTACCAGGTAACATTGTTTATGCTAAGAATGATCCCTAATTAGAATTTGAATTCGGACTAGGAAAACTTGAATGAACTATAAATACCTGGTGGTAAGCCACAGCTTTGGGCTTCCTTGGGTGTAGTAATGCTTGTAACAGTTTACCTCCCTTGCAGGGCTTGGAAACTATGTCTATGGGGTTGTTATAAGAGATACCAGTTGCTAGTTGGGAGATGTGGCTTCTAAGTACCATCATGGTATCATTCCATCACATCTAAGCCATTCCTTTAGCCTCCAGAGAATAGTAGTGAAAACTGCTGGTTACCAGCTGCTGTTCTGCTGGCATGCTGTGTTTCCTAACCCATATGCTTCTAAGTCAGTAAAGCCAATGCCAAGTGTAGCCTATCATAGTTATAGGAGTATCAACTGTCTAGATAAACCTAAAACCTCCAGAGTGAAAAGCTTACAATAGCTAACATTCATGGAATATTTATTATGTACCAATTTAATCCTCAACTAACTCCAGAGAGGTAAGGACCATCATTATCCTCATTTGAGTGATGAAAGATTAAGGCTTAGATAAGTTTACGTACGGTTTCAGAGCCATTAAGTGGAGGAGCCAATGGTACCCAGATTTTTCTGACTGCGGGGAGCTGACTCTTAACTACCAAAGTGTTCTGTACTGTTATTTCATATGCATGTCTTATATTCTCAACAAGACCACACTTGATTTGAAGGTGTGCTTATTCATCATCATATCCCTCAAGAGGGCTTTGATATAGTACCCTGCCCACCAAACACTTGAATAGAACATTAAAAAAAGAATTCCTGATCTCTAAAAAGAAAAATATCCCCTACCTAATTATGCCTACCCAATTCTGATGGTTTCTTTATTCTCTCTCCCTTTAGCCATTATAAACTTACTTTGTACTCTTTTTATTAAACTCCTGTCTCTTCTCTAGCATCATGGATTTTCTTAAATCTCAGCAACATTATCTCCCTTCCTTACCGTCTCCTTCAGCACAGGAATATGTACAAAGGGAAACTCTGGACAAAATTTTTATTAAATAACTAGAACACTTTTCCAGGTCATCAGTCAGCCTCAAAGAGAACATTACTCAAGTAGCATTACAAGTCTCTAAAGGGCTCTTTGGGAGGTACCAGAACTTATTTCTGGAAGGCAGATTTCTTTCTTAGAAGAAAATGAAGCTAGCATGATAATGAGAGATCTATACTCAATCACCCAGCAAATTACTAAGTGTAATGACATCTGTAACTAATTCACTTGAGGTCTTTAAGGGACCTGCCTTTTAACAATGGTGGGAGAAGCACTGTATCCAAGTTCACATCATCCTTGACTGTGCAGACATAAAGTTCCTGGTCTTCTTCAGAGGTGGCAGGAGAAATACTGTACATTGTGGATTTCATAGCAGTGGCTGTAGAAAAAGAACATTTTGAATCAGGAAAATGCTATGTTCAGTGACTTTAGTTTTAAAGGCACAAAAATACAAGAATTTAGTCAAGAAACTAAAAGGATGAAGATGAATGGAACATCTCATGTTTAAAGTGGTTTACCCCACCCACCCTGCCTGTTCTCTAATTTTCTCTTAGAAACTAACAACATTTTCTGTACTATATGGTATCCAACATGCTCACTCTTCCTGTTTACCTTCCAATAGCCCTTGCTTCTATTACATCACAGCTCTAGGATACCTTTCTGGATTTATACATACTTCTACGTTTTTCCTCCTTTCCCACCCTCCTCCCTTCTCCCACCCCTCAACCAGATCCTCAGGTCATCCTCATCAGTAATATGGAATTCTTTGTTGGACTCTCATGTTTATAAATCCTATTTTCCTATCCCTACCTCCTGGGCTGCTCAGAAAGGAACTATGGTAGACTGATTGACTCAATTTAAGTTATGTGAGGCAGGTATTTAGGTTTTCACTATAGTTGTGTATTATTTGTATAGTGTGCTTAGCCAGGAAGGCCTCATCGTGCCTATAATGTCAGCAGGGAATAGGCATGTGCCTCATGAGGGCCAAGTGATGCCATGCTGAAGAATGAACCTCAGCAGCTGGACCAGGGTAAAACCCTGGGAAGCTAAGCTTACCTGAGAGGCTCTCCCACTTGCTGTTCTCCTCCTCTTCCTTTTGTAGGTCATGAAACAGCAATATGTCCTTAGAGAGAAGGTCCTGGCAAAGGACCTCACAGTAGAGGGGGTTTCCAAAGCACCTGTGGAGAAGGTAGCTGTAGAGAGGTAAGTAGGGGACTACCAAGTAAAGAAGTCGACTTGAAGAGAGCCAAGCATAAGAGTATTTCATACTGAGGAATATTTTTTCTTTTTGTTAAAAGTCAGTTCTTGCTGATACATACTAACAGAGGGAAGCAGGAGAAGAGAAATGTAAAAAAACATATTTTCTGATTGGCTTTGAAATGTTATTTTGGCAGTAACTTTCCTTTCTTAACCATTTTGCTTCTACTGATGTTAAAAGGAACTAACATCCCCTTGTTAAAGGGCCTGGCAGAAACTGGCCTGACCACATATAACTGATTCATTAAGTCCTAACTGTCCTGTGAAAACTTGGGTGGATAGCCCAGTGACATAGCCCCTTTCTGGTTTATGAGGAGACTGTCTACCCTTAAACCTAGTCTTGGGCCTCACCATGGTTACTAACGCCATTCTCTCCCCCAACTCGGTAAGTGAGACCTGAGCCTTCTCACTTATATTATGGCACTGGCTCCTCCCTTAATGAAGCACCCAGCTAGTCCTAGCCACTCACATCTGCAGCTCTTGGGGGATGCTCACCACACCCAGTTCCCAACATGCCATTCTCAACAGTGAGGTCGCTGCCAACTTCGAAATGGGCACAAGGACAGCCTGAGGGCTCTGCAGGAAGTGCTGGGCCCAGCCACACAGGGTGAAGGGAAGGGTCAATGTCATCACCATGATGATGGGCACACTGGAGAGCAACGTTCCCCAAAACTCCCAGGAAGCTGCATCCATATATTGGGCCTCATCAATGAGGAAAATCAGTGGTGTTTCCCTCACTGCCTGGAAATAACAGCAAAGAAACAATGACAACCTCTGATTAGAAATGAAGTCACCTGATTTTCAAGTCTACCATGAATTTCCCATCAACAACTTAAATAAAATGTCAACACGGGCTGGGGTTTTCGGAGTAAAATGTTTCCTAAGTCCAAGTAATATTCTACTTTATAAATACAAAATATGGCCTGTATATCTAATTCCTAAAGAAATATACCAAGTTTCTTTGGACAAGAAAATACTCTAATGAAAAATGAAATAAGCCTCAACATGTTCTCCAGATCAAACTTGAAGCTTTCAAATATTTCATTTGGGCAAAGGCTTCAAAGTGTGTGGGAATTCACAATACTTTAAACCAGTGATTTCAAAACCAGGCTGCACATCAGAATCACCTGGCAGTACTTGCTGAAACCACCAAGTACCAGGACCCACTCATGTAGACTTTAAAAATATGTGTTCACTTTTATCCACATTCCCCAGTCCTATTCTACTTCCACTGCTGCAGGTAACCATTCTAATGTATTTATCATTTAACCTTTTGTTTGTATTGTGTTCTTATAAAACATGCATCATTGTTTTATCAAGTAAATTGTTTTTATGTAAATGCTACTGTATTACAGATCTCATTATTCCTCTCTCTTTATATTCAGGACTAACTTCTGCATTATACTTCATAGTGTTCATCCATGAGTTCATGCCAGCACTTCCTTAGCCTCCACAAACAAACACTGCAGTGAACACACTCCCTGGGATATATATCCAGGAGTGGAACTGCTGGGTCTAGAGGATGCGTGTTATTAAAATTTGACTACTTATTTCTAGATTGCTTTCCAGAATGGCTATATCAGTTTCTGCTCACACAGATTTTTGATTCCATAATCCTGGGAGGGGGCCTGAGTATCTGTATTTTTAATAAATAGTAGGTAAAATAGCTATCTACCTGCATTTAGAAACCACTGTTTTAAATTACGTTACTAAAATTTCATTAAGAAACAGGATCAGTAAAGGGCAAAGGCTTTTTCTTGTATGTGGTGTTGTAGGATGGATTCAAGGTTAAAGATAGATACAAACAATGAAGATATCAACAAGAGGCAGGACAAGAAATACCTAAGGCAAGGTGTGATGTTGACAGCTTAAAAACAGCATAAAGCATCTCCACATACTAAGAGTAAATGGTATGTAGCAAAAGTACCCACCTTCTGAAGTACTTGAAAAAAACATGCTTTAACTTTCTTTTGTCTGGCCAGGTCATCCATGTGTGAAACTTCGAAGGATAAGGGAAACTGACCAGGAAAATTATTCATGTATTAGCATTCAAAACAACAGCCTAATAAAAATACATAGGTTCTCCAGAGGAAATAGCAAGTGATTCTATTTCGAGTGAGAATGGGTTTCTATAGGATTGGGCACAAGGTTACAAATGCCAATCCAACATCAATATATAGTTCACAGGGGAGACTGAAAGTCCACTGACCATTAGAGATAGCTCCTTTCCATATTAGACTCTGGCAAACCCTTACGGGGTCATGACCAAGGAGTAAAGTAACAGGTCAGGCTTGGTACTGTCACTTAGGACAGCTGCGGTAGCCTAGTTATGCCACGTACACCAGGATGAATGTGTGCTTGAGACTCATCAGAAAGAACTGCAATGGACATCTCCTAACATTGTTTCCTGTACTAGGGTGAGGCACATGAGCTACCATGGTCCTGAGAGCCAAAGTGAGGTTACTCCTTAACCACTTTGGCAAAGGCCAGAGCCCAGGGGAAGGCATGTCTTAAAACAGGGCTATGCTGAGGGATTGGACAAATTTTCCATTTCTCTATTTTCCATTAAATGCAATGCCTGGCAGGCTGGGTAGATTAGGAGAAGTGATGGAGGATGAATAAATGGAATTGTGGACCAGAGAATCTCAGCCTGCTCGCTATTGGGTACCATATAAATCCTAAACTACTGGAAGCTTTTGAGATAGATTCAGGCAGTGCTGGATAGATTCAGCACTTTCACTTTTACAACGCAATCTCTTATATACTATCTCCTCTAAAATTCATGCTAAAACCATATAAAGTACTATAATTGTCATTTCACAGGTGAAAAAATTGATGCTCAGAGAGGCTAAGTGATTTGTTCCAGGACATAAGACTAGAAAGTGTAAAAGTCAGTCCTAGAATCCACTCTCCCCAAAAAGGAGAAAGCCTGGGTTTTGGTGCCAAAGGGATTTCAAATTTCAGCTCTGTCATTGCTAACTATATGTTCTTAGACTATCTATATGGCCTAAGTGTATTAGATTAGAAGATGATTCAAGGTCCAACTATCTGCCAAAAACACCATCAGTAATCCAATTAAAAAACCCACTACCTTCATTACCTTCACAAAGAAGAGGTCATTAAACAGGCAATGAAGTGGTTCCTGCACCATCCCCTGGAGCTGTTTGTGTAGGCACTCTTGCCGGTAATAGGCTGGGCATGTATCAATCTCGAAGAAGATGGCCATGAGGGTCTGGACGGCATAGAAGCACTGTGTGGAATCTGCTTCCTTCAGCTTCAATGGCAATACCCTGGTGAACGTTACTATAGTCACTGGGAGTCCCCTGACGCACAGAGGGTCACTCACTCCACTAGCCAAAGGATACCGAATCTAATGATACAAGAATCTCACCAATAAGGTAAAGGAGCCCCAAGAGAAGTAGACTCCTAAGTCAGAAAGCAAGAGTCTTTACCTGTACCCTTCCTTCTGGGCCAGGAAGTTTATTTCAGCTAACAGCTGACTTTTTCCATAGCCTTTTCCACCTTCATACAGAACTGCTTGTCCTTTCTTCTGGTGCAAACATCTCTGCTGGGCCATTTGGAAGGCTTCCAGTTCTTTCTCCCGGTCTGTAGAGAGACAAGGAGCACCTAATACTCCTGCGTTTTTTAGTAGACACTATTTATTTGAATTAATTTGCAAAGGTAAGTCTCAGAATGGCTTTTTCACCCGGATCCTTGGCAGAATCCCATTCTTCGATGAGATTTCACATCTCTTTCCAGAAAATCAACTCTGGACTATACAGAGATGTATACTGGGCTTGGGGCTTACTCTACAGCCTAGGTAATACCATTCAGAACAATTAGGTACCGCATGGACCTGGGGGCTACTGTATCTTCTTAGCTTTTTGTAAAAATTTTCATAATAACAATTTAGTCTTCAAAGTCTGTCACTGCTATGTAAAGATAATGGACTAATAGATACAGATAAATATAAAGATAGGGAATATATAGTGTGGGTGGCAACAGTCTTGAGGCCATTTTCACTATGTAAGGATGAGGAATTTCCCTCTAAAGATGATCCACAAGAAGCTGGTCAAATCTCAATAGCTGAACTCTGACTTACAAAGATTCTTACTAAATGGTGGTACTTCTCAGGAAAAGTGATAGGACTCTACTTGAAATTTGAACATTCAACATGGAAAAGCAATGGCAAGTCGTCTTCAAAACTAATATAAATTCACTAAGAAGGCTGCTTTCTGTTTTTTAATAGAAGCTTAGAAGCATTTACTCTTCCATTTTGGTTTTTTTAAAATCAAATTTAACCATCTACAGCTGAAAAAATATGATTTAAGGTAGAAAAGAAAACTCACCTAACAAAAGGTGATTTTTATTTCTCTCTCTGGCCAAATGTCTCTTCCCAAACATTCTGGGAAAAAAGACAAAGGGAAATGTGTCTATTAAAAATAGATTAGCATAGATAGATAATATATATCCAAATAGAGGAAAAGTTGTCCTCATAAAGCAAGTACTTTCAGATAACTGAAGAGATACAGAGTTCTGTATAAAAGAGTTTTAAAAAAGCTAAAATTTTGGGGGAGGTTGGAGAGGAGAAGTACTTTTGATTGTTCCAGGCCCAGGGAAGTAAATAAATTGTGAAGTGCACAAAGAAAAAGAATATCTAGATTAGTGACTGATTGCTATTCTCTTCCTGTTTGATAGCAAGAAGTTTACTAAAGAACTAGCTGAGAGCTAAAGATCTCAGACACTAAACCCTCCTCTTACTACATGTTTCTAATTTCATACAATCAAACACTGATTATTCCTACGCCCTGATGCTGTAAAAGAAATGGGGATGAATTATCACACAATGACACTCACATACATCTTCTATGGCCCAGGTATTCATACATCTTCCCTGGGTTGGAGATGTTTTTCATCATTTTCTCTGGGAGTTTCTTGAAGTTGTAAGCAGGTAGCATGGATCTTAGATATGTTACCTCATCACAGGACACCAAACCTGGATAAGCAGTTATCATTCTGGCCACAAGGCTGACTTTTGGGCCAATAACTGTGTCAGGGAGACAGAAACAAAAGGATGGAGAATTTTTGGACCACTTCTTCCACCTTCACCCACTAAGTCACAGAGTTAACAGTTCAATGTCCTATTCTACCTGTATATTCATGTCTTGCTACTGCCCCAACCATGCCACAGAATACTGGTCCATTGGTGATACTGATGGAAACAAGCCTGGGGATCAGAAAAGCAACAGTGGGTAAATACACAGTCAGAAGTCTCCAAGTCGGGCACCAGATCTGCCACTCCTTAGATCCAAAAGTCTAGTTTTTTTGTTTTTTTTTTTAAGATTTTATTTTTTCCTTTTTCTCCCCAAAGCCCCCCGGTACGTAGTTGTATATTCTTCGTTGTGGGTCCTTCTAGTTGTGGCATGTGGGACGCTGCCTCAGCGTGGTTTGATGAGCAGTGCCATGTCGGCGCCCAGGATTCGAACCAAGGAAACACTGGGCCGCCTGCAGCGGAGCGCGCGAACTTAACCACTCGGCCATGGGGCCAGCCCCCCAAAAGTCTAGTTTTAGAGCTCAGAATGGAAAAGGCCAGAGGCTACTGTCAATCTACATCACATGATGGGTACAAAGTATTGAATATTAGGGAGACAAGCAAAAGTGAAAAAATGATCCCCTTACTCCAGGACTTTTAGTTGGGGAGTTATTATTAGTAAAAAAGATTAAAAATACCCTGTATCTGTCAGATACTTTATATATGCTTGTTGAAGTACTATCAAATTGATTACCTCATCTGATCGTTTGAAGGATAATGAACAGCAAACGTGAGGTATGTAGGGCAAATATTTTTACCCCATTTGACAAAAGAAACCGCAGGAATTAATTAAATTTCTCAGAGTTATACAGCAAAAATCATTACTAGAGTCAGAATGAGAATCCAGGCCTCCTGACTCCTAGACCAACGTTATTTCCACTATACCATGCTGCCTCACATAAAACTCAAAAATGAAAAGTAGATCAACAGATGTTGATACAGGGTTAACAGACCAAATAATGCTAGAATGTCAGAGTAAAGGAATAATCAGAATATCAGGCTGACGGAAGGCATCCTGAAGCAAATTAGTCTTTGGATAAATTTTTTTAAATGAGTAACATTTTTTTCATTCATTCATGAATGCGTACATTCATTCATTTAGCAAGACTGAGAAGTATGTATAGCACTAGTACCGCACTAGATGTTTAAAATACCATTCCCTGAAGAAGTTCAGTCTGAGGAGGAGGGTGGTAGAGTTTGAAGAAGGTGAAGAGACATATTTATAAGTCAGCAAAACAAATACTACATATTAGAGATCAGTATAGCAAATTAACAGAGCAAACAGAAGGGATGCACTCACTCATACTGGAGAGTAGAAAGAATATTCATAAAGGAGAGGACATTTGATTGGATCTTGAAAGTTGAAGTACTGCCAAAGTGCGGAAACAGCATTCTGTCCAGTGGGAAAAGGCGTAGACTTTGAGAAGCCTGGTGTGTGTGTGCAAAACTAATTAGTTCAAGATGGCTAGAGCATAGGTGTTTGGAGTAGGGAGAGGTGAAAGGAGAAATGACCCTACCTAGGCCAGGGATGGAAAAGTACTGGGAACGTGAATTATTTAAAGAGAGGGCATATACTGCTCCAGGTGAGGCAAAGGCTCAAAGGTGGGAATGAACAATTCATACATAACAGAGAATAAGCAGATTTACTTGACTGACGTGAAAATTTCATGTGACAGATAACAAGATGTGGTTGGAGAAAGAGGGTGTGATAAGGCATAATTAGTTTCAAGTTAATTCTACAAATAAACAATTTTCAGTTTTTCACAGAAAGCATGAAAAGTGACAATAATCCTAACATTACTGTCTCCTGGGCATCAAAATTCTCCTGCCTTCCTTTAAGGACAGGATTGAGGACTCTTACCATTCATTCAATGGGCCCATTGCCCAGGATGAATAAGAGATAACCAAGACAGAACCAGGCAGTTGGTTCTGCTGCCACACCAAGAACAAGACTAAAACTCTTCTAATGTTTCACGGTGCTTCCTTTGCCTAAAATGCCCTTTCTTACTTTATCCACCTACTGAACTCCTTTCGTTTTCAACCTGGCTCAAAACTCATGTCTATAGTCAACAATTCTCTGGTACCATGGAAAGAACTACTTCTTCCCATAGCACTGTGAAGTTGTGAGCAGGTAGCCAGGATTTGATTCCTGCACTTAAATCTCATTGTATTAAAGTCAGCTGTTTACTGAGCTGAGGAGTGGTCTAGCACAGTGTCTGACTCATAACTGTGTTCCATGAATGCTTGCTGAATGAGTCCTTTCATGCATGTGAGAAACTCAACTGCTAACAAGACTGTGACAATGAAACAAATAATACTTTTCTCACTTGGTTGTTTCTTAATTCTTTCTATTGTACTTTATAATTCCCCCTTGCTCTTCTTGGCAGTCCAGGTTCCTTCCTTTTTTAAAAGTTTTTCTTCATTGATGAAGAATATATTCTTTATTAAATATATATAAATAAACAAAGTATTTCTGGTCCTGAAAAAACTATAATGATGAGATTCTGAGACTGCACTCCCTGAGTCTTAAAAATATCCTGGAGATTTAGTCACAAACCAGAAAAGCATGATCAATCGATGGACTCAGAGAATGATTTTTCTTCTGTACATGAGCTGAAAACTGAAAGTATTTCTCAGATGAGAAAGGGGAACTTAGAAGACAAGGTGAAGAGGTTCATTGAAAAAGGAGGCACAGGGTGTGGTTTGGGTCTGGGTCAGGCTGATGTGATACAGAGAGGCATGAGCAATATTATCTGCTCCTGAACACAGGCACCAATGAGACTATGTCTCTACATGTGAATTATGGCTGAAGAAGGCAAACTTCAGCATCCGGTTAGTGCAGCATTTCCCAAAATATGCTCCTCAGAACATTTATTTTTCTGGATGTTTATAGGTATTTCTGGAGGAAAGTGTTTCATGATGAAGTGAATTTGGGAAATGTTGAGTAAAACAAAATGTAACAATTTTCTTTACTGTAGGACTACTCAGAACCTTTGATGTTAATGTATATTGTGAACCTCCAAGAAGGAAATATAGTTTATATCACTTCCCAAACAAATTTGGCCACAAAAATCTTTTCTTCATGAATTATTAGGGACTAATGCTCTACCACACATACTTTGGGAAATTACTGCATTAGTAATTACCTTTAAGGAAAAAAACACTGACCTGGAAACTAGCTTTTAGGCTCTGACATCGTCAAGCTATTTGGCTTACCAACATAACCTCTGGATCTCAGTCTCCTGAAATTAAGGAGGTCAGATTAGATGAACTCTAAGATCCTATCTAGCTCTTAACATCTACTATATTCTAGAGTAAGACTGAAAAGACCAAGTTATGGCCTTAGAGTCATAGAAGGCATCCTTAAAGGCATTGTAAGATAGCCTCTGAAGGCCAAAGGTCAACGCAAAATTCAAGAGCGGAAGAGACCAGCACTGGAAGGGATGGCCCAGCACACCATACTAGAGATAAGACTGGGAAGTAGGCTGTAGGAGTATCTGCAGATCCTACCAAGCCTGAAAGAAGTGCCAATACATATCTGCCTTGGGCTAAGAGTCTAAGTATCTATGAAGCAACTGTAGCACCTTTCTTATCTGTAAAAGAAGGAGTTGGATCAGATAATCTCTAAAGTCCTTTTCAGTACTAAGATTCCATGAGTATGTGTCTACAACGGTATCATGTTAATAATATATATTATCTCTTTTGGGGACTATCTGCATTTTATAAGAGGCAGCTGTGGAGTAATGAAAACAACACAAAATTTGAGGACAGAAGGTCTGGGCTTCATTACCAGCTCTGTTATATGCTAGTAAATTCTCTTCTGTGGCCTTAGTTTCTTCATGTGTAAAAGAGGGATAAAAGTGTTCACACTGGTGGCATATACTAAAGTATCCTATAAATGTGAAAGCACTATATAAATGTGTGACATAATTTTTATTCATCTTGAATAAGTATACCAAGCAAACAAATCTTCGACTTGATGTTAACATTAGAAATAACTTTTTCAAATCTATTCATCATTTATAGGTCCTTTCCTTTCTAGGTAATTGCCCTACAACCTCTCTTCCCACACTTCTCCTCCCTGTAGACAGGCAGACTTTGTTCGGCATTCCATCCACATACAGATGTATTATTTGCGTTATATTAATTTACACATTTGCTAGTTCCTTTGCAGTGTTCTTGATCTTGCCATGTGTATTCTATTCTTCCCCCTCTCCCACCCCAATGGATGGAAACATCTTTATTTTCTCTGGGTACCTAGTACATAGTTCTGTACCTAGTGACTTCTTAATAGATCTTGTTTTCTGACTTGGCACATTCTCTCCCCTGTAGGCAGATTGTGGACGCCCTCAATCCCTGCTACTTGCTACTGCCTCCTACCCTGCCTGAAGAGCCCCCTGGGGCCTGAGAAGCTCCTCTCTGCCCCACCTTCCTCCTCACTTGGTCTCAGCAAGATTCTCCCAGCAGAAGCTGAAGATGCTGAAGGAGCTCTTTAGGGCATGTGCACACTCATCTGGCTTCTTATCCCCAGGAAGGCCAAAAACACAGAGAAACATGCAGCCCTGGGACAGATGACAAGGAAAGAAAAGAGACGTTTACCTGGGGAAGGAATATGGCTTGCCTCAACTGAACCAACTCCCCTGAATGAAGCCAGACCCTTTCCTGACAGGTCTTCTGTTAGGAATGTAGGCTTCTACAAGATTCATGAAATGGACACTCTGGGCCACATCAACATGGAGATGATTAAGAAAAAAGAAATAAAATCTTAATTTAACTAACTGTTCAAAAACTGAAATTTAAAACACAAGAAAAATTAATGTCAAGAACTTTTCAAAAATTCAATTTGTAGTGTACACCTTGAGCTAAGTCTATCTACCCACGTTTTTTTCACCTATAATGTCAAGCATTATGATACTGTTCTTTTTCAAGCTCCTCAATTATCTGAGAAAGATCTGTTTACATTTAGTTTACTAATAGAGCCAGAAAAACATTCTTCATGCTTTCACAAGGATTTTTCAACAGGAATAGAATCAAAAAGGATATGGAAAGTAACTCTCAGATACCCTGAAAATTAAATTAACTAGGACATCCAATTCCTTAACTACTATTAGTTGACGTTTTAATTTAATATAGCTTATTACAAAATTAATAGCAGGAAATCTGACTTATGCCTGTGTTATGTGAGAGATAAACTGGTCATACAAGACTATTATTCCTCACTCACCTTTAATGCTGATGGGTCAAGTTCCCTTGTACTTACCTTCTCAAACATAAAGATCCGGCTCAGCTGGCCGCCCCCCTTCTCTATGACTGTTGAGATGTATAAGGCAGCCTCCTGGATAAGATGACACAAATGCAACATCCATGCTGTCTTGTGGAACTCTAGGCTGACCAAAACCATAGTCACGGTACGGAATTCAGATATATACTCCATAGGTTGGCCTTCATCAATCTACAAAGACACAGTGAGTTACCTTGCCTGTGTCTTCAACTCCCAGGATCGTGTTTAGGCATTTTAATTCTATATTGCATGGTGAGTATAAGCAAATAACTTACAGATGTCAAAAACCTAGAATTCAGGTTCGAGAGGGATAGAAGATATACACACCAGTATACTTGAAATTAAAACTGTTTGACTTTAAATCTAATTTATTGATGAAATTTGCCAGGCTTTTATATTTTCTCTCTAAGAGTTAGTTTGATATGTCCAATTCTATTAGTCATTATATGACTTACTAAGGGATTCACATAGATTCATACATACACAATCAATCAATACATACTTACCAAGCATATACTCTATACTCTGTTAAGAGTGTACTAGCTTCTTGAGAGAAAAACTGAAAAATAAACGTGGCTTCTACTTTCTAGGACTGAGAAATCTAAAGTTATAAGACATGTCATCACAGTAGTTGGTGTAGATGGGGAAAGCAGCTGGTATTACAATGGGGAGCCAGAGATGAACTGGATCAACACAAAAAGGTAGACACTATAAATGTATGCCTGTTTACACAAACACACACACAATCTACACAATGACTCAAGAAGTAGGAAATAACCTTCTTCAAAAGGTTTTTCATGATGTGCTTCCGCAGGGTTTGCTCAAGTGCGGAGTCTGGATCCAACTCCAGGGCAGTTCTTAGAGTGTCTGAGAAAAGGAAAACAAAGTATCTCCAGCCATGTGGAAAATTAATCTTTATAATTTTGGGCTTGGGTAGAAAGGACAAAGTAACTTACCAGCACTTGTCCGGTAATGTGGCAGATAATCGAGGCACTTGTCAAAATGCTCATCAAAATCAAATGGGTCAATGATCCGCATATCTCTTAACTATAGAAAGGAAAGCGCTCAATTCTGTGCCCACCCTCCAACTGGATTGCCTTCCTTAACAGAGAGGCTGAGGTTGTTTATTATTTATCTTTCCAGCCTTACTTTTCTGCCTCGTCTATCTTCCTGGGAGAATATCCCCTGCCTCCCTCCAAAATCGAGTTCCAATGGTTGTTGGTTTGGTCAGGCAATATGTTAATACCACCAGAGCACTGCCCTGTGTAGTAGGAAGGCCTTTACAGGATGTGCAACGGATGGGACCAGCCTCCTACCTTCACAGCTTCATCCTCCCTCATGATTTCCACTTCAAACATATACTGCTCACAGAGCTTCCAACAGTTCCAGGACAAGACAATCTCATTTGCCTGAGCAAAACGCTGAGCTAACTGGACATCGTCTACATCTCGCCCAATCACCAAGAGGTACTGTCGCTGCTCATCTCCAACAATAACCTGGGAAATCCGACCTGCAGACAGACCTGTCCAGAGAAAAAGAAGACAAGTGATGCACAGCCAAACTCAACTGGAAAACTCTGCAAAGGGTGGGGTCTGGAATCCTCACATTGCTCGATGCATCATGCCAGTCTTCTTACTGTCCACAGTTGCAGATTACCTGAGCTCACCTTCAAAAATAGTCTTTTGCCCCAGATTTCCTTCTGTCTTAAACACACCTAGACACAGACATTCAAACAAGCCTGGGTTGTATGGGGGAAGAAACAAGAGATTGTAGGCCTCCAAGAATCCTATCTCTAAATTGCTATTCTAATGGACAGCTAGGTCCTAATGGTAGAAATCAAATGGTTACGCTCAGAAATTACTGCCATGGTGATCACACCATCCCTCCTCACATGTAACCAGGGCTGAGTGCATAGACCATCAGTATTTTACCAGCCATGGGCTTTGTTATACACTTTTATTGTACCTCCAGTTTTTCTTACCCTGGGGGATTTCTTTCTTTTTGTTTTTTTTAAAGGTTGGCCCTGACCTAACATCTTTTGCCAATCTTCTTTTTTTTTTTTTCTTCTTCTTCTCCCCAAAGTCCCCCCCGTACATAGTTGTATACTCTAGTTGTAGGTTCCTCGAGCTCTGCTATGTGGTGGTTGTCACTTTTGGCTATTACAAATAAAGCTGCTATGAACATCTGTGTACAAGTCTTTTTACGGACATATGCATTCACTTCTCTTGGGTAAATACCTAAGAGTAGAAGGGCTGGGCCATATGGTAGACGTATGTTTAACTTTTTAAGAAATTGCTAATCTTTTTTCCAAAGTGGTTCTACCAGTTTACATTCCCACCAGCAATGTATGAGGGTTCTGATTTCTCCATGTCCTTGTCAACACTCATTATTGCCTGTTGGAAGAACTTCCTTTAACATTTCTCATAGTGTGGGTTTGCTGGAGATGCATTAGTTCAGCTTTTATATGTCTGAAAAAATCTTTCTTTCACCTCTCTTTTTTGAAGGTATTTTCACTGGGTATAGGAGTCTAGGTTGACAGGGATTTTTAATCTCTTACATTAAAGCTGTTCTGCTGTTTTCTAGTTTGCAATGTTTCCAACAAGAAATCTGCTTTCATCTTTATCTTTGTTTCTTTGTATATAATATCTTTTTTTTTTTTTCCTTCTGGCTGCTTTTAAGATGTTTTCTTTATCACTGGTTTTAGGTAATCTGCTTATGATATGCCTTGGTATAGTTTTCTTCATTTTTCTTGTGCTTAGGCTTATTGAACTTCTTGGAGCTACAGATTTTTAGTTTTTATCAAATTTAGAAAATGTTCTGCCATTATTTCTTCAAAGAATTTTTTTCTGTCCCCCTTCTCCTCTGTCCAATTATACATATACTGGGCTTTTTTCTGGACAGGTCTGTCTGCAGGCTGAATTTCCCAGGAAGGCTTATTCGTAACTCACAGCCTCACCAACAGTGTGTTCAGCATCTGAACTTTTGCCTATCTATAGGTGAGAAACGATCTCAACGTAACTTTCAATAGACATTTTTCTTATTATGGAGGTGGCCATCTTTTCACATGTTAAAAGAGATGTATTTCTTTGTCCACGTACTATTTATTCATGTTCTTCACCCATTTTTCTCTTGGAATATCAGTCTTTTCTTAATTTCTAGGTGCTCTTTCTAATATTAGCAAAATTCACCCTTTGTCTATGTGTCTATATGATGAGTTGCAAGTATTTTTCCCAGTTTGTCACTTATCTTTTGAATTTTTTATAGTGTTTTTCTTTTTCAATTGAATCACTCTTTTAGTAGCTACTACCTATCTTTAGCTGCAGGTCCTGGCCTTCTTTGGTATGGTAGATCCCAAATTTCTCCTGTATCTCCAGACTACATTTTGCCACCAGAGTAATGATGTCACTCAGTTGATTCTGTTCCACTGTCCAGAGTGCCAGGAGCACATTCCCTGCAGAGACACAAGATAGGCCAACAGAGGTCAAATACCTGGACTCACTTGGACCAGGGCAAAGCCCTCAGTGATGCAGAAGACACCGTGCAAAGTGTCAGGCAAATTTTCCTGGCCCTATACATTAAGCTAGGTTCAAATACACCATAGATCCTTGAAACCATTCAGCATATAAAAAAATAACTACGTAGAAGCTGAAATGTTCCTAAGGTTTAAGGATATTTTTGGTAATCTTCCCCTCCACCAGAATACTAACAGAAGGGGAGAAGTACTAGCAAGGATGCTCACAAAATGTAGGTTCACATTCAAATCTAATTTTATGGCTGGTTTAATTAAGACTAAACAAAAAGATAGGCTGACGCTGCGGCATATAGCTGTGAAAGATCCTCAGAGTTCTTCAGATAGGAGACTCTTGACTCCTCCCTATCTTACACTTAGCTTCTGCTGTTAATGATCAAGTGTCTCATTAGTTTTCTCAAGAATGCTTTATAAGCACTTATTTTCCTGTCATTCAATCTAAACAAAATGTAAAGCTCACGCGAGCTTACTATGGGCAAGGCTTTTCCATTAGACTGGGAGATCCTTTGAGGCAGAGATTGTGTCTTCCCCATCTTTGTTTCCCCAGAGCCCAGTACATATTAAATAACCAAACAATGCTGAATAAAAAATACGCCAAACTCCACCTAAATATAGTCTTCCTTACCTACAGTCCTTTAAATTTTCAGAAAAACTGAAAAATACCTGTGATATTTAGGATATCCCCTCCAAAACAGAGCACATCTGAAATCAAGTAAAGGGGAGAGAAGAAAATGAGTCAAAATCAGATATATACAAGATCATGGCAGAATCATAGAATGGCCTACTACTGGGTTTTTCTTCATATCTTTTCTGGTCTATTTGTTCACTCCAAGGCTCAGGCTTCCTCTTCCTTCCTCCTAGCTTCTCCCTAAATCTGTCTGTACCTATACCCTTCTCTAGAATGGAAGAAGTACTCCTGTTCTCTTCAAAGCCATCCTCCTATCTGTGCTCTGGATCTTAGCTCCCCTCACCCTCTCAACAACTTCACTCCCTCCCTTATCCTCTCTCTTCTGGGTCATTCCCATCAATATCTTAAAAAACAAACTACAAAATTAACCCACCTATTCTTGACTCTACCTTTTTCCCCATTACCTCCATTTTTCTGTTACATTCAAGGCAAAAAAAAATTCTCAAAAGAATCAGCTATATACAATTTTCTCCTCACATCCTATTCACTGTGAAATTTTTTCTCTACCATTCTCTTCTCTGCTTACTCCAATGTGACTTCCATCTCTACCATTTCACTAACATTATCAAGATCATCAACAGCATTCATCTTGCTAAGTTCAATATTTTTCTTACTTTATTGTACTTGACACCTTTCATTTTCAACTCACCAAACCGTGGCCCTCTTCTTCTAGATACACTACTTCCCCTTTGGCTTCTGGAACACCACAACATCCTACCTCACTGGCCACGTTACAATCTCTTTTGTAGGTTTTTTCTCCCTAATCATAATCCTCTCCTGGAGTTGCTCAAGCCTCAGTCTTAGGCTCTTTGTCTTTATTTACACTGTCCCCACGTGGACACAATCAGTTCTTAACTTTAATTACCATCTTTATGCCATCAACTCAGATTTTTATCTCTAACAGAGACTTCTCTGAGTTCCAGGCTCAATCATAGCTCCTAACTTCATTTCTCCATTTGAATGACTTACTGACATCCCAAACTGAACATATTCAAAACAGAACCCCTGGTTTTCTTTCTCAAGGCCCAGTCTTTCTCATCTCAGTGACATCACCATCAATTCAGTTATGAAAGCCAAAAAACTGAGAGTCCCTTTTGTCACCACTTCCCACTGAAATCCAATTCATCAGCAAATCCTGTCTGTTGAACCTGCAAAAGAGATTTCAAATCAATCCATTTCCATATAGCTTTACTGCAGTATCTCTAGATCAATGGTTTCAACCTTGCCTGCACATTGGAATTGCCTGTGAAACTTTTAAAAATCCTTATTCCTGGGCCTACCCCAACATATTCTGATTTAATTGGTCTGGGGTGAAGACTAGACAGCAGGATTTTTAAAAACTCCCAAAGTGGTTATCTAATTTGCAGCCAAGGTTGAGAACTACTACCCTAGACAGAATCTCCATCATCTCTCCACAACTGCTCCAACTGACTCTTCCAGCTTCCATTCTTACTACCTACTCTCCATCAGTGCTCTATAATCCAATCTCCATGAGGCAGCCAAAATGAGCTTTAAAAAATGGAAATCAGATCACATCACTTCCCTGCTAGAACCTTTCAAAAGTTTCCATTTGTACGAAAATATATAATCCAAACTCCAGAGCTTGATGATCTATCTCCAACCTCACCTCAAGCCACTCTCCCACTGCTAGCTATGCTCTAGCCACACTGGCCTTCTCAGTTCCTAGAACACGATAAGCTTTCTCCCATCTCAGAACCTTAGTACTTGGCATTCTTTTGCCTGAAATGCTTACCCCTAGCTCTTCACAAGGTGTTCCTTTCATCCTTTATGTCTCAGCTTAAACCACACCTTCTCAGAGGACCCTCCTATGACCACCCTATCTAATACAGAAACTACTTTACATTATTTTTTTACCATTACACCCTATTTATTTCCTTTACAGAATCTATAATCTATAATTAGTTGTTTACTTATTATCTGTTTCTCTCACTAAAATGGAAACTCCATGAGGGCAGGTACTGTGTCCTATTTTCCCCTGTATTTCAGTACCCATCAGTTCCTGATGTTACAACACACACATAATACATAATTTCTGTCTCCCCTTTTCATCTAAACTTGTTGAGAAAAATTGAAATATCTTTTATACTTGTTCCTCTGGGGTAAGAGGTGAGTCAAATAATCAAATTCCTAAAGGAGATGCCACAAAGTATTTATTCTGGTGAATCTCAGAATGATGGACCTAACTGTATGTGGCCCTGCCAGTAAAGGAAGGGAATATTACACAAGCACTAAAGGGCATAGGGCCAGAGTAATTTCTGTTGAGTAGGCCTAACCAGACTGAAAGCTCCTCACGAATAGGTTTTGGCACCCCCTGCACCTATTACAGTGCATGTCACAGAGTAGGTACTCAAAACATGTTTACTGCACAAATAAGGAGGGTGTTTTTTTCCACATTAGGCAAATATCGACAAACTTAATACTTGGCAGAAAATAAAGAAAACACTCATTCCCACCTCACAGGATCAAAATGCACTAATAGAAAGGGAAGATGTTTTGTAAATTATATCTGATATACACATGAGGCATATTACATTATTGTTAGAAGAGACAACCTGAGGAATTCTTTATTTTAAAATAAAATGCAAACACGCAAAGTAAGAATTAGAATTAGCTTTTTTCCCCCTTTCTGAACACCAAGTCTACGAGATGTGAGACTGAGAAGAACGGCAGATACCGGCAGAGATCCAGCTTGTCAGCGGCAACCTGAAGAAATGAAAGATGAGCACCACTAACGGAATGACCCTTTGATTTACCCTTTTAAAGTACCCCAGGCCGCCTTCTGTTACAAACCCTCAGGAGCCCGGCACTACACCTCCTTGCTCCACTACAATGGTCACTCACGCTCCACGATGTCACTAATGTAATAACTGAAGATGTGGGCCAGTTTGTCCATGTCACGTTCCGACTTGCAGGTCAGGCTGAACCTGTCCATCAATGCTGTAAACCCTGACAAACAAAGCAAAAATTACTATGTTAGCTGCAAATCCTAAACTTTTAGGTCCTATTCCCTCCACCCAACAGGGCAGTGTAAAGGAAGCAGACCTCTTTGAGATGAGTGATTTCATTATCTTTTAACATGCTGTCACAGAAGTCCCCCCACATCCATAGCCTTTCTTTCCATGGTTTCAGTTACCCACATTTAACTGCAGTTCAAAAATATTAAGTGGAAAACTCCAGAAATAAACAATTCATGTTTTAAATTGGGCACCATTCTGAGTAGCCTGATGAAATTTGCCTTCCTGCTCCATCCCACCAGGATGTGAACCATCCCTTTGTCCGTCCTTTCCTTGCTTATGGGCTACCCGCCTATTAGTCGCTTAGAAGCCCTCTGAGTTATCACATCTACTGTTGTGCTATCCCAGTGCTTGTGTTCAAGTAACCCTTATTTTACTTAATAATGGCCCCAAAGTGCAAGATTAGTGATGCTGGCAATTTGCATATGCAAAGAGAAGCCCTAAAGCGCTTCCTTCAAGTGAAAAGGTGAAAGTTCCTGACATAAGGAAAGGAAAAAATCGTGCGTTGAGGTTAAGATCTACATCTACGGTAACTGGTATTACAGCATATTGTTATAATTGTCCTATTTTATTATTAGTTATTGTTAATCTCTTACTGTGCCTAATTTATAAGTTAAACTTTATCACTGCTATGTTTGTACAGGAAAAAATATAGTAGATATAGGGTTTGGTGCTATCTGCGGTTTCAGGCATCCGCTGGGGGTCTTGGAAGCATCTCCTCCCAGTAAGGGGCACTCCAGTCGGTAGACAGTAGCGGCGCCAGGCTGGCTGCTGCTGCCCCTGGGGATCCGGAGGGCCACCCTCGCCATGCTTCCAGATGGTGAAGATTCACCCACAGGCGCCCTCTCCATCTGAAGCCAGCTACCCCTTCCCCACCAAACCCTCTGACGGCTCCTCTGGCCAAGGGAAACCACAGGAATCGGGACAGAGAAAGCCCTGGCAAGGGGAACGGGTTACAGCTGTACGGAGAGCACCCTGAGGACCGGCCCCTGCGTCGCCCATCTCCCAGCCCTGACACACGGACGGCTGTTAAACTAACGTCTCTCAAAGTAGCTGCTAAACCTCTAACTCCTACAACGATGGCGGACACATAATTATAGACCCAAAGAGCGGCTTCATTGAGAGAATGAAATCACTGGACGAGGCAGAATGCCTAACGGCAAAGGCTCGGTCTGGGAGGAGCCTGCGTTCAGGGCCCGCCGTGCAGCCCAGGAGAAGTGCTTTCCCCTTTCTGAGTCCCACTTCCATCATTTCTGAAGCGGCCTCAAGGAGGGCTCGCCGGATCGCGCCGAAAGGCGTCCTCCGGTTCTGAAGACGAGCGGCGGCGGCGGCGCACAGTTACACCGCGCCTTGCTCGCCCGGCGACCGCCCCGCCTCCCCGAGCTGAGGCCAACGGCCGCCCTCAGGCAAGCCCGGAGAGCGACGCGCCTCCCCTCACCCGTCACGTGGACACCGAGGAGGACGCCCTGGGCCGTGGCGAGCTCGGGTTCCGACCCCCTGGGCTTCCTGAAGACCAGCAAGTCGGGAAGCAGCGCCGCCAACCGGGCCTCTACGGGCCACAGAGGCGGCGCCGCCACCTGCTCGCTGGTCGCCATGGCGGCGGCGGGCTTGGCCGCCGAGCTATTGGGAACAGGGTTTCTCGCGTAGCAGCCAATCCGCAACGCCGGCCCTTGAAGGCCCCTCCCAGCAACCAATCATTGCGGGCCTCCTTGGGGAGCGCCAATCGAAAGGGACCGCGAGCCCCGCCCCACCCGCTTCCCACTGCCTGCGCCCTGGCTCGGGCTTCCAGGGGGGAGGGGCGGAAGGCGGGGCAGGGCAGCGAGTTCGGAAGAGAAAGCCGACGTTTTCAATCTCCTTGAAACATGGAGGTGAAGATGCTTCTATTTAAAACAGACCATCCGAGATAAATATCAACAGGGTGGTCTTTTCCTCATATCACTGGAGTAGAAACTTAGGTCAAGTTCCATTGGCATCAGACTTAAGCAAACTCAGAATGACTTTTAAATTTAACACCATTAGATTAAAGCTATATAACAGGCCTTTTCCTTAATTGTTAGGGGGTTTCTTCTATTTCTATTGTATGCCAGGACAGGTTTACTGAGTGCCTCATGTGAGTGCTCCCCGGGACTGTTTTTCTTTTAGCTTCTGGTTCCCTGACTTTTTGTGTGATAATGGCCCATTTGAGGCTGCCAGCCTATTGCTCAGATTTGTGGAGCACACAAAGCACTAACAGGATGAGCATGCTGTGCATTTTTAACAGAGAAGTATCTTTGTTTTGTTTTCCTGCAAAAATAAAAACAAAATCTAAAAATTTCATCTTTACTATTCTTTAGTTCTACAATACCTAATAAATTAATGCTGTTTAAAGGGCTATTTTACTCATGGAATTACTTCATCGCATTCTGATTAACACTTCCAGTAAGACCAGATATGTGATCAGCCCATAGATGACAGAAAAGATCTCCTCAGCAGGGTGGGAGGGCCAAAAGGGAAGGAAAAGAGACACCTGGACATTGCAAGTGTGACACTGTCCACAGAGATCACAATTTCAACATTATAAACACAACCTAGAACCCAGGGGATTCTAGACTCCTCAATATCCAAATCACTTTTTAGTGTTTTTATAAATTTATTTTAAAAAATAGTAATTGCAATGACATCAATGATCGATCACTTTGTACTCCCCCTACTGCTGGGGGAAAAGCCTTCTACATAGTTGAGTCCCAAAGGAAAATCAAAACATTATCATCAGGCACCCAATAGCCAGAAAATGCTGTGTTGGTCCAGTGGTATAAGACACTGACATGTTCCATGTATCAGTGCAATTAAAATATATACATTTACAATTATCCTGCAAAAAAAAAGCACTCAAGAAGTGAAAAAACGATGCATTAAACCAATTATTCACTCATCCATTCACTCTTTCTGCATCTGTGAAGTCATCACTTACAGTCACAATGACAAATGAATAAAAGAACTGGTAAAAATAAAGAAAAATTCCAAACCTCAACCACTCACTTTGTGTATTATGGTGTGCTAAAAGGGCCATAAGCTATCTGAAATGCAATGACAAAACGACAACTGAAGCATATCATTTCAAACAAAACAAAACTCAAACCTGATAAAAAAAAAAATCAACAATATGAGGTTGGTAATACTATGTACAAACTTACAGACACAAATAAATAACATTTTAGAACTGTTGTTGGCTTAAGTATTAGAAATTAGGTCTGAGGATTTCTTTCTGAACTCTGCATCTTAAAGACTTCTGAACGAAACAAGCGATATAAATTCCTTATTGTTTTTAGTAATCTATCATCTGAAAAATTTGGGGCTTACTGAATAAAACTAATATCTGAAACTCATGCAAAGAGCCAGAAGTTTCTAGTGAGCCTATCAAAGAGTCAGCCCCTCCTGACATCTGGAAGCCAAGACAGACAACTAGATTCCAGAGACTCAGGAGACACTTCACTTCCTTACACAGCTCTGTCCCTCTATTTCTAACATTACAATGATTTCCCTTTGTGATGTTTTTTTTTAGAAGGTTTAATTTCTTTTCCCTCTTAATACAATTAGAATGAAATCAAAGAAAGAGCCAATCTTTTCTCTTGGTATTTAAATGAAACGCAAATGTTCTTCAGAAGAATTAGGTTTTCCTTCTTTGTTTCCAGAGAAGGCAGCAACTCCTCCAAAATATCATCTTAGTTTTCCCAGGTTTAACATCTAGAAAAGAGAGAGATTTCTGAGGCACAACCCATTCTGGGAACTGTGGCCCAGTTCCTGACCCTGCAGGCATCTCTATTTCCAGTCTGCAATTTATCCCAGAACATGGATGCAATGTGAAAAGCCTTCTGCACAAGGCCTGTGGAGAAAAGGGGAAACAAATGGAAACTGGCACCAAAGAATCAGCTGCCATGGGAAGAATGAGAAAGTTTACTCTCTGGGGCCAGCACAAAGCGCTGCAAGATGAAGCCAACATCCTCCTCAGCTTCTAGCCAGTAACTTGGAATATGTCCAAGATAGCGTGAATGAACAGTGCTTTCCAGAAATTGTCGAGGACCAAATCTCAGGCTTCTCCCTTTCCATGCTTGTTTAAAGGTTATAGTATAAATGTAAATTATTCTCTTTTTCTTAATGATCCATCCCAGGCATCCGTCCACTGGAGAATCATGCTATATGACAACACATGGGTATGTATGTCACTCTCTCTCTTCTTCTAGACTGAAACACATATGAACCCTTCTATTGCCCAAATGCTGTCACAAAGCCTATGACTGAAGCTTTCTAGTTTAGCTCTCTTTAGGAGTTACTACAAATGTCCTCAGCACTTCAGCATAGAAATTGTTGTATAGTTTTGTTCTCTACTCAGGAAAGGCAGTTTCAAGGTTCAACACCCTCTACATTGTCTTAAAAGTAGCCACAGCAAGAACTATGGTCCAGATGACCTGTCAACAGATGGACAAGCAGACCACAACTTGTCAAGCTAAAAACAAGACTGAGCAATTTAAATTTTTAGTGCTTGAGTCTTTTATCATTCTATCCCCAGGGTTAGCTTTTCTTGGCCGGAGTCCAAAAATACCAACCTATCATCTGGGCAGACAGAGATTCTTCTCATTACCACAGATTAGATGAAAGTATCTCAGAGAATTTATTGTTTCCATATTGTGAGAGGGAACTTCCTTGCCTGGAAGCCATCTCTGAATACAAAGTGTCCATTCAGTTCCTCAGCCTGAGACCTCCCTTCAGAGGGATGGATGCTGCTTAGATTCCTCGGGAAGGAGTGGGCTGCGGCTTCCCTGATTGCAGTTTAGGTCGAGGAGGTTGTTCTCCCCTGCTGAGATGGCTGGCTGGCTTCACCAGTCAACATAAGTGCTGTGTGTGGTACTGCTAGGCTGGCATCGCTCCCTTGCATCATCCCAATCCATGAAATGTCATTGTCATCAACAGTCAGAAATAGGTCCTGACTGAAAGGGTGAGACAAAGGCTTGCAACTTCAGTTTGCCAGACATTGCTGCAATTATAATACTGAGCCACTTATTAAAAACGTAAGTGGTTTCTGTCCTGTAGAAAAGGGCAGAATGTGATCATCAGTGTCCCATCGGAAGAGTTGATCAATCTCCTGGAACAGTGGTGAGGAACATGACCTTGATCAGCTCCATCACATGGCCTGGGGTTAGGACACTCGGATGATTTGTGTCATTGCTTCTTCATCTGCTTGGTTTGGATCCTAGAGACAAAGAAAGCATAATAATGATTAACGTCCTTTGCAAAAGCAACAGGGACTTCTCACTACTTATCACCAAGGGAATACACACAACTTTGCTAAGTAAACCAAAGGCCTGTAATGCATCAAAGTCTGCATAAAAGGATTGAAGTGCAGCTCCATTACGGAAGAAGAGACAATAAACCTCATTCGTCAAAAGATTCCAAGTCTGGCTTGGCACTCCACAGTTGACAGTGTATCTCTCTCCTAAGAACCTGTAATGTGCTCTACCTTAAGGTTTAAGGGTCCCTAGGTGGCTAAGAAAAAGACCCAGAGAACTATGTCAGGCTATATTGTGTGGTATTATTTTCTGATCATATTTAAAATACTGAGCACTTAGCAGGGCTGGAAAGGGCACTGGAATTTATTTACTTTAATGCATTCATTTTGTAGAGAAACCTGAAGTATAGTGGGTAAAGTGATTTGCCTGGATTAGAGTTAAAAAAGTTAGTCAGGAGCCCAGCAAGGACTAACTGCTAAATCTCTTGGCTCCCATTTAATCTTTTCAATAAACTCCCCTGCTGCCTGTCACTTAAAATCTGCAGAGTAAAGACTAGGATCAGTCCTCGGAAGCTTTTTACAACACTCCACAATAAACTCCTTCAGTGCCTCCACACCAGGCCATGAAGCCTCAAATGGTGTGATCCAAAAGAAAAAGCTGAAAGATTTCTGGAGGTGGCAGGAGGGGAGCTGGGTCTTTTTTTTTTTTTTTTTGAGGAAGATTAGCCCTGAGCTAACTGCTGCCAATCCTCCTCTTTCTGCTGAGGAAGACTGGCTCTGAGCTAACATCCATGCCCATCTTCCTCCACTTTATATGTGGGACACCTCCCACAGCATGGCTTGCCAAGTGGTGCCATGTCCGTACCCAACTGGCGAACCCCGGGCTGCTGAAGTGGAACGTGTGCACTTAACCACTGTGCCACCGGGCCGGCCCTGGGAGCTGGGTCTTAATCAATGAGCAAAGACAATAACCAGCATTTACTGAGCTCTCACTAGGTACTAGGTACTGTGCTAAGTAGGTACCTAATGTGGCTTACTGCATGAAATCCCTACAGCATTCCTGTGAAGTATCAATAGCACCTCACTTTACAAGTGAAGAAACTGAGGCTAAAAGAGGCTAAGTAACTAGACATAGGGCTATCATTAGCACACAGAATTAGGAGTTCCTGGCACAATGCCCATAGATGGCACTCTACATCTATACACTGCATGGATAATGAGGAATATGAGAATAATGAGAAAGGAAGGGTTCTCAGACTACAAGGAGGAATAGCATTAAAGGAGGAGTTAGTGCTCACGTGTGAGGAAATCTACTCTGACTGTTGAGACGCGTGATGAGGCAAAGGTGCTTAGACAGTAAGAGATGAGGAACTAGCACGCCTCTTTGAGCAGGGGACTGATGTGATTGAAAAAGCATTATAGGGGCTGGTCTGGTGGCACAGCGGTTAAGCTCATGCGCTCTGCTTCGGCAACCCAGGCTTCACGTGTTCAGATCCCCGGGTGTGGACCTATGCACCACTATTGGGCCATGCTGTGGCAGGCATCCCACATATAAAGTAGAGGAAGATGGACACGGATATTGGCTCAGGGCCAAACTTCCTCAGCAAAAAGAGGAGGACTGGCGGTGGATGTTAACTCAGGGCTAATCTTCCTCCAAAAAAAGCATTATCTCATAAAGATCGATTTGGCAACAGTTCAGGTGGAATGTAATGGTCACACAGAATAAACTACCAGTAAATGGAAGGAATACATTAATTCAACAAACATTTACCGAGTGCTTGCTCTGGACTGGCATTACATTAAGTCCAATAAATACAATGGAAAACAAAACAATCCTCTACTGTCTACAAAGCTTAGGGTCTAGTGAAGGAGAGAAATACTGCACAATTACACAAATAAAACAATTCAATTATTATTGCACTCAAAAGAAAAGGAAGATGGGAGAAAATAATGGGGTAGAAGAGACCTACTCTAGATCCGGCTTCTCAGATTTAAACCAAGACCTAAAAGATAAGGAGATAGCTACGCAAAAAAGATGGAGTGAAAAGCTTTACAGATTGGCTATTTTAAAGACAAAGGTCCTATGGCAGAAGACAAACCAATGAACAGTATAGCAAGAGCATAAAGACCAAGGAGGAGGAAATGAAACAAGAGGGTGACAGGAGCTAGACCATGTGGAACCTTGCTGGCCATGGTAAACAATTTGGATTTTAGTCTAAGTGCAAATGAGAAAGGGTGCGGGTGGAAGGGGTTAAAGCAGGATGGTGATATGCCATGATATACATTTTTAAAAGATTACACAAAGATGTGGGGAATGGATGAGAGGGGCACAAGAATGAAAGAAGGGAGACCAGTAGACAGCTGTTAGATTAAGTGAAGCAAAAGAAGAGAGGATTAGACCAGGCTGACAGCAGTTGGGAGGGAAAAATGTAAACTGATTCAGATTATATTTTAGAGGTAAAACCAAGAGGATTTCTTCAGGAATTGAACAATTCCAGCTTTAATAACTGGGTGGATGGGCATGTCACTTGTTGCGATAAATGAATGGTCTATGTATAAAAAAATAAAATAAAAACCAAGTTTTATTTTGGATATATTGATTCAGAAATGCCGACAAGATACAATCAGTGGAATTGTATGTCCTAAGAACCACAGTAATATAGTAGTTAGAGTAAGTTCTGGAATTATACTGCCTGGGTTTGAATTTCAGTTGCACCATTTTATTAAGTATTCTACCTTAGGCAAACTACTTAACCTCTCTAAACCTCAGATTCAACTGTAAAATGGAAACAATAAATCTTAACTCATGGGGCTTGAGGCTGCTGTAAAGATTCAATGAAAAAAAAAAAGCTTATAAAAGTGCTAACATAATGGCCAGCACACAGCAGTTAGTGTTAGCTGCTGCTGCTAATATTATACTAAGAGACAATAAAATGTGTTCTTTGAAGATCAAGAAAAGCGAGAATTTCAAAGAATTAATAGGAATGAACTGGCAAACATCAGGAAGAGAAAAACGGCCACTGTATTAAAGACCTTTAGTGCTTGTAAGATGAAAGGGAATCTAAGAGACACAATGTCACACATTTCAGAGAATGTGATTGGTCCCTAGTGTGAAAATAGCAAGCCTTAGGTGAAGGCTTCCACCCAAGAAAATACAAGGCAATAAAGAGAAGAATGAAAGGTACAAGTCTTCTCACCTGCATGTGGGGACTATCCTTCTCCTTTGGAGAGAAAAATCGTCCACCTTCACCACGCTTCCGTGCCATGGCATGACGGTGCCGAGACTCATGCAGGTATTTCTAAAAGAAGAGAAATAAAACTACTAGGTAACTAGACAGTTATCTAATGCACAAATTCCATCCTCACAAGTTTGGGAAAACTGTGATCAAAGCCACCAGGGGTAATTATGACCTTGAGTTATGGAGAAAACACTAGATAGCAGCTAATCATAAGAATGTGAATGCTAAATGAATAATAAATAAAAAAAGATTCCCTGAAGGTATAGCAGAGATCACTACCTACCTCTCAATATACAGCCTCTCCTTCCCTTTAATAACAGACGAAATTTTAGTTGGCTAAATGGTTGTTCTGTAAATAAAATGCACTTCCTAGCCTTATTTCCAGGTTAAGTGTGGCCACATAATTCAATTTTAGCTAACGAGGTGTTTGGAACTTCTTGAAAGTTTCGTTAAAGCAGAGGTTCCCTTTGTTTCTACGCTGGAGCTCAAGCAGCCATATGGACTATAATAGCATTCGAAGAAAATTACAATAGTAAGACAGGAGGAGAATGAGTGCTGAGGATTGTGGAAATGTGCTACTAGCCCAGGCCAAATAATCTCTGAATTCCTTTTATGTAAAAAAAAAAAAAAAAAAGAGAAAAAGGAAATCTTATTTAAGCCACTGTTATTTTTTTGTTAGTGTAGTTGCAGCTGCATATAGCAATAACAAATGCTTACTTTTACAAAAGATTAGCAGCTATATAACTTCAATTCTTTGCAAGGTACTTAAGGAAACAAACCATATAAATAAAAAGTAACTTCAAAAGCAGAACCCTGCCCTTCTCTTCCTATATCCTTCCCGCTGTGTTTATACACACCCTTCTTTCCTTTGGAATTTTCCCTTCTGCCTCTAGTTTAGCCCGGGCTTGTCTCCTCTTAAGTATGCGGTGGTACTGCTTGGCATTCACATAGAGAGGCTCTTCTTCAAGCATCTCTGCCCCAGGCAGAGGGATTCTTTGGATAGCTGGCACAGACCCAGCACCAGGCACCATCTGTGTGAAGAGAACATCAGAGCATATGAAATATGAAATAGTGGCAATGAAGTCTGACATAGGAAACAGTTTCTTGGTCCCTGTTAATCTATTTTATTTTGAATGCTACAAAGAGTTAACTTTTACAGGGCATTTAGTTAATTTACACTGTAGGTGTGCATTTCAAACAAACATTCCAGATGATTATGTCATAGGGGTCCCAGAAGCCACTCTGAGAAACGACACAACCATGTCCAAATTCTTGTCCAGCCACAGCTCCATTTTCTAGGAATGTCTGCTGCCATCTAATGGTCAGGAACAGTAATCATAAGACAGTAAAACAGTACAGAGATAGGTACAGATTGACCAAGTGATTCCAAATGCCTATAGTCGCACAAATAATTTAATCAAATAGTTAACTTACTATATAATTCAATCCTAATTTTTCTAAACAAACAAAAACAAAGCGCGGTACTAAATGTACAAGGAAACAACAGGTTCCTGTGCCCCTCTCCCTTCCCAACTCTAACAACTATGAACGGCTATGTTGTTTCTTTTGGGAGCTTCCTCCACCTCTGCAGAAGCTTCTACTACTCATTCTTCCTTCATCCATCTTAGGTACTGTATACGGACATCCAATTTTGACTTTCACTCACACCACTCAACTCTCCTTCCCTATCATCCCTACATATTTATATCACACATTTTTTCGTTTCTCTATTGATTACAATCTTTCTGATTTTTAGCTTATTTTTTCTTTCATTCACTGTGGGTAACACATTTTCCATTTCCCAAAGATTAGTCTATCCCTCCCTTTGTTATTTGAATTCTAAGTAAGATCACGTAAAAGCACATATTTATGTCTGTTTATCCTCTGCTGTATCTCCAGCACCTAGAATAGTCCCTGGCACATAGTAGGTGCTTAGAATGAACTATGGTTCGTTGTAATGTTTATTGTAAAAGTAGATCTCTGTCAGTGCCCTAAGGATCAATCTCAATCCCATGAAGTCACTATTTATAATGAGAGATATCAAATTGCAAGTTTAAGAAATTTTCAAAGACAAAGAGATATATGGAAAAATAAATTACAGATAAGAACACTGAAGTGAAGAATCAATTTTCTTACCATGACCATCCCTCCTGAATTGACCACATTGCCTGCCACTGGTAGTGTCACAGTGACAGTCCCTTGCCCACTGCTGGTTGTGTTGGTGTTGGCTCCTGTCTGAACAATCTGTGCTCCTGCCAAACTGGCTGCTGGGATGGTGATCATGCCTGAAACAGGGACTGTAACTTTAAGAAAATAAAATATAAAACAAACAAAACACAGGTATACAGAAAGAAGGGAACACAGTTAGTCCCTCTTCCATCGGGCACACACTCATTCACCCTGGAAAAACATACTAAACAGCACAAGGGGAGAAAAAGCACTCTCCCACTCTCTGCCTGGTTTGCTGCATATAATTCAAGTAATCACAATCTTTGAAATTCCATTCACTGTCCGGGTTCCAGTTCTGAATAAATCTATCCTTGAAATGGACTTCCCTCGGCAATCCAGTGACAGTTTTCAACGGGTGGTGAGAAAATTCGGAGTCCTCCCCTTCTATGGATCAGTCTGACTATGACTATACCCACTGTTCCTCTACCTATGAACACCCTGCTTCGGGATGGAGACTTTATAAACTTATAATTTGTTTATCCCAAACTGACAATGAGTCAGCCAGCTTCAGGACTAAAACTTAAAACTAAATCAAGCATCCCGAGTCCCCAAACTATCAACAGCAGCACTTGAGGCTTTGTTTACCGCTCTCTGTTTGAGCTCCTGCCAGGGCTCAATCCACTTCAGGCCCTCTCCTGAGTCATGTGAGAGCATAGTTACTGCACTCACCGCATCGTGTATACTGCTAAATTTTCACCACAAGCCAAAACTTTAGTCAGGGAAACTAACTGAGATGTCCTTTCTAGATTTAACTGACAAATGCTTGCAAAAGCTCTCAAGTTCAGTTTGAGCCATCTCCTCCTCTCTGAAGTCCATTCTCCGCCCAAGCTAAACAGATCTCCTCTCTCCCTTGTTTATGCGAGATCTATTCCTAGAACATACCTCTATAAGGGGTCTGCACTGTATTTATTTGTTCACACGTGTCTCCCTTGTTATACCAGAGGCTCTCTGAGAAGAAAACACTTCTTTCTTAGCAAACTGCTACATACATAGTAGGCATGTAATAAGTCTTTTTATGATGATAGTGATAATAAATAATGAAGTGGCTCAGGAAAAAAACATAAGCAGCAACAACACTCCAAATGCCAACTTGACTTCTGATCTATTTCTCCTTTTAGCAATAAACTCACTCCATATTTCCAATCTTCTATTTAGAAACATTTCTTCCCAGAAAGGATTAAAATCTTTATAATCCCTAGCACTAGTCTTTTAACCACCACAGTAGGAACTCCTACAGATAGAATCAAAGTTGATCATGTACTGGTGACAAGGAACCATCAACGAAGACTTAGAAGAAATCTTTTTTGTTGTTCAAAAATATGTCATATAGAGGTGACTGCAAAATTTCTAAAGCAGTCATTTGCCCAAGAGATGAAAAAGATGCCCCCAAGTCCCACAGAAACGAACGGGCACACTTACCTTGCTGGAGAATGGTCCCGTCTGCATTAACTGGCTGATAGACAATGGTCTGCCCTTCAGCAGTCTGTGCCACTTGCTGCCCCTGAACAGCAATCTGCTGCTGTGTCTGCAGGAAATATATCATGACAAAAAAACTTAACAGATTCCAAAGACACCACAAAGAACAAGACCATGTAGGTTTTTTTAAAAAAAAACATTTTTCATGGCTTTCTTCCCCATTTCTACCACATGTGAAATATTTGGCTCAGCTGTCTGACCCTTCCAAGTCAGTTGTGTTGTGTTGTGTTATGTGTGTGTGTGTGTGTGGACAGAGGTAGTGGTTACCTGGGTCTGGCCAGCGGTGACAGCTGTCTGGGGCTGCTGGATGATGATCTGCTGGGTCTGGCCCTGCTGGCCCTGCACCTGCACAGCCTGCCCACCCTGGATCTGGATCTGTCCAGGTGGGACCAACTGTATCTGGGGGAGAGAGCACAGAGAAAGGTTAGTACCCTGCTGACACTGGTCTCTTTTGGCTCTGGACTGTTAGTTGCAAAATTCCTCTAGAAAGCAGGAGATGCTCTAATGAGGAAAAAAGACAGAAATTCTATTATGAATTAGAGATAACTTGTTTTCCATTTATGAAACAATGGAGGAATTTAATTTGACCACTAATAATATGAGCATACAATATCTGGATATTGGATGGTATTAAGGAATCAATGTCAGTTTTTTAAAAGATAGTGCTGGCATAGTTATCTATTTTTAAAAGCATGTTCATTTAAAAATACACTCAAGTGTTTTTTACTGATGAAATGATATAATATATATTCAAGACAATCCTTGACAGAGTAGGGGAATACAGATGAAACTATAAAGAAGACTGATAATGTGCCGATAACTGTTGAAGCTGAGTTATGGGGATTCATCATATCATTCTCTGTTTTTGTCTATGCTTGAACTTTTCTATATTAAAGTATTGAAAAAATTAAGTTATTTCTAATTTTTCTAAGCTGGGATTCTATAAATATGTATATATGGGATCCTTAAAACATACAGAAAAGTTGAAACTATCATATTAGACACCCCTGCAGTCACCATTTAGATTTAACAAATTAACTTTCTGCCCCATTTGCTTCATTTAACATTCTCTTCCTATCTAATAGGTAATCATTATAACTAAAACCATAACTTCCATCTTGTCAACTTCTCACCCTCTCTCACTCCCTCTGAGAGAAGACAGCTACCATGTTGTGAGCCACCCCATGGAGAAGCCCACATGACAAGGAACTGATGTCTCCAGCCAAGAGTCAGCAAGGACCTAAGGCCCACCAAGAGCCATGAAAGTGAGCTTGGAAATAGATCCTCCCCCAAAGAATCTTGCATTGACTGCAGCCCACAATGGCGTCAAGGGAGAACTGAGTCACATTCTTTAGCCATGCTGTGCCAGGATTCCGGACCCCCGAGGAAATGTTTATTGTTTTAAGCCATTAACTTTTGGGGTAATTTGTTATGCAGCAACAGATAACTAATACAATGTGTCAAATGATATTCCCCATAGGTTTTCCAACATCCTCACCAAAACCCAGTACTGTCATTAATGTTTCCTAGTCTTTTGTTGATTTAATTTGCATTTTCTTTTTGGTTCCTGGGTCTAGACAGCTAAACCTCAGACAGTAATTTTGAACAGAGAGTGATCCTGTGCTTTCCAAATCTATTTTCTTTCTTTTCTCTCGTTTAACAGCTATGGCTATTAGGAGGACCATCATAAACCTAACAAGAAACTTCAGAAAAATTTCTTAGAAATCTTCTGTAATTAAAAAAACTGCAACAACACTAACTGCTGGGTATACAGAATTCTCTTTTTTCATACAACAGCTACTGGACACGTTTTTTAAGATCAAAAGAGACAGCTTTTATAGGAACGTCCCACAGTTCAAAATTGCTATTATTTTATATACAAGTACACTCTCAAATACACAGCTACTAAACAGTTTTCCCTGACACCTCCCTCAATAGCTCTTTAATCAGTCATTCATTCATTTCATCACGAGACAATTTTGATCTGGGCATTGTTTCAACAGAACAGGGCGTTTGGAAGCAGAGAGGGTACTCTCACAGAGATGGATTTCTATAGCCAGGTTGCTTTCCACCCATGATTTCAACCTGGGAAGCCACTGGTCTGAAGAGAAGAGGACGTTACCACGGAGCTTACCAGCTGATAGGAAAAAGGCCTGCTGATGGAAGCGCAGGAATCAGGCCAGCGTGTTCCATGTCTCAGAGACACTCATGGATCCTCCTTTGTTAGGGGATAGTTTGCCTAAGTCTTTTTTTTTAAATTGTGGTAAAATACACAACACAAAATTTAGCATGTTAACCATTTTTAAGTGTTCAGTTCAGTGGTATTAAATACATTCATAATGTTGTACAATCATCACCAATATCCATCTCCATAACTCTCTTCATCTTGTGAAACTGAAACTCCATAGCCTTTGAACAGTACTCCCCCATTCGCTACCCTCTCCAGCCCCTGACAACCATAAGTCTACCCACTGTCTCTGATTTTGATTACTCTGCCTACCTTATATAAGTGGAATCACATAGTATGTCTTTTTGTAACTAGCTTATTTCATTTAGCATAATGTCCTCAAGGTTCATCAATGTTGTAGCATAGGTCAGGATTCCCTTCCTTTTAAAGGCTGAATTATATTCCATTGTATGTGTATCCACATATCTGTCAGGTTGCTTCCAAGTTTTAGCTATTGTGACTAATTCTGCTATAAACACAGGTGTAGAAATCTCTCTTCGAGATCCTGTTTTCAATTCTCTTGTGTATACCCAGAGTGGAACTGCTAGATCATAAGGTAATTTTGATTTTAATTTTTTGAGGAACTACCATATTGTTTTCCACAGTAGCTGCACAATTTTACATTCCCACCAACAGTGCAGAAGGTTCCAACTTCTCCACATCCTCTCCAACATTTGTTATTTTCTGTCTTTTTGTTAGTAGCCATCCTAATGGGTGTGAAGTGGTATCTCTATTATAGTTCTGATTTGCACTTCCCTGATGATTAGCAACGCTGAGCATCTTTTCATTTACTTATTGGCCATTTGTACATCATCTTTGGGGAAATAATCTGTTTAAGTCCTTTACCCATTTTTTTAAATTGGGTTGTTTGCTTTTTGTTGCTCAATTTCAGAAGTTCTCTATTATTTTTGATATTAACTCTATATCAGATACATGACTAGCAAATATTTCTCCCATTGTGTGGGTTGCCTTTACTCTGTTGATAGTATCTTTTGATGCACAAAATTTTTAAATTTTCATGAAGTCCAATTTACCTATCTTTTTCTTTTGTTGTCTGTGCCTTTAGGTGTCATATACAAGAAATCACTGCCAAATCCAATGTTGTGAAGCTTTTGCCCTATGTTTTCTTCTAAGACTTTTATAGTTTTAGGTCTTACATTTAAGCCTCAATCCATTCAGTTAATTTTTGTATATGGTGTTAGATAAGGATCCGATTTCATTCCTTTGCATGTGGGCTTTGGGTAGTACTTCTTTTTAAAATTGAGGTATAACTGACATAACACTATATTAGTTCCACGTATACAACATAATGATTCAATATTTGTATATATTGCAAAATGATCGCCACAGTAAGTCTAGTTAACATCTGTCACTATCCACAGTTACAAATTTTTTTTCTTGTGATGAGAACTCTTTCTGTGATAACTTTCAAGATCCACTCTTCTAGCTACTTTCAAAATATACAATACAGTATGATTAACTACAGTTACCATGCTTTACGTTACATTCCCATGACTTATTCCTTTTACAACTGGAAATTTGTAACTTTTGACCCCCCTCACCCATTTCACCCACCACCCCGCTCCTTGAGCAACCACCAATCTATTTTCTGTGAGCTTGGTTTTTGTTTTAGAGTCCACATATAAATTAGATCATTTGGTATTTATCTTTTTCCGACTTATTTCACTTAGCATAGTACCCTCAGGTCCATCCCATGTTGTCACAAATGGCAAGATTTCATTTTTTTTATGGCTGAATAACATTCCACTGTGTGTGTGTGTGCATGCACACAAGCCACATTTTCTTTATCCATTCATCCATCGATGGACATTTAGGTTGTTTCCATGTGTTGGAAACATTATTTACAATGCCACAATAAACAGGGGGGTGCACATATCTTTTCCAATTAGAGTTTTCATTTTCTTTGTATAAATACCCAGAAGTGGAATTGCTGAATGATACAGCAGTCCTATTTTTAAATTTTTGAGGAACCTCCATACTGTTGTCCATAGCGGCTGCACCAATTTACATTCCCACCAACAGTGCACAGTATTGACATATTAACAATATAAAGTTTACCAACCAACGAACATGGGATGTGTTTCTACTTACTTATGTCTTTAGTTTCTCTCAGTAAGGTTTTGTAGTTTTTATTATACCGGTCTTTCACCAACTTGGTTAATTTCTGAATATTTAATTCTTTTTGAGGCTATTATAAATGGAATTTTCTAAATTTCCTTTTCAGATTGTGGTTAATGTAGAGAAATGCAACTGATTTTTTGTTGACTTTTGTATCCTCCCAATTTGCTGAATTCATTTATTAGTTCTAAAAGGTTTTCTTGTGGAATCCTTAGGATTTTCTACATTTAAGATCATACCATCTGTGAACAGATATAATTTTACTTCTTCCTTTCCAATTTGGACGCTTATTATTTCTCATTCTTGCCTAACTGCTCTGGCTTGAACTTCCAGTACTATCTTGAATAGAAGTGGTAGAAGCAGACATCCTTGCCATGTTTCTGATGTTAGAGGAAACACTTTCAATCTTTCACCATTGAGTATGATGTTTGTTGCAGGTTCTTCATAAACAGCTTTTACTATGTTGAGGCAGTTCCCCTCTACTCCTAGTTTGCTGAGTGTTTTTATCATGAAATGGTATTAAATTTTGCCAGATGCTTTTTCTGCATCAATTCAGATAATCATGTGGTTTCCCTCCTTCATTTTGTTAATGCAGTGTATTACACGGTAGACTGATTTTTGTATGTTGAACAATCCTTGTAGTCCAGGAGTAAATCCCACTTGATCATGGGGTATAATCTTTTTAATATATAGTCTGAACTCAGTTTGCTAGTATTTTGTTGAGGATTTTTACATCAATGTCCTTAAAGGATATTGTAGTAGTTTTTTGTCTAGTTTTTTTTTCTTGTAGTATCTTTGCCTTGCTTTGGTATCAGGGTAATGCTGGCCTCAGAGAATGAGTTAGGAAGTGCTCCCTCTTTAATTTTTGGGAAAAGTTTGAGAAAGACTGGCATTAGTTCTTTAAACGTTTGATAAAACTGACAAGGGAAACCATGAGGGCTTTTATTTGATTACTGATTCAATCTCCCTCGTAGTTATAGGTCTATTCAGATCTTCTATTTCTTCCTGGGAGGTTTTGTGTTTCTTGGAATGTGTCCACTCATTTAGGTTATCCAATTTGTTGATATACAGTTGTTCAAAATACTCTCATAATCTTTTTTTATTTCTGTAGGATCAGTAGTAATGTCCCCATTTTCATTTCTCATTTTAGTAATTTGAGTCTTCTCTTTTTTTCTTAGTCCATGTAGCTAAGGGTTTGTCAATTTTGTTGCTCTTTTCAAAGACCAACTTTCAGTTTCTCTGACTTTTTCTCTATTGTTTTTCTATTTGTCTCTTCTCTAATTTTTATTACTTCCTTCCTTCAGCTAGCTTTGGGTTTAGTAGGTTCCTTTTCTAATTCTTCAAGTTGTAAAGTTAGGTTGTTGATTTGCAGTCTCTCTTGTTTTTTAATGTAAAAGCCTTCAGAGATATAAATTTCCCCCTTAACACTATTTATGCAGCATCCCATAAGTTCTGGTAGGTTGTTTACGTTTTAATTCATCTATAGGTATTTTTAAATTTCTCTTGTGATTTCTTCTTTGATCCACTGGTTATTTAAGAATGTGTTGTTTAATTTCCACAAGTTTGTGAACTTTCCAGTTTCATTCCTGTTGTTGATTTCTAACTTCATCCCATTGTGGTCAGAGAAGATACTTTATATGACATCTATCTTTTAAAGTCTATCGGGACTTAATTTGTACCTAAACATATGGTCTTATCCTGGAAAATGTGCCATGTGCACTTGGGAAGAAAACGTACGCTGTTGTTAGGTTGAGTATTCTGTACACCTGTGTCATATTTAACTGGTCTATTGTGCTGTTTAAGCCCTCTACTTCCTTACTTCTGTCCATTTATTGAGGGGGGGTACTGAAGTCTGCAACTACTGTTGTAGAGCTATTTCTCCCTTCAATTTCATCAGTTTTTGCTTTATATATTTTGCTGGTCTGTTATTAGGTGATAAAAGTTTATAACTGTGTATCTTCTTGTTGTATTGAACCTTTTATTAATACATAATGTCCTTCTTTGTCTCTTGTAAGCCTTTTTGATTTAAAGTCTCTTTTGTCAGATACCAGTACAGCCACCCCTGCTCTCTTTGTGCTGAGGAAGCCTGGCCCTGAGCTAACATCCGTGCCCATCCTCCTCTACTTTATATGTGGGACGCCTACCACAGCATGGCGTGCCAAGCGGTGCCATGTCCGCACCTGGGATCTGAACTGGCGAACCCTGGGCCACCGAGAAGGGGAATGTGCAAACTTAACCACTGCGCCACCAGGCCAGTCCCTATCCTTTCCCTTTCAATGTTTGTGTCTTTGGATCTAAAGTGAGTCTTTTGTAGACAGCAAATAGGTGGATCATATGTTTTCATCCTTTTTGTCAATCTCTGTCTTTTGATAGGAGAGTTTTAACCCATTTAATCTATTAAAGTAATTACTGATAAGGAAGGACTTACTTCTGACATTTTTCTATTTGTTTTCTATTATGCTTTACAGCTCTTTTGCCCCTCATTTCCTGCATTACTACATCTCTTTGTGTTTAGTTGATTTTTTGGTACTGAAAGTGTTTAAATTACTTTTTCATTTCCTTTTGTGATTATTCTATAGCTATTTTGTTAGTGATTATCATTAAGATTACATTTAACATCCTAAAGTTGTAACACTCTAATTTGAATTTATACCAGCCTAACTTCAATGATATACAAAACCTCTGCTCCTTTATAGCTTCGTCCTCACTCTTTTTGGTTGTTGTTGTCACAAAATTACATCTTTATACATTATGTGTCCCCAAACATAAATAATTCTTTCAGATGTCTTAGTGTCTTTAATATTGTATACAAAACAACATGTAGAGTTACAAGTCAACATTCCAATATTACTAGCTTTTAGACTAATAATTAAAAAAAATATTAGTCTCTTAAATCATGTATAAAAAAAGTGGAGTTAAAAACCATTGTTTACAATAACACTAGTTTTATGATTGCCCATGCGTTTACCTTTTGAGATTTTTATGCCTTCAGATGGCTTCAAGTTACCATCTAGTGTCCTTTTATCTCACTCAGAGGGACTCCCTCCAGCATTTCTCTCAGGGCAGATCTAGTCATAATAGCCTCTCTTAGCTTTTGTTTGTCTGGGAATCTCTTAATCTCTCCCTCACTCTTGAAGGACATTTTTGGTGAATATCGGATTCTTGGTTGACAATTATTTTCTATAAGCATCTTGAATATATCAGCCCACTGCCTTCTGGCCTCCAAAGCTTTCTGGTGAGCAATCCGCTGACATTAAGGATCTGTTGTAGGTGACAAGTTGCTTCTCTCTTGCTGCTTTCAAGATTCTCTGTTTAGTTCTGGCTTCTGAAAGTGTGATTATAATGTTTCCCGGTGTGGGTCTCTTTGAGTTCATTTTACCTGCAGTTTGTTGAGCTTCTTGGATGTTTATATTCATGTCTGTCATCAAATTTGGGAAGTTTTCAGCCATTATTTCTTCAAATATTCTCTCTGCCCCTTTCTCTCTTTCTTCTTATGGGACTCCCACAAATGCACATGGTGATCACTTGATGGTGTCCCACAGGTCCATTAGGCTCTGTTCACTTTTATTTAGTCTTTTTACTTTCTGTTCCTCAGTTTCCATAATTTCCATTGTCTTATCTTCAAGCTTGCTGATTCCTCCTTCTGTGTGCTCAAATTTGTCTGCCTTTGAATCCTTCTAGGCAGTTATTGTACTTTCCGGCTGTGGAATTTCGTTTTGGTTTCCTATCTCTTTATAGGTATTTCCACTTTGTTTGTACATTGCTTTCTTGACTTTTTCCACAATTTCCTTTAGTTCTTTGAGCATGTTTCTTTAGGACAGTTATCTTAAAGTGCTTGTCTAGTATATCTGTCTTTTTCAAGGACAGTTTCTGTTGATTAATTTTTCCTTTGAATGGGCTGTACTTCCCTGTTTCTTTGTTATGCCTTGTGATATTTGGTTGAAAACTAGACATTTGAATCAAATAATGTGGTAACTGTGGAAATCAGATTCTCCTCCTTCCCAGGATTTTCTCTTTTTTGGTTATTGTTCTAATTGTTGTAGGCTGTCTCTGTACCAAGAATCAGCCTGAGGTATAAACTTAGTATCTTCTCAGGTCTTTTCAGAGCCCACACCTTTCCCTGGACATGTACAGTCACTTTCTAATTTTCCCCATATATGCAGTTGCTTTTGAACATCCTTGTCTTTAGTATCTGGCTCCCAAAAGAGGAAAAAGAGAAAAAGATAGAAAGTGGGCTGGGGGAGGGGGAAGGGTACTGGCCTTTTAAATGCTCTGGAAGTCACTTTAGTTGGAGGTGGAGGAGCTTACAGTAACGGGGGAAGTGCAACAATGGTGGCTGCCCACCTCTGTCTACATCTCTGTGATCAGAAGCAGCAATCAGTGATCTCTGATATTTGGAGGACAGGGTTCATTTTGCCCACCCCAGTCCCTATAAGCTATGTGCAAGCTGTTCCAGGAACCACTGCACAGCTGCCTACCCAGGAGCTGGGTAGCTGCTACTGCGCTACCCATTGAAAATGACTGAAACTGACCTCAATTTCACATACAAGCTTTCTCGCAGAAGTTGCAAGCCTTCAATAGATTCTAGAGTTCCAAAACAGTTACATCAGATTCTGCCAGTGCAATTGTTGTCTAAGTGGGGAGACAGACTCCTGGGGATTCCTCATCCACAATCTTCCCCCGCATCCTCTGCCTCAGTCTTCTTAACTACTTTTTCCAAATACTAAGCTCATAGTTAGAAAGGTTTGGTACTTAGAAAGTGTTGGTAAATGAAGAAATAAGTAAATTTACTTGCTGATCTGAATCCATTTTCTTTTTGTGTTCTGGATAGCAAGGAATACCTATTACTGGTCATTAGGGTTTCCTCTTCCATCTATACATATTCTTTGCCCATTTTTCTACTGGACTGTTATTTTCACACCAACATATAAAAGTCCCTTCTGTATTCTGGATACAAACCCAGTTATGTGTGTTAAAAATATCTCTCCAAGTCTGCATCTTGTCTTTTACAAAACTTCATTTATGACACATTTTGATGTATACAAGTTTTTATTTTAAAGTAGTCAAATAAATTTGCTTTTTATGTCTTTAAGAAATCCTTCTCTACCCCACTGCATAAAGAAAATTCTATAAAGAGAATCTAAAAGTTTCCAAGTATGGTTTTTTACATTTAGATCTTTAATCTATCTAGCAAGTATTTTTGTATATAGTAAAAAGGTAGAGATCAATTTTCTTTATCATTCTTAAACCATTTCTTCACTGATATTTTATATTATATTTGTTATAGATCAACTTCCAATACTCTTGTATTTATGCCTGCACTCTCTAATCCAGTTCCACTATCTATATTAAACCAAGGATCTTAACCTAAAATTGTATGCAAGATTTTGCACATATCTGGACATCTGCACCTTTTCTAAGAAGAGGGCATAGGTTTCACTGGAATTCTAAAACAGGGAATGCAACTCAAAAAAGGTGAACAAGTACTGTTCTAAATGAAATAGTTATTCAAAAAACACTAATGAGAAGCCAACTCTTACAAAAAGGGGTTGAAATTTCAGCATGCTAAGGGAGGCTATGGAATCTTACCTAGAGGCTTTGTTATGTACGTTGACAAAAAATAGTTTTACCAGGATGGTTTGATTAGTTACAGTGCTACTTGGAAAGGAGGGAATAAAATAACCGTTTCAAACTCTCTTAAAGCCAAACAAAGAAACCTCCATAAAATCACAGAATTTAGAGCTGGAACAAACCCTATAAATCACCTGATATAAACTGGGTTTGTGGATGAGAAAACTACCAATTAAACGACTTAGCCAAGATCAGAAAGCTTGTTTAATGGCAAACCAGGGAATGAAAGTCACAGCACACTGTTCCTAGCACTATAGCCCACTGAGAGTGGAGAGGAAGGCGTGGCAAGGGGGGCTGGAGAGGAGGCAATGAGAGGATGGGCAGAAATGGAATAGCAGTGTGGAAGTGAAGAGAGCACACACTGAAAATGTATTTAAAGCCTCATACATTTATGCATGGAGAACTGTGGAAACTATTTTTAATCCTAACTACAACTCCATCTTGGCAAAAATATGCCAAGAGCCTTAAAAATGCTCTTACCTTTTGCTCAAGCAATCACTCTAGTCCAAAGAAATTACCCTAAGAATTAACTCAACTGAAAAATAAAGCTACCACACTCAAATACATTAAGTAATCTTACCTATAAAAGCAAAAAAACAAAACAAAACCAACACAACCCTAAATACACTTTGTAAAGTGTAAATTCTGATTCATCAAATTGATGATTATGTAGGAATTAAAAATAATAAAATCATGTGGAAATAAGTTAAATTTTAAAAAAAGAAAAGCAAAAAGAAAGTACATGCACGGCACAATTGTGCTCAAAAAGTACTCATAAAAATCACAAGGGAATAAGCAAGAATTAAAAATTTGATTTATCAAACAGTATGATATGGCTGATTTATTTCAACTGATATTAAATTCTTCCTGAAAAACTAAGACATTCATGTGATCATTCTAACTCTTAAAACAAAATATACATACATAGTAAAAAGTTAATAGTTCTTTCTCATCCCGATTTCCATGCTCATAAACATATACCCATGGGGGTTTGGCTATTAATTATGAAGAGGGAATCACACTTTACATATTTTTCTGCAATTTATTTTTCACCATTAACCGCCCCCATGGTTACTGTTCACCCTTTCCATCAATGACATAATACTCCATACATGAATATAGTATGACTTATTCAACCATTTCCTTATTCTTTTCTTATTAATAGACATTCAGGTTACAAAATATTTTTTTGTTAGTACAGTCCTGCAATAAATGTCTCTGTACATTTCTCCCTATGTATTGATGCTTTTCTTCCTATAGGAGAGAGTCTCAGAAATGAGCCAGGTAGATTGAAGGTTTATGTACTCAATAGTGAGATGGCTTTCCAAAATGACTTCAGAATCTGCAATTACCGAAATTAATGAGTGTTTCCTTTTCTCCAGACCCATTCTAGCACTGGATATAATCACTCAATTAAGTTTTTGCCAATTTATCCCTCTAATCCTAAAATTTGATGCCAAAGAGTTGTACATACTTTTAATCTCTTCTACATCTTTGTCTTGTTTACCTTTGTTTTATGTTTCTGAATCAGTCTTTCTAGTAGATTTATCTACCTACTTTACTGGTCTGTTTCAAGAATCAGCTTTTATTTACCCTATCTACATTTTTATTAGTTTTCTACTTCATTAATTTTAACATACTTTTTGTTCATTTTGTTCTTGTCCTAACTTCCTCAGGGAAATATCATTTATTTATTTTCAGTTCTTTTAAAATAAAGTATTTCAGGTTACAAATTTTACTCTAAAGTATAGCTTTTAGGTGTGTGCGATGGGTTTGGACTCAAATATTTTCTTTTTCATCACTTGCTAGATAATTCAAATTATAAATGACACAGAAAGAAATGAAAAGGATGACATTTCTGACCAAAAACAACAATCTCCAAAGCAGATTGTAAATTCCCTTCCCCTGTGCCTAAAAGTGCCACCCAAGGTCACACTAATGAAATACTTCTATGAAACAGATTTTCATCTCTATATATAATCTTTACATTGTTTCAAGATCTTGCCTAGTATCTCAGTCCTTACCAGAGATGTCCAATTTCTGTACAGTTCTGCTTTATATCACTGGTACTACAAAGGTGGAATATCAACTAAATGCAAATAGAGGGCAGGAAGCAATTAAATGCAATATCAATTGTCAAACAGTTTGTGACAAACTATTCTTTAAAATCTCTGTTCTGATATTCTGTCTAAACATTTTTTTTTTTTAATACTACTCACCTGCTGCAAACCCTGTGTCCCAGATACAGGTACTTGCATGATGGTTTGACCTTGTCCACCAGGGACAGCCTGGACCATGATGGGTTGGCCAGTTGATGTGATTAACTGGCCTCCACTGACCTGTACCATTAATGGCTGCCCCTGCACCTAGAATGAAATAAAATAAGAACAATGAAATAACATAATACATAACGTGTTTTTACCAAAAGACAATCACTGGAAGTATTATGCTGCCTCGCTAGAAGGGGAAAAGGTAGGAGAGACCCTAAGAAAATAAGTCTAGAGTCCTTGTCCTCAAGTTATCTTCTTCGAATATCTCTGATATCTTTAACTAAATGCCTGTTGAATACTTTAAGGTCAGATACAATGGCGTATACCCAGAGTCTTTGGGAAGTCTCAATATATATAAGGCATTTATCACCAAATACAGGCGATATCCATGAGAAGCATTTAATCAAAACATCAAGGCTATTTGCCTTTTTAGATCAATATCCAGGAATGAGCTCTAGTGAGGGCTGGAGAAGAGGCATGAGAGGGATAGGTGACGGTGGTTGAGCGCAAATTCTAAATAACCTGGAAGGAGTAAATCAAACTGTACTCAGCAAGGACTCCAGGAGGCTGGGCAGCAAATAGCTCTGGAAGCTTATGTAGAAGACCCTTTCACTCCAGTCTCTCAAGCATAAATGAAATGTACATCTTTTAGCCTCTTCACCTTACACTGGGAATTCTAGTCTCATGGTTGTTTAAAGAGCCCACTAGTAAAAACACCTAGAAATATTTTCTGGTCAGTTTGCAATCTCCATAGAGTAATTCCTCATACTGGACCCTGCAATATCTGTACAATTATTTTAAATTTAACAGAAGCAATGACAAATATGGAAATTACACAGAGCACTCAACTGTACCAAAAAACTCCCAACTTTCAAGCTACTATGAGTAAACAGAATACTCTAAAAGCCAGGACATTGTAAGTACTCTGTAACACCTTGAGTCGCAATACAAAAATATTTAGCTAACAGAATGCTTTCTGGAAGCAAAAACCCAAGCCACTTTAGAAGCGAAATGGAATGTTCAACAGAACAGCTACAAATCTGAAACTTTCACTTTCAGATTCTATCTTTGTTTTGGGGAATTATTTGTAACAGAACAAAAGAATATTTTTATGACTAAAATATTCATTTTTAATGACAGAGAAAATATCTTCAAATAATGGTAATTAGTTAAAATAAAAGATCAGTATGTCCTAGATGAGCATATTAGATATTAAGACTCCCTCCTTTCACCACCAACACCAATCTATCAGAATCTTCAGGAATATTCAAATCCTAGGCTTTGTTAAACTGTTCATTGAGAAATTCCACTTTACTTTTAAGGACTGTACAATCTCCCTTTCTCACGCTTTCTCCTTTCCTTACATGCCCATCCCAAATCAAATTCCGTTTGCTACACCAACGCTGGCATGTACTCTATCAGGAAAGATTTTTTAGAATCTTTATTGCATGAATAACTGAAAGAACTATTTTAAAATTCTCCAAAATAATGAGACCCCTAGAGGAAACGTTTCCATTATTTCCATAAAGTGTTTCTATTTCTTTTAAATAAAATCTCCCTAAGTGGGAAACATAAGTTTTAAGGCACAACTATTAATAATTTTCTGGCTATCCATCATCTTAACTTCTCCCCTCACTGACATGCTGTATGTGCACGTAATAAGCCATCTGAGACTCTAAGGAGCCCACTGTGTTTATAACATATGAATGATCACAAGGACACATGCATCAGACAAGAAGCCATACAGTTAAGAGCATGTTACATTCCCATTCCACAAGTGGTTAATGACAATACTGTTTTACATACCAATAAGATGAAGCAAGCATGTAAAACATGAATAACAAACTATTGAACTCTGAGATTTGAATATGGTTTGGGAGTACCTACAGGCTCAGCTTCTTTCAGCCTAATTTATCTTCAGAATTTGCTTTATAACATCATCAAACACTATGGGTGGCAGGTGTAGGGGTGGAGCTGAAAGGGTGAAGTGAAATGATTATAATAAAGGGTAGTTAACTGCAGGATGCTTAGAGCACTAGTAATAAAGTGAGATGCCAATTCTACATTCTACGTCCTACTTTGAGTCCTTTCCATTCAATGGAAGGAGAAAAAGGCACTCAAATCTTGCCAAGTTCTCAAAAATATGGTCATTTGAGTCAAAGTAACGTATAGACAGAGAAAAGACTAATGTTCCTACTCCTATTTTTATATAGGAACTGGCCAAAACACAACCCTAATTTAGGCTGTTTAAGCTCACGATACATAATGTTAGGGAACTGCATTAGTTAACTAAGAATTCCTATGGTTACTATAACACCTAAGGCTTAGAGAAGGCATATCCCACCTCTGTCCAACCAAGAGGTATGGGGTAATCTTTGCAGATTTAGTAATAAAACAGGTCACGGATTTCCAAGGAAAAGGTAGTGAAAAGGCAGCAGTTAAGAGACTGACAGATTCAGAGATTAGATAAACTTTGCCAAGGACAATGACTATTTTGCAGCTGAGCTGCCTTTTTAATAAAAATAAAACACAATCTAGCCTAGTTAACGTGCATATATTTTATTCATTATAATACAAATTTATGAAATTTTACCATGCAATCTGATTACAGAGTTTGAGCTCTAAAAAGGTTCTAATGCCACTTGTAAGAATTTCTTCCTGTCACTCATACCATTTCTTCCCCAGGCACTCCCAAAGAAACACACGAGCCAAATGAAGCTTTCAGAAAATTGATTCTGGGGTCACTATACAACTTGTCATGAAACATTAGAAACTGGCAGCTTATAAGCCTCAAAGACAAGTTAGCAGCATCAAAGACATGCAACTGACTTTGCCATTCCTCCTTGAGATCCTACTACAAACAGCACCAGACATGAGGAGAGGAGAAGTTCATGCAGTGCTTACAGAGAATCAGAGAGGGCACCACTACCTGGAGGGTCTGGACTTGCTGGCCTGAGGCGGATGCCACCTGGGCCTCAGTCTGCAACTGGACAGCAGTGACACCACCCTGCTGCTGAGAACAGGAACAGGAAGAGCTTGAAATGTGTCAGGAAGGAAATGTATAGTTCAAGACATGAGATCACCTTACCTCTTGTGGGACAGGGAGGGAGTCTTCTTTCAACAGTCCCACCCTACACAGGACTTTCAACCTGTACCGACTCCCTATACTGAAGCTGTTTTGTTGAAGGTAGTAGGACTAAAGATATTAGCCCTTTGTCCCCAGGTGGAACTCAAAACATTTCTATGACTCAAAAAACATCAAAATAGTTGTCATCATTAACACAAAAATTTTTAACGCAGTCCAACTCTCCAGAAATAGGCATTTGATCCTTCTGCTTATACAGTTATTTTAATGTTCTTTTTGTTTCCTCAAATGAGTTCACAAGAACAAAGTTATCAGGTTTTAACAGCCTTGAAGCTACAACGAAGAATTTCTGGGACTTAATGCAATCAGCAGAAAGAAAGAACAAGCAATCACTGTGAACCAAAATCATCTTCATGAGGTCACTGCGCTTCTACCTCAAATCTAAGATTACTTCTACTCAACTAGACTACTTTAGAAGCAACGTTTTCAGAGATTCAACCTAATTTTTCTATCTTCTAATGTTAAGTTCTGACAGACAAGACCACCCAGCAGGGCACTGGTGAATGGGCCCTTGTGGAGTCCTCTCTTCTAAGGCAGCTGAAGGGAGCTGCCAGAGCCGCGGCAGCTGCGTGGAAGGAAAAGTTAGCAAAGGAATTTAAGTCATTGATCTCGTTTACTCAAGAGTAGCTCCTTCCTTTGATTATTAGCTAGGAACAACCTGGCATCCAAACTTCCTTTGCCCTCCCTACTAACTACTTTTCTACATTATGTAAATTCCATTTTGGAAACAAAACATTCCCAACCTTGGCCTAAGGTCAGATTGATGCATAATAAATTTCTTTTCTTCTAGGGAAAAAAATAAGTGAAGTTTTACTAAAATAAAGCCAGGCAGAGAACATCAGAAAATGTAATCTGTGTATAACTCAGGAAACCAACCTATCTTAATTAAGAATAAACCAGCAGCAGGGAATTCCTTTCTAATACGCGCTTATCCATTAAGAGTGCCTGTCAACATGAATATTACCCTCAAGTTAAACCAGAGCTTTTCAGAGTAAGCACTGTGGTGGATCAAATCAGGGAACAGAGGATTTCTTGGAAGCTATCCTGGTCTGTTTATTGTGGCCAAAGCCTTACCAGATCACAAGCTAGCTTAATCAAGAAGAGAAACAACCAAATTGAATCCAGAAAAGAGAAAAACTCCAAATTTCCAGGTGAAAACAGAGTAGGTGTTTTGACTTTCAATAAGATAAGAGGGACAATTCACTATTAACCAGGCTCCCATGAAGAGCAAATTCTAAGTGGTCGTGGACTAGATAGAGTTCAGAACACACAGAACATGAGAGAAACCACAACAAATCCAATCTTCAACAAGTACTTCGGCACAAGTCATCAGACCCGTTCTTTGTAAGACGTGGTGCCTCTCAAACGATTCCCCAGTAGAGTGGTGCTGTTACCACTCCGCTAACGTAATGTTTAAAGAGGCTGAAATCATACCTGCTGCTGAATCTGTCCAGCCTGTACAACAATCTGCTCTGTTGAACTATTGCTGTTCGCTGTATACTGCTCCATGGTCCCTCCAAGGTAGAATCTCGTCCACAGTGAGTTTCACTCTGGAGATCTGAGAAGATTTCGAGATGCACCCCTATTAGAAAGTCAGGGAGGAAAACTAAAGTGAGATTGTCAACAAAGGCCCTGCCAGATGATTAACCTTGATAACTGATAGCTGTACTTGATTTTCAAGAAAGCAGAGGAAGTGAATAGAAAATGTTTACATTCAGTATCATTTTGAACTAGTATTACATGGCACAATCATGACAACAATATCACAATGCTATTGCATGTTCTAAAAATATTTTTAGTCATTTCTTATCAGCAACCTTACCTTTCAATACTATTAGAAACACACTTGCACGTTAGAAATACTCATTAAGCTACAATATCACTTTGTTACAAAGCCTAATTAATAGGATTTTCAAGTCTGCACGTGTATTTCAGAGAATAAACTGTCTCTTTAATTTATAACACACATTTACTGCTGGTCATACCAAACACGTTCTCTAGTCCACTACATACGGTAAGCAATTTAAAACTTCAAGATTTATGATTTACTAAATATATTATCTAGACCTGAAGTCAAACATTTTGCTTATCAAAATCTCCATTGGGGGGCCAGCCCCATGGCCAAGTGGTTAAGTTTGCACGCTCCACACTGGCGGCCCAGGGCTTTCTGGGTTCGGATCCTGGGCGCGGACATGGCACCACTCATCGGGCCATGTTGAGGCGGCGTCCCACATGCCACAACCAGAAGGACCTACAACTAGAATATACAACTAAGTACTGGGGGATTCGGGGAGAAAAAGCAAAAAAAAAAAAAAAAAAAAAAAAAAAAAAAACCCTCCATTAAATAGAGTTAAGAAAGCAAGCCATGGTGAGGGTTTAGGTTTACATTTTAATCCAGAGCAAGGAATAAAAAGGAATTATACTAATGGTAAAAATGATTATTTATAGACAAGCCATAAGGAAAAATTTTACATGATATATTAAGGCTATAATTTTTCTAAAAGGAACTTAAGTCTTCCCCATTCTTGAATTTGAATGCCTAATAATATCCCACCCTTTACTGTATAATTTTACCTTTTTTTTTTTTTACGATTAGCCTTGAGCTAACATCTGCTGCCAATCCTCCTCTTTTTGCTGAGGAAGACTGGCCCTAAGCTAACATCTGTGCCCATCTTCCTCTACTTTATATGTGGGATGCCTGCCACAGCATGACTTGACAAGCGGTGCATAGGTCCGTACCCAGGATCCGAACCAGTGAACCCCAGGCCACTGAAGCAGAACGTGTGAACTTAACCACTGCACCACCAGGCCAGCCCCTAATTTTAACTTTTTATTATGGCAATTTTCAAATACATACAAAAGTAGTGAGAACATTTTAATGAACCACCATAGCCATCACCCAACTTCAACAATTCTCAGTTCATGGTCGATCTTGTTTCACATATATCTCATCCACTTTCTACCTACCCCTGGATTATTTAGAAGCAAATCCAAGACCCTATTATTCCAAAAATCCATAAGTACTTGAGCTTCTATCTCTAAAGAGTAAAGACACTTTGGTCTTTATCATTTATCACAATGATACCGTGTCTCTACAATATCATTTCAAACATTAAAAAATGAGTAAGTCCTTACTGTCATCAAATATTCAGTCAATGTCTAAATTTACCCTTCTCATACGCTTTTTACAGCTGAAGATTCCTTTTTGAAATAAGGATACAATTAGATAAACTGAAGCAATGAGAACCTTAAAAGACAGACTTGATTAAAAAATGTAAAATTACATAAATTACCAAAGGTGGGGAAGGTATAGGTACATACAAACAAAATGTAAAGCAATCTCTGCCCCCAATTTTTCTCCAGGCCTTCATAAATTCTAAAATTTAAATGATAAAGTTACGTGAGCTAAAAGAGCTGCACATTACAGCAGCAAACAATGCACCACTTTCCATACATCCAACATGGTGGATGAGATTAATCGCTTGTAAGGTGTCCCAGTATGGTGTGAAAGGGATCAAAATATATTCAAGTGCATGTCCAAGTATTTAGGAAGTGTATTGATGCCTAAAATTCACTTTGAAGTGCATCAAAAAATAAGACGGATTGATGGATGAATGGCTGGAGAGATGGACAGATATCTGATAAGACAAGTATGGTGCAAAGTTAATGGTAGACTCTAGGTGATGAGTATACAAGTATTTATTGTAAAATTCTTTCAACTTTATGTTTGAAAATTCTTATACTAAAATGTTGGGGAGAAAAATAATAATAAAAATTAATCAAGCCTATTACTCATAACCAAAACATATGTAGTGTAAAAGAGCCATAAGTAAGTGACATCACAGCACAATGACCTGAGGCCATACAGTTCTTCAACTCACTACCCTCGCTGTAACGGAATGTTCACCAAGCAACCAAGCGAGTATCTAACTATAATTAGGATTTTCATATAAATTAGCCAAAGGGAGCAAATATGATCAGCAACACAAGTAAACTTGATAGTTATTTCTCATTGCATACTGACAAACTGGCTTTCTGATTTTTACACCAGTCTCTTCTCAATTGTTGGCTGAGTTGGCTCCTGAAGGATTCTGGAAACAGTATAGAAAGTGGGTTTTTCAGCCAGACAAAGTGGCTCTGTCAGAGAAGTACATGGTCTTCCCTAAACTCTATTTTGTCTCTAACTGTAGTGCATACAACACTTATGTTTTTAAAATAATCAAACTAAAGAATTAAAGATCATGATACAAGTGTATGGGATTCCATTTATGCGAAACCCTGAAAAGACAACAGTAATCTAGAGGCAGAAAGCAGATGAGCAGTTCCCTGGAACCGGAAAAGAGGGGAGAGGGGAAACTGAGAAGTTGATTGGAATAGAGCATTAAACTTTCTGGGGTGATGAAAATGTTTATTTTCATTGTGGTAGTGGTTGTGTAAGTGTATAAATATCTCAAAATGCATTAAAATGTACACTTAAAATGATTACCCTTGTATGTAAACTACATCTCAATAAAGTTGATTTAACAAATAAGGATCATGAAGGAAAGTCCTCAATATTTCAACATCTCCTCCACCCCAAAACCCCGCCTGCAGGAGATTATTTCCTTGACCACTAATTTCCAGAAATTTACATCTGGAAATGTAAATAAATGTCATTTACATGGGAATGACTAATAAATATATTGTCATGCAGATTTTCTTAACTAGTTCATCCTGGTAATACAAACGCTCCAATTTTAAAATATTCAAATCCACTATAGTTTGAAGGGTAAAAAAAGGAAGCAGCTTCAAATCTAATAGCAATTCTCACATGAACCAGGAGTTGTTCAGCTTGGAGCAGATACAGACTGCTAATGTTGAGCGAGGTATACAATTAGCTTTGTGAATCTCTATCTTCCCACTACTGTGAGCATCAGGTAGCAGAACTGCAATACAATCCACTATTCTTTCCTCAAGTGCTTCTCTGCCCAAGATTCTGACAAAATTAAGTTAGCCAGATTTAGTCTGCCTAGCTCTTGCTCCTAACTCTAAGTTTTGAATGTTTTTTCTCAAAGAGACAAAGTATGTGTTCTGGCTAGCATGAAAATTCCCTTCCCCTCCAACTCAAGGTGCAGAATGTGAAACGCAGCTAACCACTAGGAACCCATTCTATATGGCCCTACACACATTTTAAAGCTAAAACTTCCAGAAACTCAAGCATACACATGTGAAAACCTCCTCGAAATTACTGGATTTGACAATCACTACTCTAACTGAGCAAGTGGGGCCATCTTGTTACTCTAAATGGCCCCAGCCCCTCCTCCATGTGACTACTCGCTGCTCTGCACTACTCTAAAAAATTCACATCTTCTCCAGACTTATGGCCTCTGCTTACATATGTACTCCCCGATAGCTTGATAAATTAAAACTTTGTTCTATGAGTTTCTCTCCAGGAACAGGATGAGCACAGGTGGGAAACACACCTACAAGGCATCCGTCCCAGCTGACAGAAGAACGGAACAATCAAAGACCCTGGAGTCCATCATGCCTGAAGGAAACCCCCTGCTTCCTGCCCATTTTCCCTATCTACCTGCCTCAAGATTCTGTAATTTTTGAAGACGGTTGTTTTTGAGACATCAGTCTGCCATATTCCCGATTATAGCAGCTAATCGAATTAAAACTTCCTTTCTTGATCCCTAACTTGCGACTGATTGGCTCAGATCGCGGTGAGCAGAGCGATCCCACTGCTCGGTAACACTACCAGGTAAAGACTAGAACAGTAGCTTTCAAACTTTATTGACCATGATTCACATTTAAGAAACACATTTCGTGTCACAAATCACTACACACATAATATAAAAGTAACTGAAACAAAAGCTTCACAAATACTTATCTTTCTGTAACATGCACTCTGATATTTTCTATTCCATTACAAAAAATTACCAGCATTGGCCCACTAAACGGATTTCACAACTCAGCAAATGGGTCCTGATCTGTGTTTGATAAAAGACTAGAGCACAGAGTATGTCCGGTTTCCCTACTGTCTGAGACGTTTCTGGATTGGAGTTCCTAACTTGCTCCCTCTCTCCACTAACGACGTGCCAGACACTTTCCTGGAGGTTTTAGAAATAAAAAAAAAGATTCTGACTTCAAAGAGTCTTTAAGTTTAGTAAAGGAGTAAAAATGTACTAGAACTCTAAGAGAGAAAGGGAATATGAGAGTTTGGAGAACAGAGATGCCTTTGTGAGGACAGAGATTTCTTCCAGCTGGGGACAGAAAAATCAAGGAAGGCTTTAGGAAAACGTGGCATGTGACCTAGTCTTAAGCATGAGAATGGTTTATACCGTCTGTGCGATGAAGTGGGAGGGGGTCGAGTACTCCAAATGAAGAGAGTGCATAACAACAAGGATAGAAAAATTTCGGCATAGGAACAGCAGACTAAAAGGCCCCATGTCAAGAGAAAACCAGACGCTAGACTACTGTCTCTCAAAACTCCAGGCAAAGAAGTTCTTCTGCAGACAGATCGAGGCTCTAGGTGTTTAGCAAAAAAGTGACCAGACTCCAATAACCCTTTAGAAAGAAGTCTAGCAACAGTGTTTGGCGGTTTAAGTGACCAGACATACCCGTTTTTAAATACCAAGGTTAAAACATGCATTCCATAGACAAATCTAGGTGTTCTAAAAAATATCTAAGACATGCTGTTCTGTCTTTAATGTGGATAATGTAAGAATGAAATGAATTTTAAATCATTAAAAGCGAAAACAAAAACTGTCTCCAAAATTTTAGGAGTAGAAAGCACTGAACTAGTTTTCTGAAACCTACCAGTTGCAGGAGCTTAGTAAATGTGATTAGAAAAACGGGCACCATATACCGAAGCCAGCAACTGCACTAGGTGCTTCACTTGAGTCAAAACTTATAAAGTCCTGGGGGAAAAATCTTCCTTTCTTCCCCAAAAGAAGTCAGCCACTGTTATGGGGCAGACCCCACAAGTCAGAAACTCATTTTTCCAATCTCTGAAAGAAACCTCTAGATTTCTTCTGAATCTCCACAAAAATAAGTGGTTCTGAGAAATTCCTTATCAAGATATACAAATGCTTTTACCAACTCGGCTTTGCAGCCTAAACTCTCACCACTATGGCCCACTGCCCTATCCTATTTTCCCTCTTAAAGGCACAGCACGACTTGGTGCCTCTCCATATACGCTCTTTTCTCTGTCAGCAATGCTTTTCCATTCTGTCCTGTACAAAAATCCCATCAAGATTCAAGGCCAAACAAAAGTGTGGTGATGTTGAGCCTTCGCCGGAGGCTGTTGGTAGCGCACACATCAGTCCTTCACAGGAGTGGACTTGGCCGTTACTGCGCTAGCAGTCAGGAATTAATCAGTCGTTCGCCTGTCAATCTCCACCAGGCTGGGAAGGTTCTTACCTACCTCTACCTACTTCCTCCCCTGGACGCAGATCTGTGCCTGCTCCATACTAACCGCTGGAGACGTGGGTGTCAATGGAGATTTCCTTCCACCCTAATGAATACCCCACAACACTAAGTTCCTATAAACATCTGCCGAGAAAACGTTAACGTGGGATTAGAAAGTACATTCGAAAGAAATTAACCAAGAGATGGCTGCGGACTGAGCTAACGAGGCAAGCCTGACACGTGCAAAGAGACAGAGAGGTGAAAGAACAGTACATTCCCAAGAACGGGAAGGTTCACAAGACGAGCAGCAGATGAGACTAAGATGAAAAGCAACTTGTGCAGCCTTCGGGAAAAGGAATGCGCAGGGCTAACAGTCTTCGAGGACGAGGTTCCAGGCACCGAATGGCCGGGCCGTACAGCCCAGGCAAAAGAGGGAGAGCGCTGGGTTGGACTCCAGGACGGAGGTGTGCGGTGCTGGCCCGGGAGCGGGGCGGGGAGGAGAGGAAATGACGAGCCAAAAGGGGGTGGTAACGGCGCGGGGCCAGGGACCCAGGCCGAGAGCGCGGGAGGAGGGGCGGCGGGGCAGGGGAGTGGGCGCACGAACGGCTCCCTCCCCCGCCCGGGGGCCGGCGGAGCGCCCGGGGCCCCCCTCGCCCGCCGCACCTGGGGCCCTGCAGCCGCGGCGCGCATCCTCCCAGGCCTCCCGCCCGACCCCGGCGGGCTGCAGACGGACCCACCCGTCGCTCACGGAGGGCTGGGGGCGCGGGCCCCGCGGGGGAGACTTCCCGGCCCGAGGGCCCGAGCGGGGAAGGTGCAGGGGCGAGCCTAAGTGTGAGGCCGGAGACCGGGAGGAAACGGCTGAGGCCCCGGGCACGTGTGTTACCGGAGCGCAGGGGCGTTCCCGGCAAGCAAGCCCGCCACCCCGAGCCTGGGGCCTGAGACCCGGGGCCTAAGGGTCGGGCGGACGAGGACGCTGCCCCAACTGGCACAGGCACCCCGCAGGAGTCTGGACCCCGAGATGCCTGCCCTCGAGGGCACCATCCCCGCACGGGGCGGCCCCCTGCAGGCCTCGGCCGGGAGTGCCCCGGGCCGCTCGCAGCCTCCGGGCCGGGGCCACCGGCCGCCCCGCTCGGCGAGGCTCAGCTCGACTCCCCGGGCTCGACGGGCGCCTGGGCCTCTCCTGAGTGGTCAGCAAGACCCGCCAATCGGGGCGCTGGGGCCGGCTCTGGGCCGCTGGATATTGGCTCCTTACACTCACCGTGCCTCGCTCCCCCGGTTCGCTGCCCGCGCTGATTGGCTCCAGTACCGGACCCCGAAACCCAATCAGAGGCTCCAGCCGCCGCTGCCGCCGCCACTGCCGCTGCCTCGCAAAATGGCGAACCCGAACAAAGGGGAATCGGGCCTCCCTCCAACCGCCTCCGCGCAGGCGCCTCTGAGACCACGCCCCCTCGCCCCAACTCGGGGCTCGCCCCACACCCAGCAGGAGGAGCACTGCGCAGGCGTCCCCTGAGGCCACGCCCATTTCTCTGATTTGACACCACCTCAGGCCAAAGGAATACGCAGGCGCCTTCTAGAAGCGCCAGACCCTTCAACTCAAACACCGCCCTGAACATAGTACTACGCAGGCGCTAACTACCTCCTTTGCCAACTGCCCACCCCCTTCTATGCGGCCGCTGGAGACACACCCCTGGGGCTAACGCGCAAGCGCCGTTCTGCCCGCCTCGCGGTCAGCTATGTCGTTACGCATGTCCGGGCTGCGGCGGGAGACTCCGCGGTATTTACCGCCGGAAGTTCGGCGGCCACCACCAAAGAGTGCGGGTTCGGCTAGCTAGCTAGAGGGGCTCGTTTCCGCCCCGCTCCCGGGTGGTGGGCGGCCATCTTAGGCGCGTGCAATTAAAGGCTGTGGCGGGATTGGTTCCGTGTCTGGGCTCGTCCGCCGCTCCCCACCTACCAGGGACGGATCCGGAGCCCTTCCCCGCGGGGCGGGACTCCCAACGGCCGACTCCTTTCCAGGTGAAGGGTAACCGCGGGACGTTGGGGCTTTGGGCGAGCCTCCCGCTCCCTTCCACGGGACTCCAGGACAGGCTCCACGCCCTCGTTGACCCGCCCTGGGGTAGGAGACGGAGAATGGGAGGCTGCCTAGGCTCCCCCCACAGGAAGGAGGGGGCGAGCCCTCCCGGTCCCCTGCCTGCGGCTCGCTGGGCTGGACGGTCCCCCTGGCCCGTGCATCCCTCGTGGTGACTTAAGGGGACTGTGGCCAAGTTCTTCTTTTTTGCTTCTAGGCCAGACCCCCTGGGGAAATACTTTGGCGGGGTGCAGGGAATAGGCGATCGCCCTAAATCCGCCTGGCTCGGGCGGGAGAGACGAGGAAGGAGGCGTGTCCCTGGACCGTCCGGCCCCGCGCCGGTGCCGCGGGCCGCCCCGGAGAGCGCGAGAGCCGAGCCGGGCTTCCTCCCTCTTACTTGCCCCGGAGAGTGTTGCCTTCCTAGAGGCCGAACGAACTCGCCTTCAGCGATGAACGTTGGGAAAATGATGAATGTGTGTGGTCAGGGCAATCTGAATAGAGTATATATAGGCTGCCTGAGCATCTTTACTTCCTTTTCCCTTCTCGTAGCTGAAGATACCCTTACGATCTGGAAATAGCGACTCCGTATCATGGCCGGCAGCCCTAATGAAGATCCTGAAGGAAGCAGAGTGCGTAACGACTGTTAACTTATTGGTGAACTGAAATTCAGAATAATTGAGGTCAAAAGCATAAACACTTTTTAATTAAACCAGTAATTGAATTGCCTTTTTTCCCCCCTCTCTCTAGCTGATTTACTTCGGAAAGGCTAATACAATCCTAGGCAGAGACCGTCCATCTCTTTCCTTTTACACATGCTTTAATTCGTGGTAGTTAACTCCTTAAAGTAAATTCCGAGGATTTGGCTTTAAATCTTAAGGAGGGGCAGAGGCGGGGTAGTGGTGGGGGACACAGTAAAGCAAAGTGAAAGAAACAGCTTAGTATTTTTCTGTATCTAATAAAACGTTTTGTTCCCTTTTGCACGTTTTAGATCACTTACGTGAAAGGAGACCTTTTTGCATGCCCCAAAACAGACTCTTTAGCCCACTGTATCAGTGAGGATTGTCGAATGGGCGCTGGGATCGCTGTCCTCTTCAAGAAGAAATTTGGAGGAGTGCAGGAGCTCATAAGTCAACGTGAGTTGTGGAAACAGCTTAACTCCTGCGCCCTGGCTAGAGCATCTCTTGGTCTCCTGTTGTACTTTAATTATTAAATAAGACAATATACGTGCAAAGAAGGGGTTCCTGACCACTTAGGACTTTTAACTCTACAGACTGTTTCCTCTACAAAGATGGTCTCTAGTTTGGGTCCTTAACACACCAAATCTGAATTCTTGTAAAAGTTCTTAATCTCTTCCACCTCTGTCATAAAACTGTCCTGATAATATTACTCCACTTCTCTGAAACCTGAAGCGCTTAGCAAAGTCCACAGGTGTTAGCTTAGCATTCAAGACTCTCTCTTTATCTGCGTTGTACTTGTTCTTCAAAGAGGAGTTTGGAAACCTTCTCTTCTCTACAGGCTCGTCCCATCACTTTTCTACTGATAGTTTGAAACCAGAGATGCTATTCACATCGCACGTGGAGCTTCTGAAACAGTTGCTCAGAACACAGTCCAGGCTTACTGAGTCAGTCTCCACCGGTGATTCTGAGCCCAGCCTTTAAAAAAGCAATTTCTTGCTGCTTTCTATTGTAGTTATTTGTAGACATGACACCTTCTCTTGATTGAAAACTCTTTAATTGGGAACTTTTTTATACATCTATGTTCCAAAAAGATCATTTTCAAATGAACACACCTTTGGCAAGTAAAAAATGCTGTACATTCTAAAACATTTCAAGGCAATAGACGTTAGTTTTTTTAGTGAACAAATAAAGATGTATTTGAAAATAAAGGCAGGACAAAAGACGGGGTATGAGGAAAACGTGCTTAAGAAAGCTGGTAGTTCAGGAATACAGTATTTAGGAAGGTTGCTGGGGTGAAGTGTTCTCAGGAGACAGTAAAGATTTTTTTAAAATCTAAGAATGGAGACCAGTGTTTTGGTTTTCTTTTTTCTTTCTACTATTAAATAACTGTTTTTCTTAGAAAAGAAATCTGGAGAAGTGGCTGTTCTGAAGAGAGATGGGCGATATATATATTACTTGGTAAGACGGGGCCAATTCTCAGTACGTTCTAAGGATTGGTGAACAGATGGGCCGCACTGCAGTTGTGTTGATCGTGCTGTTCCATTCTAGTCAACCAAGGATGTCAAAACGCTTCTGATCTCCATCCACTGGTGGTGGCTGTTTGGAGCTCTGGGTTAGAAAGGAGCACGAGGCTGCATCCCAGCTCCATGGGAAAGAGTACTGTGATGCCCACCGAAGGCCTGTGTTCTAAGACGTGCAGAAATTAGGGATGCTTTCCGTACTTGAATTCCTTCCTAATCGTGGCAAGAGAGAAATAATAGTGTCTCAAGAGACAGCTTGTCCAGAGGGGTTCTTCCCTCATTCTTCCCCATCAAATGCAGTGCCGGGTAATCCTTAGCTCCTTTCCTGCCCGCTGCCTCAGTGGGATTTTCCCACCGTCCAAATGGTCTTCAGCCCCAGAAAGAGTGTAGCTTCTTGGTGTTGGTGCTGGGTGGCTTACGGCCAGTTCACTATAAGCCTAATTTGGACAGCATGCTGAGTGGGGACATGTTCTAGCCCCTTTGAATGCTGTCCTTAAGACCAACGTGACTTCTTGTTTGGAATGCTACCAGTTTCTCTGTTCTTTTCTAGAGAAACAAAAAGCAAGCAAGCACAGTTTCTAAATAAATAGACTTAACAGGAAATTTTCAGGTTGTATGGGTTCTTACAGATATGCAGCTTATCTCTTGGAAGTGGCACAAAGACTTTCACCCACCTTGCTTAAAAACCATAGATGATAGGCACAGCCTGCTAATCTCCTGGGCTTCTTGGGAGAAGGATAAGAGTATTACGTGGCAGTGTCTGGTTTTCTCAGGCCCTATGTAGTCGATTTTCCTGAGGGCCTCCGATAACTGGAAGGGACAGTGTGACATTTGTCATCCTTGCTCTAGACTATTCTGTAAAAATATACGTAATTGTCAGGATGTTGGGAGAGTGTGATGGCTTCTCTTGGGCTATCATTTTGGACTAATGGAAGTTTGAATTTGTTCTTTGTACTCAGATTACAAAGAAAAGGGCTTCGCACAAACCAACTTATGAAAACTTACAGAAGAGTTTAGAGGCTATGAAGTCCCATTGTCTGAAGAATGGAGTCACTGACCTCTCCATGCCCAGGCAAGGAAATCCACTGCCCTAAGTGAAGACTTAATTGATTGGTGGGGTTTACTGTCTTACACAAAGACAAATGACGTAAAAGCTTAACCGGGAATATAGACTTAAAGGTGGGCAGATTTCAAAACTTTTAAAAATCACCAATGAACCAGTTGTCAGGCCTTGGGCCAAGGCACACCCATTTCTTAGCCTGGGTTGAATGAATCAGGGTGATGAAAACACACGCCTGCCTCAGCCTGCTTAGTAGGGAGGAACCATCGTTCAGTCATGTTGGTTGAATCCAGGGCATCCTCTGTCTGAAGCGTAGCCTCTCTTCCTAAGGCAGTAGAAGCTAAAGAGCCAAGACCGAGAAATTGTGATTTCCCGCTGGGCCACTTCAGGGTCCCAAACCTGTTAGTCCTTTGTGAAGAAAGTTGCGAATTATCACTGTACTTTAAATTGCATACTTGTCTGTGGTCAGTGTGGGTTGTAGCCCGAGGATATGTCCTTGATGTAACATCTAAGACCCTAGCTGTTGGGAACTTAAGGGAATGACGTTGGGGGTTCAGTATCCCCTTTGCTTCCTTTCCAGGAAACAGGCTTGCAGTCACTGCTTCTCCTCTCTAGTTTTGAGTCAGTGCTGACCATGCATGCCAGTTTATTCTGAGCCCCAAGTTACTTATGAGTGTGGCTACAGGCTCCCTCATCGTACACTGGTCTTTAATATATTCATGGCTTATGTATCAAAAACTTTTCTTTTTTAATAACAATTTTCTGGGGGACCTAATTATCACATTGTATGAAATTAGCAATTTTGAGCCTTTCTTTTTTCTCTAGGGATGTTGAGGGTCAATAAAAACAAGGTGCCAGGTAGTAGAGTTTTGTGGGCTGATTGCAGCTTCTCACCAGGATGTTGCAAAGACCCAAATTGGAATCAGCGTGGCGTTTCTCGGCGTTCCATCTTGACTTCTTTTTGCAGAGCTCCTGTCCTTTATCCCTCTTCTCTCTTGTATCTTCCTTAACATTCCGTTATCGTAAGTGTATTTTAAAAACACCAACCTTTTCCCATCCACCCACAGCTAGTATTCATCAGTAGATATAGAGGGATAGTGAGTCTCATGTCACGGCAGGTATACGTTTTTAAATGTAGCTGAAATAATTGGAAAGTGGTACCTTATTAGGCAAAAGAGAAGTGATAGCTATAGGATGATAGAGCTGTCTAGGAACAGCCTTGGGTGACACAACAGGAATTTACTTCCAGACTCCCACCGTGGCTGCCTGTGGGTGTGAGGCCAGATAGTTGGTGTTTATGCTATGAAGAAGAGGGAAGGAGCGATTTCCTAGATGCCTTCATCACAACCAATGGAGATGTTTTGTCTTTTTCAGGATTGGGTGTGGTCTTGATCGTTTGCAATGGGAAAATGTATCCGCGATGATTGAGGAGGTGTTTGAGGCAACAGACATCAGAATTAACGTGTACACACTCTGAACAGAGGAGCATTTTGGATGTGTCCACGTTCTCCTGTGTCATCCCTGCTAGGACTGGGCAAACTGACCTTAGCATGGTCAGAGGAAAGTTTTGTGTGAAGTAGTCTGTGTCACAGGCCAGACTCGGGTTGCTGTATTCCCATGGTTCTGGGACTCTGAAGGAGGGATCGGTTGGGAAATGTTGCTCTGATTTTTTTTTTTCTGCAGGAAGGTGAGGAGTGGATGGCCTGATAATAGGCAGGGAAACATGCTGTTGGGCCTGACTCCCGTTTTGCTTCAGAATGCTACCTGATTTGTTTGGCTTGCCACTAGGTGGCAGCATTGATTCTACTCCTCTGGTGTTTAAGAGAAATTTCAGGAAGGATGAATAGTTCAGTTAATTTTGCATTGTTTGTCATTTGTGCATTTGGTAATGTCGTATGTCATCAAATTCATCCCAGGAGAGCATTATGGGTTTTGTTTAAATTACAAAAACGAGTTTTACGTTGTTAACAAGGAATTTGTGGTGACAAAAATGGAAAAATAAATATCTTTTTCTTGGGGCCCAATGAGGTTTTGTGCACGTGTCTGTGTTGTGTTGTTCTGGACTTGGGTGATGGAAGGATTTACCTGTCACTTAATTTGTAAGAGTTAGACAGAGGGTCCAGTGGAAAGAACAGCTAGGTGAGAAATAATAAGAATGGATAAGAGCTGTGGGTTAATATACTGGAAAGGCAGGTTTTTATAATCTCATGGTGAACTCTTCCTCCCTTCTGTCTACCACATAGTTTCTGTGACTGAGTCTGTCTGAATTCAATCATGAAACAAATTCAATAGTGTGTAATATGTGCAATGCCTGGCAAAGTGCTTAGTGCAGAGTAATGACTCAATAAATCAGTGGTTCACAATAAAATCCATATGAATCATAGAAAAAGAAAGCGTACTTCCTCCAAAAAAAATCTAATCTGGTAGTAGAAGGAGCTGGGCGATGGCCAGGTTTCTTTGTGTTTTTACACTCCAGAAGATTCTGATGTGCAGCCAGCTGGGATCAAGAATGGTAAATATTAGTCTCCTTTTCCTCCTAAGCTCTGAGCAGCACTTTGTCCACTCATGTTTTCATGGTGGGAGCATAAGGGTCCTGGATTTAGCCAGTGGTTCAGTGTAAGAGGCATTGGGAAAGCTAGTGGAGTTTTTTTTCCCCTTACTGTGGTGTTGAGTTAAAACAGCCAGACCTACTATTGATTTTCTCCCTAGAGTGAATCTAGGTCTGTCACAGGACTTGCTGCTTTCCCACGTATAAAAGAACTGTATTTTAGAAGGGGCTTGTTGAAACACCAGGAAAACACTTGTTAAATAGAATCTTTGTACTTTAGACTTGGGTTCTTATCACATTTCAGCCTGATATGAGGCAGAAGTTTCCAAAATTATTGCACTTTTGTGTATCCGTGGCACAGAAATTCTCCATGTTGCTGGAGAAGGGGCAGTGTAGGGGCAAGTTCTTTGTCAAGCTTTTAGGCTAAGGCTTTTCCTGGAGCTTTGCTTCTGTCCCCACCCATACAGTAAAGTTGAAAGGAAGAAAAGGAGAGAAAGTCTGTGTAAAACTGAAAATAAGAGTGGGGTGATAAGGAAACTTAGAATTCAAGTATTTTGCTTAAGTATGCAAATAAATCTTAACACTTGGCTCAAAACACTGGTTTTCTAAGCTTCTACATTAAACGGGTTAAGGGTTAATTTTTTTTCATAGAATATGAGCCTTGATGATTCCTTTAACAAAACCCCGTCTCCTGGAGGACTGGCTGTAAGTGGAACTCTGGGACTGGGCAGGGATGTGATAAAGTGGTTTGTCATTTGCAGATAGTCTTGGGGTCAAATTCCGATGACTTATCACACTTAAAGCCTGGGGAAAGGAGGCATTGCCTGATAATCAGAATGAACACATTATTCCTGGAAACCTGGTTAGCATTTGGCAAACACCCCAGAAATTCACATGTGAAGTTTTGCCTCTATATAAGACTCCAACAGACCTTTTAAGAAATGGGGCTTTTGATGTCATCCTGCCATCACTGAGTAGCACGTACTGACTACTCTTACATTCTGTGTATCTGAACGTTGCAATCCTGCTTCCCACTGTCTCCTCTCTAATCTAGAAGCTAATTGTGGGCTGGGCCCGGTGGCCGAGTGGTTAAAGTTCCCTGTGCTGTGCTTCAGCAGCCTGGGTTTGTGGGTTTGGATCCCGGGCGTAGACCTACTCCACTCACCAGCCACACTGTGGAGGCATCACACATACAAAAAAATGGAGGAAGATTGGCACAGATGTTAGCTCGGAGCTAATCTTCCTCAGCAAAAAAAGAGGAGGATTGGCAATAGATGTTAGCTCAGGGTAAATCTTCCTCAGTAAAAAAAGAAGCTAATTGCCTATTAATAGGCAATTAGGACATCGATAAGCAGATTTCCCATGCCTTTTGTTTCACCCTCAGTCACAGTTCTTGTTTTCAGAGAAGGGAAAAGGAATTCAAAAGTAATGTCAGAAGAAAATATTTTACGAAGGTCAAAACCAGGGTGGGAAGTCTGCATGGGAGAGCTGGCATCCTGTGTCGCCTAGAGAAGTCCTGGGTTAAGCCTCACCATACAAAGTCATGGCGTGGTTTATAGCCTGGGACATCCCTATTCCTGGGATTTGCTCACTGTCCATAATAACTTGTAAATGTGCAAGTTCCTCAAAAGACCTGGTCACACAAAAACCACACCACTTCTTTTATTAATGTTGCTGTTTTTCTTTCTTAAAAAAAAACAAAACCAACTTAACATAAAATGTGTTTTTGGACATTTTTCAAAGATTTGGCAGACCTTCAGTCTGAGGCTCTTTACCTTAAGCAGCCCATTTGGGGCAGAATTGGGACCTTCAGCCCCACGATGCCCAGTGCCCATATATGGTCGCCATTTCTCCTCTTGCAGCTCACTTTCCTCTTTCCCGAGAGCAGCCTTAGAGAGAGAGAGAGGCATGGCTTAAGTGATTTACAGCATGAGGAGTGTATATGAGGAGTGTATTTTGAGTCCTCGGAGGCCTTGCGCAGTAGGATTGGTTGGTGTCAAATGTTGTCCAGCTCCAAGTGGTGTTAGGAAGTCAGACATGTCCCGGATGGCCATACATGTCACTGCTGTCTCTTGGTGGCAGCAGGCAGACCTTAGTGAGAGAACAGAAAGCATGTTACCGAGAGCCCCACTGGCCCCAAACAATGACGAGTTTTCTTTTTGAGCTAGGGTTTCTGTGTGCCTTGCTCAACAAGTCCCTGAATTTCTCCTCTGTAGTCTCCTGTGCTTTCTAGTTTACCCAGAATTGGATTTGTTTCATTTTTTGGTGTGGTTCACACAGAAAGCCCCAGAAGAGATCTGCTTTAACTGTTCTCTTGAGTTAAGAGAACAGTTGGGATGGTTAAATCCTGTTCTGTCATTTTTAAAAGATGGAAGAAGAAATGTGAGGCAAGTTTTCTTTAACCAATGCCCATCTCTTGGGAGTATTTTAATTAAGAAGAATTGTTCTTTTTGGCTTTTAGATTATAACTCTACTTCATGCCAACATTTTTTTTTTTAACTTGGTACATTTTGACCTTTCCCTTCAGGAGCATGAGCAACTCAGTACATGGACGCATGTTCATGTGTCCAGATAATACAATTATGTACACTAATGGAAGGAGGCTTATAATGTGGCACATGTCCAATAAGATTTTATTTTAAAATAATTTGACTTAGAAATGGATTTTTCCCCTCACAGATTTATCTTTTACTTCTGTTTAGATTAGTATAAGATACAGCCCTCAATTAGCCAAAATTAAAAGCTCTTTTTAATCCCTCTTGAAATGCTTGATTTTTATAGCAAATTCAGCTACCTAGTTATTTGACTTAATGAGAAATAAACAACACACAGATCCCTGAGGACTTGCTAGTTAGGCAGCTAGAAGAAGTGGCCCCCGACTGTGAAATATGTTTAAGAAGAAAGCGTACTGGAGTTAAAATTAAGCTAGCAGTCATCATCCTATAGAGTCTATGTAGAGTTTATAATTACAGTGATAGTACCTACATTGACAAAATCGTCAAAGAATTTAAAAGTTAATTCTGTATTTCCAGAGGTCACCCTTAGAAATCTGTTTTTATTACTACTCACCACCACGCAGAGTGGTGTCTTCTTTTATGTGAAGGGAGTACCAACCATTGTCTCACTGAATTCAGTCAGTGGGTCCTACTCTTTGTAAGGAATGGCTGAAAATTGTGAGTTCGCAGATTGGCGAATGCTCAGCTTAAGAATCATCAGGCCCCCTGTGTGCATGCCCAATAGCAAACGCCTGCCACCGTCAAGATCTGGAACATCGATGTTTCCGAAACGTGTCTATGAAGTGACATCTTCTCTTGAGTATTAAGAGTAAGAGGCACCAAAAATCAATGGAATATCTTCATGGAAGCTGGCTGCATTCGTGTTTTATTAATATGTGAGTTGTTCCAGAATTAGAGCTGGATAAGAGGGTGATGGAGACCCTCTCTCTGTTGCTGGAGGATTTTGATCAGTAACTGAGCCCTTGTAAAGGGACTTTGTCATAGCATTTCTGTGGGAGCAAACTAGATCAGACCAAATTCAAAAAAGGATGGTGAAGGATCCTTTACCCTCTTTCCTGAGGGTAATTGGTCTGTTTCTGTAAGAGTCTAATTTACCCTCAGCAAGAGGCCAAATTGGCCTTAATTGTGTCCTAATTATTTGCTTAAATAGCTAATCTTTACTTCCTGTTCTCCGATCACCTCCTGATATCTGTAGGTGGCTACTTCTTAGCTGCCACCTAATGTATAAACATTGTTTTAACCCTTTAAACATTCCTGCATAGAAGAACTTGTTGCTGTATTATCCCCATTCCCACATTCAGCCTTCTGTGAGTTCTGCTGAGGTCTTCTCAACATAAGAAAAATGTTCTTGCATTGCACATTCACACAGCAATTATTGATCTCCCTCAAAGTGGAACCACTTGTTTGAAAAGATGAAAGCTGCTCTCGCCAAAAAAAATGTTGAATACAAATCTATTTTGGGAATTTCCAGAGTACCAAAAATGAAAAAAAGTGCTCCTGAAGAAATGAAAAATCTGCTTTTGAGAAAAATGGAATGATAAGATTACAAATGGTGGGAGCAGGGCATCTAGGAGGTGTCCAGGGCTTAGAAAGTCCAGACGCATGTACATGGGGGCATGCCCGGGGGATTGAACTATCTTCTCTGAGGTTGTTCGGGAACAGGTCCTTGCACCATCTAAATCCTCCTATGGACAGTCACTGTGTCATCAGAGCTTTCAGATATCTGTCATCCTTGAGCATTCCAAGTCATGGGGAAAGTTAGTTTGACATAAAAGGGTAGGAGGGAAAAGGATTTAGGGAGAACGATTTAAAGGAAAGAGAAGAGGAGACGGGATCTACTGAAATGTTTTTACAATGAACCCAAAGCAGAGAAATGAAATCCTTCCAGAGGAAAATCAAACATACTGCTCGTTCCACCTGACCTCAAGCCTTCCACCCAAGCCGACAGTTAGTGGAGCGATGGTGCCATGCATGACTCACGTGAGGCTGAGCCCGGTCGCCTATTTGAGGATGTCCGCCAGCTTCTCCTCGTAGTACAGGAAGTTCTCCTGAATGTCCTCCCAGGGCTCAAAGGTCTTGGATTCGCCCTCTTCTTGCTCCACAAAATTCTGCCAGACGTACTCGAAGTCCTGGGGCTTCATGATGCGCAGTCTGCAGCCGGCCTCCTTCAGCTTCTTCAGAGCCGCCTGGATCTCGGGCTCCTCCCACATGAAGAGTCGCCCCACCAGAATGAGCAGGCGCAGATTCTTGGTCTTGCTGAGGGTTTTGATAATGCGGTCAGCGCAGGCCGCGCAAGGGCTGGAGGACACGTACCAGGTGACGTTGTACCGCAGGGCCGGGTCAAAGGCCGGCATGATGGTGTTGAAGAAGGCTTCCTCCGCGTGGGCAGCGGCGTGCTCGTCCTCTAGGTAGCCCCGGGACGCCTGCACTTGGCCTCCCTTGCTCTGCGCCTCAACCACGTAGCAGAGGAAGGTCTTGTTCCTCCCAGAACTGTACTCCACATTCCGGAACTGAAACTTGAAGAAGTTGACAGGGAGCCGCTCCCTGTGGGTCAAGGAGACAAAGGGACAGGGAAGAAGGGAGAATGATGAGTTCTTGTTTCTACGACCAGCCTGGAGGAGGTAGCTCTCCAAGATCAGTACCTCAGACCTATATTCATGCTTACTATTAAAATGGGCCTTGCCTACGCTAACACCAGTGACAAAAAGTCATGAAAGAATCCAGAAGGGTTTATCTGGAGGAAAGGAGAGAATTTCGAGTGAGGTGTGTATTCTGGTCACCCCATTGGGAAGGGTCTCCAAACACTCCACCATCACTCCCAGCACACAACACACTCCTACATTTCTAAATCAGTCAATCTTTAACCCGGCTATACGTTAGAAACACCTAGAGACTCCACACACGTCAATGCCTGCACCCAACACCAAACCAATTAAATCAGAACATGTGGGGTGGGGGCAGGCATCAGCATTTTTTTCAAAAGCTCTCCAGATGATTCTAATATGTGGCCAGGTTTGAAAAGCACTGTGCAAATAGTAATTTTACCAAGTAGCAAGCTTGTAAAATTTCTCATGACAGCAAGACCAAGATTTTGCAAAACATTTGATGCTTTCATTTTTCCTCCTTGTCACTCATGTACATTGCATCTTAGGTATGGAATGGTCTACAACTTGCAGTCCCATGCTCTCCTGGTGACTTTTTCTCAGGTCTGTCTTTTCCCTCAAGTTGAAAGAAGGGTTGTTACATCACTATCCAAGAAACTTTATCTTTGAGGTCAGACTGTCTAAGGGCATCTTGATATGATTTAGCTTGTATATAGTATTGAGTCATTTCAAAATTGTAAAAGACTTGGCCTTTGCCCTCCAGATGCTTGTAATCTAGCAGCTAGATTGTAGCTAGACAGAGAAGATGTCGATAAGATAGCTGAGACTTCTAGTAGTCAGGTAGAGTGGAGGACGTATGATAAAGGTTCTCCTTGATTCAGGAGGTAAGAGAGAATTGTTACATGTTCTTAAGTAAAGAAAGGCACAATAAAATGATGTGCCCGGAACAGTGGCTTAAGCAGATAGAGTGAAGCTGGGGAAAAGCCTAAAATTTAGAAAGCCCCCTTGGTGTCTGAGGACACCAGACTTGGTGATGAATATGCCCAGTGGCTTCAAAGGGGAGGTGGATAATTAAGAAACGAAAGCAGCAGAAAAAGGCCAGGTTTTGGGAAAGCTTGGTAGTAATAAGAAGAAGAGAAAAAAGAAGAGGTGCTAGGGAGGGCATCACAGTTGAAGGTTGTTTTTATCTTTATGTGGACGTGTGTGTTTTTCTAAAATAGGGAAGATATGTGAAGGTTTGAAGGCCAAGAAGAATGAGGAGGCTGTCACAGGAGAGATTGACTATGTCAGAAGGAGAGGAGGGGCTGAGTACCAGCTGCAGAGGCTGAATGTTTTCTTTTTAAAAATGTAATCTCCGTGGCTGCCCCAGAAGATGCCCTATGGCAACCATTAACTCTGCTGTCGCTTCTCTACACCCCTCCCCTCTCCCCAGAGAGGTCACCCAACTCCCTGGGCTGCAGGGGAATCCCTGGTGTCCCAGGGCCTGGGCTCCTTAGGGCTAAGCAGCAGGTGCCAGAGAGTCGAGGAAACTTGAGCTGTCTCCCTGCAGTGCTCTGCTCGCTCCAGCACCACGTTTTTTCCACCCAACTTTCCATGCTCCTTGCTGTCAAGTTCAGTTTCCACTGTGGAGACGGATGTGTTTGAGGACCCAGCCCTGGGATTCCTTTGGGTACTATATTTAGCTCTCTAAGTCCCTCTGTCCCTGGTTGGATGTGTTTATTATTTACTTAACATTCTGGGAGAATGGATGGCCTGATGACTCCCTTCTCCTCTTTCACTCCTGCCGGGAATTCACGTATAGTGAGCTCTGCCCAGTAAAACTCACCCCACCAGACCACTCCTGAACTCTGCCCAGTTGCTAAATGCACCTTCACCTCCTGAAGTGGCTTTTGCCTCCTGAGAAGCACAGAGCTTACCCTTCTTGCCCAAACCCTATTTTGCTCTTTAAGACCTTTGGCCAGACCATCCCCCTCCCCAAGTCCAATCCAGAGCTACCTGTATGATAGATTCTCAGGTGGAACCCTTGGAAGTATTCATGGCTACTTGGTTGGCTTGGGGGCTTCAGCCAGAGCTGCCCATGTGGTCCCTCAGATTTCCTTCTGGAACCTCCAAAAGTATTGCTTCAACCTTGCCAAGTACCGCCCAGCCAAGAGTATGAATTTGGCCCAGCATGCAATCACAAGTTGGCTGGATGGTCTGAGACGGCTGCTTCTCTCAGCCCCTCTTAAGCTCTGATGTTTTTCCCTCCTCCTCTTTCCTAGGCAAGAGGAGAGGACCCAGAGAAACCTGAAACCCAAGGGAGAGAAAGAAAGTTGACCTCCCTATAAATATCAGTTTCCAACCCCTCCAGCCAGCAGCCCCAAGGTCTGCTCCATCCCTTGGCAGGGCCTCTGGACTACGTGCCTCGGAAAGGGAAGTGCTTTCAAGGGGCAAAGGGAAGTCACGGAAGGTCTAGGCTCCCAGTCTTCCGTTTGGGCTTGCTCAGAGACTGAGCTTACTTGGCTTCTCAATGGGCTTCTTGGTTTTCTAGAAGGAGCGTAAAGGTTGATTGAGGTTCTCTGGGACTCCCACAGGCTGAAACAGTCATGCCCTGGGGGGAAACCAGGAGAACAGAGGTGGTAGAAGTCTGAAATTTCTCCAGGGAGCTAGACAACATGGCCATCTCTGGTGATATTACAGAATCACAAAGTCAGTCAACACTGTTATGACCACTAGTGGAAGGAAGGAAATAGTGACATTAATATCCTGGATAATCACATCATCTTTTTTTTTTTTCTAGTAGCATGATATACCTGAGTAACATATTTACTTATATTGTAGCCCTTTACTCTCAACTCCAGCAGATATTTTACTGCTAAAGTGGAATGTGTGTGTGTGTGTGTGTGTGTTGCAGTGGTGATCAGGAGAGAGATACCAATGGTAGATTTCTTCACCTGGACTCAGTCACTTCTACAGGCACAGAAACCAACAGCATTATTCCTACTCCCTCCCCCTAGCCTTAGACAGCACCTCTTTAAGCACCAATTCCTGTACTTTTTGCAAACAAGGTCATTCACACTTCATCTGCTTAGAACCAGGCTGCTGGGCATCGCAATTCCCTTGGCAGGAAACCAAGAATCCTAAATCTAAAAGTTGAGAGGATGGTCTGCTTGATGGAGGGAGAAGGGAGGTGAGTAAATGTGATCATATATGTATTTTTCTCCTGTTCACATTAAGAAACATTTGCATTTCCTAAGCATACGTCTATACAGTGAAAGGAAGCCAACTGGAGGACAGTAGAAGCTGATCTAAGATTAAACATTTGCTCCAAAATAATCCATGGAATGGGACATCTTCTCACAGGGAACTGAGTGTTGACTGATCCAGCTTTCTTCTCTAGGCCTTTCATGACCTGCTTGAAAGAGGCAGAATTGCCCGTTTCAGCTTCCTTTTCCCTTTTTCAGACCACTTTCAAAGTGGATGCTAAGGAGTGGGCATAGCCAGAAGGAGGAGTGTGGATAAGCAGAGAGTTCTATCAGCCAGACTTCCTGGAGCTGAGTGCTTGCTCCAGATTTGCAGTTCTGGAAGGGAGTCTGCTGGCGGCCAGCCCTGAGCCCACCCCTTCTCCCTGGGAAGCACCATCTTCACACCTTCCAACAACGCTCCGTGGAGGCCAGGCGGCCAGAGTCAGTGGCTGTTTTCTATTCTTTATGGAGCACTCCTCCCCAGCACGCTCCAGGGTCCAGGGCAAGGAGTGAGGGGGTTGTGGCATTAACAGTGGTGTCGAAGGTCCCTCACTCCTTGCCCATCCCTTCTCCCCTGAACCCTGCCTCTTCTCTGTTCTTCACGTGGCTGAAGTAAACTACTGGGAGCTAAAGAAGTGGGTGAAAGGAGAATCACTGCCTGTGCCACTTATCTCTGTTCCATGATAACCGAGATAACGTGATAGCAGGTTTAGCTTTACGCACAAGCACACACAACACACCAGAGACAAAGACAAACACTCATTGAGGGGTCCTGCCAGGCAGAGCTGCAGTCACTCATCACGGGGGTGGAGGGATGAGGAGACGACGATTCTGGTGCCCAGAGCTTTCCTGTGGCTGCTGGTTCAGAGGAAGCAGGGACCAGCAAAGGTCCTTTAAGCCTGGCGCTCCTGGCCCTCCACACATCCCGAACGCCCCTCCTCAAGAGGCCCTCCCCCCTTAACTCCCCATCCGAGGCCTGGTGGAGAGCCCAACACGCTCCCTCATCAGTTCGTTCAGTTCTTCAACAAATATTTCTTGAGTACCTATTAGAAGCTGGTACTGTTCTTGGCGCTAGAGATAAAGCAGTTAAAAGGCAAAGTCCCTGTCCTCGTGGAGGTTAAATACTAGTGGGGAGAACGGGCAGTGAATAAACTATCCCTCTTCAGTAAATATTTGTTGAATATAAAAAGACTCCTCTTTATGGCTTTTTTAGACACAGTGTGGTGATTTGGAGTCAGACAGTCCTGGGGGTCACGCCCTACTCCATCCACTAACTTTGGGCAAATTACTCATCCCTCTGAGGCTTGGTTTCCTCATCTGAAAGAGTGATCAGCCTCTCAGGTTTGGGGCAGTGGTCGACGCTCAAGAAATTAAACCTAGTAGTGATGGATGGTGCCTTCTCCCGGCCTCACACCTCACCCCACAGAGCTTGGTCTTAAGCACTACCAAACCTTCTCTACTCTTCCTCTTGTTTTCAGAGGGTTCTCTCTTTCAGCGATGTGCTGGTTTTAACATCCAGCTTTCTGAAAGAAGAAAGCCCTGGTTTCTAACTTGTGTTGATTTCTGTAAACACTCCCACTACGGAGATTTCAAGAAACCAACATGAAGTCGCTGAATGCAGGGCTGGGAAGAGATGCACACAATCGACTCAGCCAGCATGAGCTGACTTGGGCACACCACCTCAGTTTTAGACCTTTTTCTAGCACTTTCCACTGCATTATTTTGTTAACGTTCTTAGGTCTGTTCTCTATCCTGAGTGCCCTATTCAAACCAGAATCACAACAAGCAGGGCGTCTCTCTCCTTATTATTGCCTGACTCCCTCCTTGCCTCACACTGTGTCCTGGAAAGCTGCTAGCTCTTCTGGTAGTTTGTGGCCCAAACTGAAGGAGTGGTGGGGATAGACCCATCCCCCGGGAGGGTCCAGCTGGGAGAGGAGCTGACCCCTTTGCCTCCGGGGCATCAGTAGAGAGAAGGGGAGGAAAGCTCTTCCCTCATCCTGTCCCTGCACAGACACTGCTGCACCTCTGGGCTATTTTAAGCCGTCTGTTTACCCGGAGGGGCCCAGGAGATAGAGCTCCACAGCTGTTACTTGTGGCCGGGAAACACTCAGGGCTCCACCTCCCTCCAGAGCGGCTCTCAGAGCACCCAGGAAGCTGCGCGCTGTGCCTCATTTCTCAGCCTTGGGCAATGGAAGCCTCTGAGCCTCGCTACCTCATAGATGGAGATGGGTGGAGCTCTGCATGGGAAACCTGGGACCCAGAGTGAATAAGGGACCAGTGGAAAGGACGCTTGGCTGGAGTCAGAAGACTTGCCACTTAGTGGTTCTGTGGCCTTGAACAAGTCACTCAATCTCCTTGATTGAGTCACTTAGCTTCCCCATCTGTCGTGTGGCAATAATGTGTCTCCCTCTCCTAGCATTGTGTGAAAGTATGCTGTAGTGAGAAAGCCCTGGACAAATTTAAGTGACATCAGGGGTTTTATCCTTTCAAACCCACCACCCTGAGACCCCAAGGCCTGTTCAACTCAACAGCCACAGTCTAACTCTGTTCTGGACCTGGCCTGCCCTGTGCTGGGGAGATCACGACACAGAGTGGAGTGTGTGCACGTGCCTGTGTGTGTGACCAAGGGCAGCCTGGACCAGCACGCTTAGGTGTCAGAAAAGGAATCGAGGACTTTCCTCACCTGGCGGCCTACACTCTCCCTCTGCCTATATTAATCTGTGCCCTGCTGCTCCTTCAGTCCTTTGAAAAAAGTGGCATTAGCTCTTTGGGCCAGGGCCTCTTACCTGAACTCTTGCCTCAGGAACTAGGATGCATTTTCTCTTAGGTTCTCTTAGAAATCCTAAAGTATCTGAGCTGCAAGGGATCTTAGGAATCAACTAGTGTCACTTCGTCATGTTACAAATGAAAAAACAGGCTGGGACTGGAAAACCCCTTGCCAAGCTTGAACAGCAGTCCAAATTGCCACCCAGGGCTCCTTCTGCCCCTTGACATCGCGCCTCCATTCTTCTGGAAGTTTCTGCTGGTGTGGCCCCTACTCTGCCTGTCTCATTGCTGGAGACTCCCAGGAAGAGAAACTTGGGGCTCCAGAAGGAAATGTGGCCCCACGTATCCCCGTCTTATTCTTTGCTCAGGAACTTAGCAGGGTCTTCTGCTCAGGGGACAGAGAGGGAAGAGGAGGAAAGCTACTTGGCTTCATGCCCACAGATGACATAATCTGGACAAGACAGAGGGCCCCTGTTTGTACCCCCCTCTTTGGAGCCTCTAGACCCTTCGCTCTGGGTCCTGGCTCCTCCGGGCTGTGGCTGAGGGTGTTGGAACCCCTTCTCTGCCCAGAAGCTCCTGGCCCTGGCCTGTGTTACCTGCACTGTAACTTCTCTGTTTCCCTGGGGGTGGGGGTGGAGGTGGACAGGCCCTGTGGAGATGCAGAAAAGATTCAACAAGAAAAACATTGCTTCTCACTCCGCCGTGGGAAAGGAGGGATCTGTGTCCCCTGTCTCAGGATCTTCTACTCCAGACAGAAGCTCTCAAGAAAGAGTGAGACATAGAGACAGAGGAGAGGCCCACGCAGAAGCAGAGAGGAGAGCTGAGGGGGAAGGTCCTTTGACTGGGGCCATATTTAAATGCATCAGTGTCATCCTACCTTCTTAGCAAACTCCCTGGGACTAAACAGCTTCTACTCAGAAAGGCAGCTGACGTCCCAATACCAGGAGGCCTGTGGGGGGGTGGTTCAGGCTCTGAGCTCCATGGAGCTCCTCCTACCTCCCTTGATTAGAGGGTCCAGGGTGTCACCCCGAGAAACCAAGAGATAGGCTGCGGGTCCCCTGCAGCCCCTACCCTGCACACCTGTGCACTCTCGAGGCTGCAGGATTGTGACCGTGACCCCTGCTGCTGCCCTCCTAGTTCCCCAGCCCGCCCCACCCCAGCACACTCTTCCAGGCAGGAGGACCCCGGCCCACACCCGGCTCTCACCCTGTGACGATCTCGAAGGGTGGCAGCTCGATCAGTTCCTTCAGCTTCTCAGGGTCGTCCAGGTCCTCCAGATCCTCGCCGTTCTGGGAGGTGGGCGCAGCGGCCTCAGGGGACTCTTCTTTCTGGGCCATGGAGAGGCTGTGGCTCAGGAGTCACTGAGAAAGGAGAGGTGGATGTTGGGGCCAGGGGCTGGCAGCAGAATCCCAAGCAGCTGTCAGCAGCTAAATCTGCCCGGGGATGACGGAAGGGGACCGGGCAGGCCAGGCTGACTGTGCTCACCCCCGGGCCCCAGGCTTTATAACCAGAGCCCTCCTGCCCCTCCCCCCGTCCTCTCTCTCTCTATCTTTTTTTAATTGAGTGACGGGTGGGTGCGGGCTGAGGGGAATGGAAAATCTGGCCATTAGTATCCCCTATTTATCAGTAGGCAAAGACAGGAAGCTGGCAGATGGGGATATCTTGGCCTGCTCTCCCTCCCCCCCAGCTCACACAATATTCATATTCTCCCCCTCCCTCATCTTATATCCTCCCCTTTGTTTCCCACTCAACTTTCCCAACTCCACTGGGGGGTTGTGGAAGGGGCCCCGGGCGGCCATCCTCTCAGAGGTTTAAGCAGGACGAGGCTTGTGCTGGAAGCGGGTGGTGGCAGCAAGGAGACCTAGGCCAGTTTGGTGGGGGAAACTTGGGATCAGGAGGGGAGGGTCCTGGGATGGCCCAGGTCAGAACTGCTGATCTAGAAAGAAACTGGGAGTTGTTCCTCAAAGGGAGCGGACGCCGATCTGCCTGTTACAGACACATAATGCCGTGTCAAATCGACTGGGAGCCTCCAATGGCAACAATGCTGTCATTTACTAAGCTTTGAGTTTTGGAAATAGGCCAGGCAGTGGGTTTAGTGGTTTACATGTGGAATTGGACTTAATGCTCTCACCAGCCCTGGGGGACAATGTGTGTTATCCTCATGTTACACGAAAGGAAACTGAGACTCATGGAAGGTTCAGGGCTTTGCTTAAGGTCATAGGCCCCTAAGAGGCAGAGCCAGGATTAAAACCCAGGCCTTTTTACTCAAGAGGCCAAACATTCAACCACCATGCTATGTTGCCTCTCAGTCAGTCCTTTATTCATTCAACAAACATTTATTGAGCATCTGATATATGCCAGGTGCTGTTGCAGGTACTGGGGAAATGGCAAAGAACAAAACAAATGAAAACCCCTGCCTCACAGAGCTTGGGAGAGTTGAACAACTAACAGGATAAGAAATATATGTGGTATGTTTGGTGGTGCTAAGTGCTAAGGGGAAAAGGCAGGGAAAGTGGACAGCGTGGCAAGGGATGGGGTTATGTTTTTATTAGGGTGGCTGGGGAAGGACTTTGAAAATGTGACAATTGGGAGAAGATCTGAAGGAGATGAGGGAAATAATCATGTGGCTATCTAAGGGGAAGGTGTTCCAAGAAGAGGAAGAGTAGGTGCAAAGGCCCTGAGGTGGGGGCATCCCTGGTCTATGTGAGGAACGAGCAAGGATACCTGTGTGACTAGAGCGATAAACAAGTGCTAAATAGGTGGGGGCCTCATGGGCATTACAAGGACCTTGGCTTTTTCTCTGAGTGATATGGGAAGCCACTGTCCTTGAACAGATGAGACACATGGTCCAATTTATATTTTTACGGGATCACCTATGCTGCTTTGTTGAGAATAGTCTAAAAGTGGGAAAGAACAGAAGCAGAGGGGCCAGTTAGAAGCCTGTTGAACCTAATGAGAGATGACTGGTGCCCCTAGAAAAATCCTTGAGCTGGAACAGCATCGAAAGATGGCCAGATGATTTTTCCAGTTCCCATGATGGCTTAGCAGGAGCCACAAGTTTTCAAGTTTGGGGCAGTGCAAACACTCTAGAACATTCTCAGGGCAATGGAAGGGTGGGGTCAGAGTCACCTACAGGTTGAAAGCAAGGAAGCTAAGAACACTGGGGACCTGGCCTGAACACAGCTCCCAGTGGCGTTGGGTGGGGCGGTGAGGAGGCAGGGTTCCCCTTCCGGGTCTGACTAGAGGGTAGGAGTCAGAGGGTTTGGCGGGTTTGGGGCTCTCTCCTCCAGAGAGTTCTGAGCAGCACGGGGCCCCGTGAGTAAGACGCCCAAGCATTTTGATTCACCTGGGACAGTCTTAGTTTATACCTACTGTCCAGGCCAAATTACTACTAGCGCCCCTTTCACTGCCCAAAGTGTCCTAGTGTAGACAATACACTATTTGGTCACCCTATCCATTGGGCGTATTACTAAGAGCATGCTTATCCAGAGATTGTTTTCTTCAGGCATTTTTCCAGGGGTGTAACACAGGGTGGTGGTAGTAGTGCCTGTGTCCACACAGAAAAGGCAGCGATAGCTGATCTGCAGCAAACAGACAGTATTATTATTATCATCGTCACACAAACACACGGCATTTAAATGCAAAGAGTTCACGTCATGCTTTTGTTTGATCAACGTTTGTCGAGGGCTCCTATGTGCCAGGCAAGAACACAGAGATGAGTGCGGTGCTGCCTGCCCCGGGACTCCCAGTCTTTATGACCTTTGGGGCATTCCTCAGGCACTCGAGCGTGCGTTATCTCAGTCAGTCCTCACACCAATCTCACACTGGCCGCCTTTTCCAAGTAAGGGACCTGTGGCTCAGCAAGGCGAAGCGCTGTGCACAAGGTCACGCGAGGATTTGAGTCCAGGTCTTCTGAGCCTACGTCGGCCTTATTTCCAGGGCTGCACCCGGCCAGCTCTGATGAATACATCTCTAACACGTTATCACCGTGTCCCTCTCCCGCTTCCGGTCACAGCTAAAGTGACGTGCTTGGGTCAGCTGAAGAAAACTAAAATGTCTGCGGGGGTGGGGAGAAGCAAGGAGGAGGATCCTTTTAATTCACTCTTCTCCCACAGGAAAGGCTTCCATCTTGAGGAAGCTTCTTATATTTTGGCTGTCTATAACCCTGCATTGGGAGGGGGAAAAAATCTATGTTCATATCCCCATCTCAACCCTTCACTCACTGTATGATCTTGGCCAAATCACTTAGCATCTCTGGGCCTCAGTTTCCCACCTGTGACACAGGCCAAGCTATTGCTCTCTATTCCAGGTTGGTCAGAGGGATGAGAATGAGGAAGCAGGGCTGGCTCCCGCAGACCCGCTGGGTGGAAATGAACAGTGCAGTGAACATTTTCGGACTCTGAGTCATGTTGGGAGATGGTGCAGAGGTGGTCCCAGGCTGGTCCTCTTTGAAGAGGTGACTCCTCACTCCCTCCACCCCGTCTAGTTTTTCCTTTGACACTTGGGAGAGTGCCTTGGGCCTTCCCCTGGACTAATGATTGACAGCTTCCTTTTCCACTGCTCCTTTCCAGCCTCCCCCTGCTGGCCCCCCATCCCCGGAGGCCCTCTGACTGCTCTGGCTATTTATGGCACCTCCTGGGGGCCTGAATTCCTGCTTGGTCCCTGGCTCTCCTTTCCAAGTCAGACCAGTTTCCCTGGCAGGCCCCAGAGTGCAGCAGCTAATCTGAGGGATCAGGTGTGGGGAGCCTGACTCCTCCCCCTGCAGCTGCCACTCTCCTCTTTTTAGGGCAGGTGTTCCCCATGGTAACACGTCTGGGTAAGTTTCTATCAGTACGCCCCTCCTGCAAAGGATGAAAATGGGAAATAAGGTATTTAGTTCAAGGTCACACAAGGAGTCAGTGGGGTGCTGGGATTTGAACCCAGGTCTATGAGCCTCCAAGCTCCATGTGTTATGCTGCCTGGAATTCATTGAGAGTTGACACTAGCACAGCCCTTACTGGGGGCCTGACGCTGCTCGAGCAAGTTCGTGTAAATTAACTTACTGCTCACAAGAATGTGGGGGTACTATTATCCTTATTCTATTGGTGAGGAAATTGAGACTAGAGAGGTTAAGTGACTTGCCCAAGGTCACACAGCTAATGAGAGCAGAGCTGTGTGCTTCCAGAGTCATGCTCCAACCTCTTTACCGTCTAATCCCTACTGCTGCCAGCACCCCTGAGGCCAGGCTCTGAGGGAGGAGGGGAGAGAAGGGGACTAGAGGAGAAGTTCTTGCAAGGAGATGGAGCTCTGGAAGCAACTGGTCTATGAGGGTGTGTGTGTGTGTTTAGGAATAGAGGCACCAGCCATCTGGTGAGTGGGGACAAAAACCACAAAGGGCATTCTCTCAATTTGTCTCTGCAGGCCACAGCCACCTTCTGTCAAGCGGCAGTGGCTGGACAGAGCTGGGTTAGGCCCAGGACACACTGCAGCCTGCCTCTCCCTGTCCCATTTCCCATGGTCATTTCAGAAAACATTCGGAGGTTTGTAGAAGGTGGCTGAGGAGGAGGGGACAGGGTCAGGCATGGCCGGATGCCGAGCTGCCCTCCCTGGGAAGGAGTGGAGAGGCCAGGAGGGGGGCTGGCGGAAAATAGAAACCTCACCAGGGGAAGGTTTAAATTCTCGCTCTGTGAAAGAAGACACCTCGGGAGCACGTCGATGGAGTGGGCGCTTTACGTGCAGGAACAGCTGGGACCCCAACAGCCCGTTGCCCCAGAGACCCAGCCTGGGTGTCCCCACCCCCGGTCACTACCGAGACGAGGTACACAAACAACAGGCCACGGGCACCAGACACCCCCTGGCGGGCGAGAGCCTGCACCCTCCAGCAACCGCTCTGTTGACATAAACACGGGGGTGTCCAGAGCCTTGGCTGGGTGGGGGGTGGGGGCTGGGGGCCTCCCAGAGTCTGAGACTGGTATCGGAGAAGGCACCAGAATCACAGGGCAGGCCAGGGGTTTCAGTCCTCTCCTGTGCGGGACGCAATGCTCGACTTGCATGCTGCCCCGGGGAAAATGGTGACACCTCGGACTTTAGTCCTGGTGGCTGCGGTCCTCTGTTCCAGCGGCCACTCCTGGTGCCGCCCAGCTCCCGCAGCTGGCACACTTGAGTCTTTGAGGAAAATGATCCGATAAGAATCAGGCACATTAAGGTGACTAATAGTGTTTCTTTTTTCTTTTTTGTTTTTTACCTGCATGAACTAAAATTTATTTTTATCATCACTTAACCGCTATTATATTTTGTTTTTTCATGGAGTTTTCTGATATTTCTGGTAATGGCATGACAATACAGATATTGCAAAGCACAGGGAAAAATTCCAAGAAAAGTACCTTTAGTTAAATAATGGCTATAGAGTATCTAGGTTCATACTTACATACATAGGCTATCCTAAGAGAGTCACAGATTTTTTGAAATGTGTACAAGGGTTTGATTTTTTCACTTGCTATATTGCCTTGTCTCACAAGAGGCACTAGTAATATAAACAAACTAATGGCTAAACTAACAATTATAGTTACCAGTAAATGAGAATGTGCTAGGCCCCTTACATTCATTATTGTATTATGACAATCAAACAAGATGAATGTTCATGACTTCACTTGAAAGATATGGAAACTAAACCTCAGAGATTTTAGGTGACTAATAGCGTTTCTTTTTGAAGGGGTGTTTGCAGGGCCAGAGAACCTACTGGGAGAAAGTGATAAACTTAACAATCAACTTTTGAGAGGAGAATTCTAGCCCTTCGAATGAGAAATGGGCTGGGTGGGGCAGTGGAGGGGATAGGAGCTTTTCTGGTCCTCCCTGGAGCAGATAATGTCTGGCTGGGCTGGGGGACCTTGACGATATGGACGCTAGAAGGACGAATGATGCTGAATAGACACGATTGAGGCTCCTGGTGTGACAAAGAGGGCTTTTCCTGGCCTGGACGCTGGAAGAGGGAGCCTAAGTGGGTGAAAGGTCCTTGAAAGCTAGGGAGGGGGAAGGGCCCTTGGTGGACTCTCCCCGAGGATAAAAGAAGGAGGTCCAGATCTGAGGGGTTCCGATCAAAGCCAGGCTCTGTTTGGACGGGTAACTTATGCACCACTAATTAGGATCAGCAATAAATCCTTAAAGCAGAAGGGTCGTAGGCTTCCACTGGGGCCTCACCTCTCCCTGCCCAGAGGGAGGAGGGGCCACAGATGCACAGAGAAAACACTTCCTGCACTCTGCTCCCCGGCCCCAGCCAGCCGACTAGCCCTCATCCACTGGCCAAACCCCTATCTGTCCGCCCTGTCGTGTCCCCCTGTATGTCTCCATTCTGCAGACACTGGCAAAGGAAGGAGGAGGGACTGGGATACAGCAGAACGACACATCCTGCCTCCTGGGGTTGCTGTTTACCTGGCACCACTCCCCACCTCTCCAGACATTGGGTGGGAGATCTGCACAGTCTGAGAAGAGCTTTTCTCTCCCCCGACCCACTGAGCAGATCGTGTCCAGACACCACTGCCCAAGGGCAGAGAAGCACACCCGCGATTTGGATGGTGGAATCCTGAGATATATCTGGCAAAGACAGGAGGCAGCTCCGACTCTATTTAGGCACAACCCTGGGTAACAAGAGCGGAAGGCAGTGTGTGCTCAGGACTAGGAGGTGGGGCAGAGGAGGGCCAAGAGGCCCAGGCAGGTGGGGAGACGGCAGGATTAGAGGCTCCCGTCCAGGGACCAGGGAGCCGGTGCAGAGGAGGATTTTAAGGATGATTTTGGGGTCAGAGGATGAGAGTTTAGGGTTGGGATCCTGCCCTTTCCGGCTGTTTCTGCACAAAGCCAGGAAGCCCTTTGGTTTGGCTCAGGCCATGTCAGACGGTCATGCTATTCCAGGGCTTGGGGCACTGCCCAAATCAAGCTTCCTTCTAGGGTCAAGTACCCAAAACTAGAGGCATCTGGACCCCTGGGTTGTGGCATCAGTTCACCTGGGGAGGTCAAAGTCACACGACAGGCACGGTGCATCTTGGAGGGTCAGTTTAACTTCTAGAATTAGTTGGCAAGGTGAATAAGATTGGTAGAAAGTATTTATAATGCCCTTATGAGATGATGATGATAATGACAGATACTTCTGGAGTGTTCACTTGCCCAAGGTCACACAGCGATAGTGCAGCCGGGATAAGAACCCGTGCAGTGTGCTGCCAAGCCCATCCTTAGTCAGTATTTATGGGTTATGTTTATACGTTTAAAACAGTTACATGTATAAATGGTGTTATACATTCAACCAAAAGCAGCCTTTAATAATTTGATTGAGGTGAAGACAAAATCCACATGAATATATAAGATAAAGAGCCAGTCATTGTGTGCATGTGGCGCTGGTCAGGCTAGCCCACAGACCTGGAGGGAGGCCCCTGCTCTCCTGGCTCTTCAGGAGTTTGGGAAGAACTGTGGGGTCTTGGAGCAGGGCGGGGCTCTGACTGTAGTGTGACTCGGACCCTGCCTGCTTCTTGAACAGGCTGCTCCAGGGCTCCCCTCCTACAACAGCTAACATTTCTTAAGCACTTCTTCTGTGCCAGACTCCTTTTTACTCATTTATTCCTCCCAACAATTCTATGAGGTCCCCATTTTACAGATGAGGAAAATGAAGCACAGACAGTGACGTAAGTTGCACCCAGTTAGCAATTAATAAACGAAAGGATCCATGCCCAGGTTGGTCTGTCTCCAGGGCCAGAACTGCAAGCCACTGCACCCCATGGCTCTCATGCCCCTAGATGAGCTGATCCCGTGGGCCTGGAGCAGGCCTGGAGTCCAGGCCTTCGACAAGTGCCCCAGGAGGTCACGGGCCACGCTTTGGGAAGCACTGCCCTACGGCTGCTGTTCTCAATCTGGCTGCACATTAGAACCACCTGAGAAGTTTCAAAAACTACTAATGCCCTTCCTTCTCCTGAAGAGAGGTTTTTTCAGTTGGTCCAGAGCAGGGTGCAGGTGTTGGTGGGATGCTGGTCATCATTTTCTTTCAATGGGACAATGTGTTCATTTATTCAGTCAATCAATCGGCAAAGATGTGTGAACACCTACTGTGCCCTGCTGTGTGCAGTGGGTGGGGATACACAGGTGGGTGGGACACTGTGTGTGCCCTCCAGGAGCGCAGGTGCCTGCCTGCCTCGCTGGGCAGAGCGCGCCCTTAGGACGAGGGGAGGATGCAGACCCACCTGCTTGCTCCCGCTTGATGAGCTCCAGAAAGAGCCAGTCTCCTTTGTAGTGTCCTGAAGCTGCTTCTTGCCCCCGCCACCGTGTGGTCCTTACTCCCACCTGAGAGGGCATAGTTAGTTCCAGCCCCAGAACTCAGCTTACAGCACCATAGGTCATCAAAGCGAAAAGGACCCTGAGAGACCATCCGTGCCTAGAGCGCTCAGATTTTAGTGAGCAGCTGACAAAAGTGCTGGCGTCTTGTTAAATCTAAAGACGCCTGGAGCCCACCCCAAAGCTTCTGATTCATAGGTCTTGGGCGGGGTTGAGGAATATGCATTTTTAATGAGCTCCCAAATGGCTCTGGTACACACTCAGCAGGCTCTCAGGGGGTTCTCAGGGGGCTGCCCATGAGGAGGCCCTGAGGAGTTTTAAAAACACTGATGCCCAGGCCCGTCCTTAGAGAGGCTGGTCAACAGTTTTAAAAGCTCCCTCTGTGATCCCATCATGCAGTAGGGGGAGACCCCCTACCGCAAGGCGTCTGGGTCTTCCAGCAGGCTTTGTCCAGGATTTGGAGAGGCAGCCCCAGGGACAGTCACTCCTTGCTACCATCATGGCTTTGAAATAAGAGGAGGGAAGAGATGAAAACAAAACAGCCATGAGAAGGTTTAGAAGGAGAGAAGCAAGAGAGAAGCCTGGACACGCAGCTCCTACTGAATTCACTCCTCACCACCCCGAGGCTGACATCTCTTTTTTTCCAAGTTTTTTTTTTATTATAATAGTAATTAATTGATGTAAAAAACTGAAAGTATGAGGATATGGAAACAAAAATAAAAAATGATCTATTATCTTACTTAGAGATAATCTCATAAGGTCTTTGTATGACATATGTAATGTATAATATAATGCATCATATAACCATACTATATATTATATATAAATTAATATAACAGGTATAATACATAATATATAAACTTGACATTATAAGATTTTTTTACTTTATCTTTATCTTCTTTTCTTTTTTTATCTTCTTTTCTGTTTGGCTTTTATGTAACTTTTCAACATATTTTGTTTTTCAGGTAATTAAAAATGTAAGTCTTAAATTTTTTGGCCAGTTTAGGGAGAGTATGTGAGTGGAGTGGAGATGCTGTGCCCACCCTCCCCGCACATGCGTTCACACATTCATCCATGAGTGCACACGCGCATACACGGACGGACACTTCTCTCCCTGCTCTGCAACCCTGCACATCACATCATCAACATACACTCCACATCACACCCTTTAAGTCAGTAACAGGATTTTGCTAATTGATATTACTAAATATTTACTGATACAGGGTTTAATAATTTATATTAAGTGCAAAATAAGTTTCCTCCCTCTTTCCCATTTCTCTGAAACCTAATGAAAACTGGCAGCAGAGCTCCCAGGACAGTGGCCACATTGAGATGTGCCACCTACAAGGACTCATCAGTTCCTGGCCACCTGCCCCTCCTCCGCCCTCCCTGCCCCAGCCCTACAGCCGGCCTGGAAGCTCGTCCATCCCTACCACAGGGGAGGCCAGCCTCCCGCCTCTCAGTGGCTCTTCTCCCCCGTGGGCTGAGGCTGGTGCTCTGGACAAAGGCTTTCCCTCCACAGGCGGTAGGCAATGGACGCGGTCACGGTGAGCCAGGCCAGGTAGGGCAGCAGGAGCAGGGCGGCCAGCTTGTTGACGGGGTGCCAGATCAGCGCTGTGCTCACCACCAGCCCGTAGAGCAGCAGCAGGAGCAGGAGGGCCTGGGCAGAGCGCGGGGCGTTCAGGCATGCTGCCCTGAGAACCAGCGCTGGACCTTTCTGCAGCGCTTGGGACCCAGCGAGCCAAGTTCCCGGGGCTCTGTGCATTCCACAGGGGCTCAGAGACATCTGCCCACCCGCTCCCTGCCTGCGCCTGGTTGATCTGCTGTGTTATCTGCTTCTGGGGGCCTGCTGGTCTCACCTTCCCTCTGCTACTCCCACTGCCGAGCCCTGTGCGCCTTACCAGACCAGGGGTGTGGGCTACAAAAAAGAGAGTCAGGACGGTCCAGCTGAGGGTGAGCTGCGCAGCATAGAGGCCGAGAGGCAGAGCCAGGGGCTGCCTGAAGCCCCCTCCCAGGTCCTTCCACACCAGGTAGGAGGCATACCTGAAGAGAGATGGTGGCAGAAACACTCAGAGAGAGGGCGTTCCATAGCAAGTGGAGGAAGCCCTCTGGCATAAGGACTCTTGTTACTAAGAGGGAACCCTTGTGAGCCGAAATGGGGGCAAGTGGGTCTAGGCATCATTCGAAGGTCAGCAGGGAGGTGGCAGGAGGAGTTCGGCACGGTGAGGTGGGGGCGAGGAGACTTGGGGAGGGTGGAAGAGGACGGCTGTCTGGCATCCAAGGCAGGCGCAGAGGGGACCCTCCCTAAGAGGCAAGATGGGGTGCCGTTCCTTTTGAGTCCAGCGTGCCACAGTACTTCAGGGGGACTGTTCGCACCCCAGCAGGCGTGAGAAACGGGTGCTCACCCCTTGACGGAGTAGATAGTTGTCCACACAAGCAACAAGACTTTGTAGGAGGGGCACCAGGAGAGCTTCCTCGGGCTGTCACACCAACCAGACATCTGATGATGGGCGAGCAGCCAGACCACAATGAGCCCCACCTGGGGAAGGGCCACAAGGATGGCCCCTTGAGGCCTCATCCTCCTCCAGGGGGCAGAATCTGGGGAGGCAGAGAACATGCTAATGGTGAGGCTTTCCCTGTGTGTCACCGTCTGTCCTCACCTCCTCCCAACACTATTCCCTGGCCTGCGCCCCTCAGAGGTCTAGTCACAGAGGCCATCCCCCTCCTTGGGCCAGCTCCTTCCTGCTCCTCTGAGCCCACACCACCTTGCCCCTTTTTCTGGCTTCTGTGCACTTATTTCCTCCACACCACTCATTTGGCACTTGGAGGAGACTGTCCGCTATTGATAACTACTTTGGAGCGAAGGGCTCCCCTCCCCCAACAAGTATCTGACTCCTGGAGTTCGGGTCCAGATGTGACCGGTCTTCTCTGTTTCCCACAGTAGGCGGCACTTGGCCAGACCCAGAGGAGGCCCTCGGCGGGGACAGTGTCTTAGACTGAACTCAACCAAGCTGACACAACCAACCTAGAAGGACCATGTTCTGAAGGCAGGAGCCAGAGATCCCTGGGGGTCTTCTCTAGTCAAGGATGGGCCAACCCATCTGCCCCGGGCTTATCTCACTACACCAGACTGGCAGACTCCAGTCTGCCCTCCCAGCCCCAGCTCCTGTCCCACTTCAAACCCAGCCGAGTGACACTGTGGGTTCCTTTCTCTGAAGACTTAGCTCCTGTTTATCACAGGGGCTGGGGGAGCTTCCCCCTCCATCTCTCCACTTCCAGAGGGTCAGGGCCTCAAACACAAGCACCTAGATTTCTTGTGGCCTCACTTCTCAAGGAAACAACTGCCTGGTTTTTGATTAAAAAGTTGCCATGCTCATTTACGTGTTGCTTTGTGTGTCATTCATTTGTGGGATGATGCACAGACCCTCCTCTAACTGAGATCCCCACCCAATGTCACTCTTCTCATTTGCACGTGATATTTCAGCCTCCTCCCCATGAGTGACAGGATTGGAAGTAAAAAAAAAAAAAATGTGGTTATTCTCAGTGTCCTGGAGTGACTGCCCACTCCATCCTTTCCTGTCCAGGGCCCCTGACCATGTCCTGGAGGTTCCAGGCACAGGGCTGACCAGCCTGCCTGCCTGTGCATCTTTCCATTCATGTTCTTCTGCTCCTTCCTATCCATTTGTCCATCTTCTGCCTTCCTGTCTCCCTCTCTGTGTTTTCTACTTTTCTGTCCAGTGTGGGAGGTCCCCCTCCTCACCCCATCCTCTTTTCTCCTGTACTCCACAACTCCCACTGCCCCCTTATTCCCAGGCCTGTGTCCCCTTACCTCAGGCAGCACACCTCCCGGACTGGGTCCCCGATGATATACAAAGTGTGGAAGGCAGAGGAGGGTGGGGGACAGTGGGAAGGGTGGAGCTCCCAGCCTTTCTCCAATGACAAGGGTGGTGACATTGGCTGGGGAGTCCAGGTTGTTACTTGCATGGCTCTGAGGGGTCCCTCTCAGCAGGGGTCCCCTGGTCTGCTAGACCTTGGGCCCCTGATGGAACAGCTGACGTTTTGGCACTGTGAGACCTGGGTCTCCTGAGACAGCTTAGCCCCAGGCTGCACGGCTACTGATGCCTGTAGTCTCTGCAACCCGTGAACCAGATTTGTATCCACAGGGGTGTTGGGGAGCTTCAGATTTCCCCAGAACTTTCCTGCAGCTGGGATTGTCCCCAAGTGAGGCAAGGACCAGCTTTGGAAATGAGTTCATGATACGTGCACACAGCCCCTGCTCATAGCCTGCTAGTTGGCATGGCCCTTCCTGGCTTGGAACTTGAGCTTGACGAAGCTTTCACAAACCCCTAGAACTTTATGACTCAGAGGAGAGGGCAGCCTCTTGTGTGACTCAGAGCTTTCTCCAGCAAAGACAGACACCTCCCCCCACGTTCCCTCTCCAAGTTCTGAGCACCTCTTCCTTGCTCATCCTCTGGGCACGAGGTCTTCTCAGGTTGGCTGCTCTCTGCCATTCCTTTGCACATCTCTCCACTGTGGCAACCTGGCTGCCCCTGGCAGGTGTTTATCCCATCCTCTCGCTTCCACCCCGGGGGAGGCAGCAGAGCTCTGGGAGGGGGTTGCAGTCAGGGACAAAAGGCTAGAGAATCATTAACTGGGATGAAAGCAGTGGCAGTTACTAATTTTCTATGGGCCATGGTAACTGGGGCCGTGGGGCGCTGAGCGAGTTCACTGTGGTTCCTCAGCTGCAGGAGGCCAGATCACGTGATAATAGTTACCACTTAGGAGCACCCATGTTGTGGTGAGCGCCTTACATTTATTAGCTCAATAATGACAGTGATTACCCCTCACAGGTAGATATTATTATCTGCCTTTGACAGACAAGGGCAGGGAGGCACAGAGGGGTGAGGAACTCGCCTAAGATTCCATAGCCAAGGGGTGGGTCACCAGGGTTTGGTGTTGGCAGTCTGGACCCAAAATGCATCCTCTTTTCTCTCAACTGGTCTGCTCATTCATTCAACAAGTCTGTACTGAACACCGACTATGGATCACGCTGTGCAAGGAGCTGCGGATACAGCAGCAAACAGCTGGGAAAAAAAATCCCTCTTCACAGGAAGCTTTTCTTCTGGTGGCAGCATCTTTCCTAGGCAGAGTTTCTAAGGAAGAACTCGGGCTGGCAAAGGGCCTGAAGTTCAGCTCTCCCCCAGGTGGCAGTGTCCCTGCCACCTCTGAGTGTGGGCAGTGGAAAGAGCACTGAGTAGGGAGCAGATGTGTGTACACGCCATGCCCCATGTTGCCTCAACTTGAGAGTCTTTAACCCTCTCAGCGCCTCCTCTGTCATCTCTGTGCAGGAAGGGGTGGAGTGAGAGATCCTCTAAGCTCCCTGGACCGGCCACATTGGCATCACCTGGGAGCTTCTTCGAGATGCAGAATGTCAGGCCCCTCCCCAGACCGACGGGACTAGAACCCACGTTTTAACAAGATCCATCAGGTGGTTCGTGTGCACATTATAGTTTGAGAAGCTCTCCTTAGGGCTCCCTCCTCTTCCCTTCTGCCATTTCAATAGCCTCTGGCTGGGGGCGGCCACTCACCAGCAGAGGGCATTGTAGGGAGGGGCTTCACCTGTACCCTGGGGCTGCACCTGCATTCAGGTTGTCTCCCTCTCTGACCCCTCCCTTCCAGACCTAGACTGGCAAGTCCATTTGACTTCTGGAATCTTCAGCTACTCCCCCACCTTGGCTGGACTTTGTCAACAGACAGGTACAGACTCCCTCACCCCTCTTTAGGGCGGTTGGGAGGCAGGACTCTGCCGGGAAGCACCAGGCCACTCCTGTCTGGATGCTCCGCCCACCTCCTCTTGTCTGCTGGCCTGGCGACGAGGTCTGGCTGACCTCTCCGTTCCTCAGGGAAGGAACTACTGTTCCTGGACAAGCCAGCAGCCTCTAGGAACACCTCCACGGTAAGGTGAGCACCCCCTGGGGCAGCTGGGGTAGGGTGGGCATTATTGCAATTATTGCAGGGGTCACCTGGGGCTCAAGGAGGAGGCAGGTCAGCTCAGCAGGGCTTGCCAGAGTGTGGAGACCCTCTGCTGGAGGAGGAGGGGAAAAAGGGGCTTGGGGGAGGGCCGTTGTCCAGTGGGTGTGAGGACCAGGGAGACGAGTCTCTGCACTGTGGAAATGTATACTATGCTGATGAATGCTGCCCATGACTTGGGATTGAATTTATCCAGTCTGGTACTTTTATGTCTCTTAATAACTGGAGATGTATCAGGGGTTCAGTAGACATGGTGAGAACCAGTGACATGGGAGAAAGGTTGAGAGTTTCCTCTAAGGATATGAGCAGAGCCTTGCAGCAAGAGCCTGGATCTGTCTGTTGGCGGAGGCAACTTCCTAGGGACAGGTAATGGCAGCATTCCAGAGGACCCTCATCTTGGGGAAGTGCTCCCAGGATGACCTGGGGTCTAGGGCAAGACAGACTGGAGGCATGGGTAATAAGGAGCCAGGCTTGGGGTTGGGAAGCTCCAGTTCACATTGAGGTGGTTGCTGTGCTGTGGCTTCGGGACCCTCCCTGCTCCTGGGGCCAGGGGGGGATGGAGTGACAGCCTGGAGAGCTGTCAGCCTGGGAAAACGGGGGGCTGAGCAGGGGGAGGAGTTAACCTGCTCCAGGCCAGGTAATGAAAGGGATCCTCGTAAGAGGCCCAGGGGACTTTGGGGAGCAGACATACCAACTGCTCCAGGTTGGGGGGCTGGGCAAGGGGACCTCTGCTGCACCGCCTAATGGGGTGGAGGGGATTTGGACCCCGGGTTTTGGAGGCCCTGGGAAGGTTGTTGCTGTAGAAACAGAGTAGGTCCCCTCTCACAGTAGCTGGTCCATCCCCTACTGCTGGTGCCATGGTGGGCAGAAGGTGGGGGCGTCACTCACCGTGGAACTAACGACATGCCTTTAGTTCCTTCTATTTATTTTTACTTTATTTTTATTTCTTTCTCTTCCAACTTCATTTCATCTGGGGTGGAAAGGAAGAGACTTAGGGAAAAAGAAGGGGCAGGGAGAGAGAGGGAGTGTTTCTGGAAGTCCTTATCACCCCTGCTCATCCTTCCCTTCTGCCTTCAGAAGGGAAGTAGTTTAATAATCTCCCATCTGTCCTCAGTGTGGGCAGAAAACTTGCCTTCCTCATCTGTGAAATGTAGATAAAAATAACACCCCGCTCATAAGGCTGTTGTGAGGCTCAAGGGAGACAGGCCACATAGCATGCTTTGAGTCAGTGGCACAGAGAAGCTCCATAAATGTTAGTTATTATTATTACAGTTATAATTCCAATTATCTTTAATGTGGAAGAACCTAAAGGAATGGATGGGACGCAAAGGGAAGCTTGCTGCTCCAACCCCGACTCCACCAGATGTGGGGCATCGCCAGTTCCCCTGCCTCACTCGCGTGCCCCGCAAGAGGCCTGGCTGAAGCAGCTGCTGCACGGGCTGTGGCTGGATTTTAGGGCAAAGGAACAATGCCACACTTTCCCCTCCTGTCTACGTTTTCAATGAGGATGCGGAGGAAACACATCCTGCCCCAGCCCTCAATCCTGAAGATACAGAGGAGTTCCTGCTCTGTCTGGGAGGAGCTAGGAGCGGGGCTTAGGTTTCGTGGGCCCCGGGAAAAGGAAGGGGGCAGGGAAGAGCTGGGCGAGGCCTCAGCTCCAGCTGGGTGGTTTGAGAGAAGGGGGTAGGAGAAATGGATGCCAGAAGCTTTTCTAGTGCAGACCCTAATGAATCAACCATGGGGAGCCCAAAGGACCTTAAAGGAGGATGTTGTGCCTCCCAGAACTCAGCTGTGGAGTGAATGCATCCCATTCCCCCAGAAGCTCCTTGAGAGCTGAATAAGACGTCATCTTTGGCGGGACTGAACTTCCCACAGTACCTGGTACGCAGCTGGTGCTCAGGAAGTGTTCATCTGAGTGGGAAAACCATGGAGGATAGCACATGGTTAAGAGTTACTCAGGATGGTGGGAAGGGCGTCAGAGATTTCCAACGGGCGAGACGGTCAGGCGCTGGTGAGCCAGCGGGAGGTGCTATGGAGCGGGAGGGGGTCCAGGTGGTGAGATGAGGCAGGTGGGGAGAGCAGGTGAAGGGTGAACCAGAGGACAGCAGGAGCAAAAGCCAGAGGCTAGAATTAATGAGGGGTGAGGAGAGTGTGGGGTGTTGGCAATTAAGGGAGGAAGAGAGAAAGCAGGAGGGGAGGCAGTGGATTCTGGAGGGCCTCAGGAAGAGCTGGCACCTGCTCAGGGAGGCCGCTGGGAGGCCCAGCCCTGAGCTGAGGCTCCGGCCGTGAACAGGTGAGCAGGCAGCCAGCGTGTGCTTTCGCCCTGCTCACTCCAGCCTCCCTGGAGGCCCCCACCTTTGTTTTTCTTTCTCACTCACTTCCACTTTTAACTTTTGTTACTGTTGTATTTCACATATCTCAGTGGGCTACCTTCAGACCTTTTTGGCAAAAGGAGGGGCATAAATAAACAAACATATTTGGACAGTGTTTCATCATCTACAAATGCTTTTCACATGATCTCATGCCGTCCTCACAGTCACTCTGAGGTAATTTTTTTTTTTTTTTGCTTTTAATCGCTTCTAAAAAGGATTGCAAAATTAACGTGAAATACGTACTCAGTGAGAAAAATCCAAAGAATGCAGCAAAAAGGGTTTAAGAAAATGGAAAGTCCTTATTCATCCCTTCCCTCCTCTCAATTTCTCCTTTGAGTAATGACCAATGGGAATAATTTGGGGTATATCTTTCCAGACCTGCACTGTCCAAGACAGGGATCACTAGCGCTTGTGGCTCCTGAGCACTCGAAATAGAGCAAGTCCCAATAGCAAGGTGCCGTGAGTGTAAAATATACACGGATTTCAAAGACTTAGTGTGGAAAAAAATGTAGAATATCTCATTAATAGTATGTCAATTATCTGTCAAAATGATATTGTGAATATAAGTTAAATAAATTATATTATTAAAATTGATTTCTCCTGTTTCTTTTTACTTTTTTAATGTGGCCACTAGGAAATTTAAAATTACATATGTGGCTCACATTGTATTTCTATCGCATAGCACTGCTCCAGACTTTCTCTATATTTACATATATACACTCATATATATATATCTATACTTGTATATAGTTTTGTTATTTACATTAATGGGATCAGAAGATGTCTAGCTCTCTGTGACTTGCTTTTCCACTTAAAGAATTTTCTATATCAGCACATGTAGGTATTTTGACAGATGAGGAAACTGAGGCATATTAAGCAATATGACAAGCTCACTCAACCACAGTGACCAAGGTAGCATTTGAACTCACATCGTCTAACTCCAAACCCAAGCTCTTTCTGCCTCAAGGGAGTTTAATTTGATGTGCTAGTTCATGGGGAACCATGGCAGGTTCTTGAGTGAGGGGTGGGGGAGGTTCTGTTAGAGGAATTGATCTGACTGGGGAGCGTGGGGTGCGCTGGAATGAAGACAATTCACTCCGTCATTGCAGCCGCTTGGAAGCCAAGACTTGGCCTGCATGACATTGAAAGGCTTCGCTTGGCACTGACCCTCTTTTCCCCCAGGCCCTCGGCCTTGGCTGGCACGCGGCACGGAGGAGCTGGCATCATCCACTGACCAGGCAGATGTGCTCCCATGAGAGTTCCTTCCAACCTGCCCAATTCCTACTGCTGGTGGGGGTCCCGGTGGCGAGTGTCCTCCTCCTGGTCCAGTGCCTTCGATGGCACTGTCCTCGCTGGCTGCTGCAGACCTGCTGGAAGCCGGATAGCCAAGAGGGGCCAGTGTCCCATGCTGATCCCCTACCAGAATATGAGTCCCCAGGGCAGTGCCCACCAGCCACATCCTCAGAGAAAGATGCCTTCTACCAGGAACTGCAGAGGCCCACAGAAGGCCAGACCGTCATCCGTCAGGTGATGCACAAGCTGTTGGTGTTTTCGGCTAAAGAGGTGGATTACCACGGAGACTGCCTGATTCTCCAGGACATGGGCATCTCCCTGTTCATCCCACCAGGTAACAGCGCCCGGCTCCCTTCTCCACATACAATTGTTCAGGTTGTGCATTGTACAAGGGCACCACATTTCAGGGAGCATCATGCATAGACATCTTCATTCTTTTGAAAATTGTTTATATTTTTAGGATGACTTTATTGACTCCGAAGATGGATATATTGCTTATTTTTATGACAACTTCCTGGCAGGTGGAAGTAAAGTGCCTTGTTCTAATGAACAGTATGTTATGACAATAAAGGAAAGGAAAGTTTCTGGAGGAAGAGCACTTTTTGCAAATCCACACAGGCCCTGCATGGGCCAGCAGAAGCCCTGGAGGGAAGGGGGGTGACACCACAAATCAGCTCACAGTGGTCTTGCTCTCCTTCCACTCTGCCCACCGTGTGCCCTGCTAGGCCCCCTCTCTCCTTGGCTCCTGCCCCACCACCCCTCCCACTCTGGCCTGGCCTCTCTTGCGGCAGGGCTGTGCCGGCCCGCCAGGCCCATCTTGGTGCTCCTTCTCCCCAGGTGCTGTGGCTGTGGGCCGCCAGGAGCAGGTGTCACTGATCCTGGTGTGGGACCTGTCGGATGCCCCGTCATTGTCTAGAGCCCAGGGGCTGGTGAGCCCTGTGGTGGCATGTGGCCCTCATGGGGCCTCATTTCTGAAGCCCTGCATCCTCACCTTCAAACACTGTGCCCAGCAGCGCAGCCATGCCCGCGCCTACAGCAGTGACACAGCCCTGCTCGATGCCAAGGACTGGAGGCCCCTGGGGCAGCCGGGGGCATACACCTCCCAGGATGAGTGTCGCATCCACATCTCCCACTTCAGGTAGGCACGAGCCCGTCTGCCTGTCCTTCCCGCCTCTTCTCTCTGTCTGCCTCATCCTCATCTCTCTGTATGGAACTGCCCCTTTATCAGTCCCAGGTGGCCTGCAAATCCCTTATCCTTCTGTGTCCTTTCCTGGTCCTTGTGTCCTAGTGTCTGTGGCAGCTTGTCTCACTCCAACCTTGTCCAGGACAGTGTATCCTGCCGTGATCTCTGTTCAGGACTGTCTCCAAACTATCTAGAGCAGGTTGTCCCCTCCAGTTCTCCGAGACGGCATCCCATCTCATGTCTGTCCTTAGCTCTGTCTTTCTAGGATCTTAGGCCCTTCTGCCTCTCAGTCTCCTGGCCACCCACTGACCAGAGCAGTGTGTGGGACCCCTCCCAAGCATGATGGCCCTGAGCTCACCTTCGCGCTCTCTCATGCCTGAGGACACTTGCTAGCTCTTCTCCCTACTTGGCGATGGTCACTGTGACGTGACTCACTTTTTGTCCACCTACCATTCCACCCCTCCCCCTCAGTTCCTCCCTATACACGCCCTGCACTGCTCTCCTCGGCTCCTTGGAGGCCCCCCCAGCGGTCCCTGCGGTGGCAGGAGCCGGGTGGCAGATGAGCTGGGTCCCAGCCCTCCCGTGCTAGCTCGTGCCACCGTCTCCCTCCGCAGCCTCTTCACCTGCGTGGCGGAGGCGCGTATGGGCCGGGAAGCCCGCAAATGGCTGCAGCTGGCCGTGTTCTGCTCGCCGCTGGAGCCGGGCCAGTCGCACCTGCAGGTGCGCGTCTACTTTCTCAACAACACGCCCTGCGCCCTGCGCTGGGCCATCACCAACGAGCAGCCCCACGGCGGGTGCCTGCGCGGGCCCTGCCAGCTCTTCGACTTCACGGGGGCCCGAGGGGACCAGTACCTGAAGCTCAGCTACATCTCCAAGGGTGAGGGGGCGGGGCAGTGGGGAGCCCCGCCGGAGTAGGGGTCTGGGCCGTCCCGGGGGTGGAAATCTGGGAATCTCAAGTTTCCTTCTGAGACTCCTGGGCAGGCAGCAGCTTCAAGGGGACCCTCTGGCTTCTGCTGCTGCCTCCGGGAGCCCCCAGGCTCTGCCCACTTCCTCCTCCTGTGGCCCATTCTGCCCTGGCCCCTCCCCGGCAGGACAGGGTGATACGAGGGGGCAGGGGGGAGGAGTGGCAGTGCACCCCCAGGAGCAGGGAGGGAGGGGCCGGGGTTTTATCGTCCCTCCTGGATGGAGCTGGTGTTGAGGAGTCCTCCTAGTCTTCTCTGCCCGCTTTCCTTTGTGGCCTGGGCTGCTGGAATTGCCAATGGGGCCTAGATTCCCATCGTGTGGTTTTGGACTGGGCACATGAGCATGGCTGCTTCTGGGAGTGGTGGAGGGGGGAGGAGAGGTCTGTATGTGGTGGCAGAAGGAAGACCGCTCGTGAGGTCCCCTGTCCAGGTTCTGGGGACCCCATCCACATGAGACACACTCCTGCCTTGGCTCTCTCCTCGACCTCACCCATAGCACCCTGCTCGGCACCTGCCACAGAGGAGGCCTCTTTAAACACTCATAGAAGGTCCTACTCTCTGAGGCCCTTGGCTTTCTGACCCCTCCCAGGTTGGGAAAATGTGGATGACAGCAGTTGCCAGCTGGTTCCGCATCTCCACATCTGGCATGGAAAGTGCCCCTTCCGTTCCTTCTGCTTCCGGAGAAAAACAGGTAGTCCAGGAGCCCCGAGTCCACCGCCTGCCCTCTCCTCCTCTCCTCGTCACCCTGGGGCTCTGCAGCTCCTCATTCTGCCATGCATGCAGACCTCCTCTTAACGGCGAGGAGCCACAACAGATCTTTGTAGAGAGAAAGGAGGAGTGCCCTGCCCAGCTTCTTCAGCTTTCCAAAGCCTTGTTGTAGAGTCGTTTCACTTCTCCCACTCTCTTATGCCAGGCTTTTCCCTCTCTCACTTGCCATGTTCTCTTCTCCTTGTAGCCGATAAGAGCAAGTACTGCTCAGCACTAACCAATGAGATCATCGTCACCATGCACACCTTCCAGGACGTGAGTTGGAGAGGAGGGGCAGAAGAAGGCGGGGCCTGGGGGAGTCTTGGGCAAATTGGGCAAAGGGTCTGGTGTCCAGTAAGTATGACCCTAATCACAATCAAGCAGGTGAAGGTGAAATTCTTCCAGGGGCTTAGACCACCTGGCCTCCAAGTTACCTTCCATCCCTGACTCTCTCCTGCCTATCCATGGATGAATCCAGAAGAAGAGTAAAAGAACCAAACCCTATTAACCCCCTCTCCCAGCCCAGAGGGACTTGGGCATCAAAGAGCAATGCTTTCTTTCTAGGCTGACTGTCCACATCTGAGCGATGATGTTGTGTATCTTTAGTGTGGAGAGTGCCCAGGAAGGGGGTCTTGAGTAGGTGGGATGGGAGTTAGATAGCCCACGCTCCCAAGGGAAGATGTGAAGAATTGGGGTTGAGTATCTCTGAGGAAACATGGTGGCACCTTAGAGGAGAGGAGGCAGATGCCCCTCAGGGTGTCGCTTGGGGAAGAGAAACCGAGGAAAGGAGAAATGGAGGGAAGGGACGCGTATGCTGAGTTTAGCGTCTGTTTTTAGATGGCCCCCCCCTGCCCCAGGACGCCCCCTCACCCCAGGACTTCTCCTGGTGTCTTAGGATGCAACCTGTTTGGTATCATGTCCCAGGTCCCAAAGAGCTCACCAGGCAAACTTAAGGCTGAAGATTCTGGGGTCAGGAGAACAGAGAGTAGGGGCGATGGGAGGGGTGGAGGTGTCTGCTGGCAAAGTGGCTCTGGGGGACTGAAGGAGTGGAGGTAGGTTCCCCAGCTTCTTGCTCGGGGGATGTCTTCTGATCCCTAAGTGTGTTCCCTGACCCTCTGTTGGCTCAGGGCTTGGAGACCAAGTACACGGAAATCCTCAGATTCCAGGCATCAGAGGAGGAATCCTGGGCAGCACCACCCCCCATCTCCCAGCCACCCCCATGCAATAGGTGAGGTAGGGGTTGCTTGAGCTGTTCCCTGGGGGATGTTTGGGGTTCGTGCCCCAGTGCCTACAGGGCATGTACAGCATTTGGGGTGTGTGTGGAACCAGACTGGGTCTCTTTGACCTGCCCCTCTGACAACACCATTTTCTCCCTGCCTCAGGCTGCCCCCAGAGCTCTTTGAGCAGCTGCGGATGTTGTTGGAGCCAAACAGCATCACGGGCAATGACTGGCGTCGACTGGCCTCCCACCTGGGCCTCTGCGGCATGAAAATCCGGTAAGGGGGCGAGGTCTGCGGATGGGAGAGGACGGGGCACCGGGGTGGGGGGTTCTCAGGACACCTTGGAGACTGGACCACAGACAGGGGAGCAACTTAAAAGTCAGAGAATGGCTACTCCCCACCCTATTTCCCATAAAAGGGCAGCTCCTTCTGTTTATCACTGTTTTCCCGGTACCTAGACTGATGCCTGGCTCATAGTAGGTGCTCGATAAATATTTACAAGTGAATCAGTTAACATGCGAGTCATTGGGTACATATGGCGTGCTTGACGTGGTGTGCCCTGAGGGGTAGAATGGCAGACTGTAAGATGATGTGTGTAAAGCGTGTAGCTGAGTTCCTGGCACGTGTTAATTCAATAAACGTTAGCAACAATTCCGAGCTAAACCCTAGAACCAGACAGTAAGCGCAATGGTTAGGGAAGACTCCACCCAGGAAATGGGACTAGGGCTGGACCCAGCTGATAACAGGGTGGATTTTAAAATCGCTCGGTTATTAAACATTTATCAAGTACCTAGCGTGTCCTGGAAAACTATGCTAAGCACTGGGGTATGAGATGAATGAGACATGGTCCCAGCACCCAGGAGCTTGCACTGTAGTCAGGGATACAAAGAACAAAATAAAGGCAGGCGTTCCTTGTTCCTTATTGTATACATCCAGTGTTGCGCAGCAAGTTGGAAACAGAGACACAAAAGAGCTGAAGCAAGAATAATAAAGACTTGTGGGAGCTATGACGTGAGCTGGGGGTACAGAATGGTCTCTTCCACCTGGGATGTGGGAATTACATAGGGCCTCGGGGAGGAGGTGGTGGGAAAGTGGGGTCAGCCTTTCTGTTTGGGAGAGTAGCAGAGGCAGTTGTGGGTGTGGTGTGGGCAAGATGGGAAAGGGATAGGTATGCGGAAGGAAGGTTCTGGATGGGAGCAGGGGGAAAAGGTCAGAGAAAAACAGGGCAAGGCCAAGTGGTGGATGAGCTGGAGTCAGGAGAGTGGACTTGGTTAGCAGGCAGTAGAGACTCTGGAAGGTTTTTGAGCAGGAGAGGGTCTGGTTAAAGCCCAGGTTTAGAACAGCTGTTTCCTTAGTGGTAGGCGGGATGTTGTGGCCTGGGAGAGGGAGGAGGAGGGGAGAGTATGGTTGGAGTAGGGTAGGTAGAGAAGGCAATGACAGAACATCAGAGCTGGAAGCAACCTTAGAGGTCCTCTCATCTGAGCCCTGGGTGTAAGAGAAGGAAACTGAGGCCTGAGAGGAGTAGCCTTTGAGTCAGGGCAATCTCGGGTTTCAAAGTCCCAGGCCCTCCCCCGACCCTGTGACCCCTGGAAGGCAGGCAAGAGCAGGATGAGGCCCCGAGCTGGGGTGGGTGGGTGGATCTCGCTGGAGTGGTCTCCCGCCTCTCTCCTCTCCTCTCCCCCGGCCAGGTTCATGTCCTGCCAGCCCAGCCCTGCCGCAGCCGTCCTGGAGCTGTTTGAGGAGCAGAACGGCAGCCTGCAGGAGCTGCACTGCATCATGACCGTCATGGAGCGGCTGGACTGCGCCTCTGCCGTTCAGAGATACCTGAGTGGGACGCAGAGCAGCAGCCCAGCCCAGGTCCGTGGGGGTGCCTGGGAGAACCCGGGCTTGGAGCTGGATGAGAGGCTCTGAGCGCCCCACTGGGGCGGGACAGGGTGGGGCGCTGTCTGCAGCACTCTGGGCGCGGGGAGGCGGTGGGTGTGTCCCGACCTCCAGGAAGAACACAGCAGCCATTCCTGGCTGTGCCCGCCGACCTCACCAGAACCTTCGGATGGTGCCTTGGGCCACCTGAGGTCGGATTTCCAGCCTCCCCGGGTCAGGACCACCCTTGCGACCTACTTTGTCCTGCATGCAGATCCCCTCCTGGCCGGCAGGGGGCGCAGGAGCCCAGGAGATGGTCCAGCATGACCAGCCTACAGAAGCTACTTGATAGACCAGTGGACTGTTAGGTTGCCCTGTTGGCACTCCTTGGGGACTGGTCAGTTCACAAGTATTCACTGAGCACTTAGTGATACCTGGTGTTGGACTGGGTATAGTGGGGAATCCTGGAATATATGAGAGAGGGTTTGGAGCCTTGACAAGCCCACAGTTCTCTTGTTCGAGTCAAGATGCCCTCATGTGGGCTGAGAGTGAACTCGGAAACAGCACATACCTGTGCTTAGGGGTGTCGGTGTGGTATGAACTGTCCGTGCTTTAGGAGTTGAGAAGGGATGGAGCTGAGCATGGGCTGGAGCAGAGAGAAAGCTTCATGGAGGATGTTGGAAAAAGGATTGGGACATGCAAAGGGTGGTTTGGAGGTCTTCAGGTGGGGTGGGGGACGTGGTGACTGGACCCACAGGAGGGATCAGGAGTGGCATGGAGTGCTGAGGTGTGAAGGAGCCACGCCCGGTGGGTGTGAGGTGCAAGTAGGACAAAGGTTCAAGGCCAGATCTAAAGATGGGCAGTCAGACCTGGCTGTGCACCTGTCTCCTCTGCCTGCCTTTGTCTCCTTATCCTCCCGTCCTCGCTTTGTCTTCCTCTCTCTCAGCCATAATCTCTGTCATAAAACATCAAAGCTGAAAAGAAACTTCAAGATTATCATTCTTGCCCAAGTTTTTCCACTCTTTATCTCAGACTGTGTGAGTTTTAAGTCTTTCTCACTTTGTTTTGCTGTCCCTATCTCCTGCAGTCACACCATCGCTAAATCCGTGTGTCTCTCTGTTTCTCTGTGTCCTGGCATCTTTTTGTCTCTATCTACTTACTGTGTCTGCCTTTGTGTGTTTCTTTCTTTCTCTGAAACCCTCAGGAAAGTGTCTCTAAGCCAATGTTATGTATCAAAGGCTACTGAAAGAGCCTGGGCCACCCTAAGAATGAGTGGGTGGGGATTTTTCCCTATGGATCAAGATCCAGTTTAGGGTCAGGAAATAAAGGCTAGGGATTAAAGAACACCCCATTCGGTCAACAAATATTTGTTCAGCACCTACTGTGTGTTAGACATTGTATAGAAAAGAGATCAACAGTATGGGTCCTGAAAAGAGAACAAAGGATTTGACTCACTTCCAGCCGCACTTTTGTTTGCAAACAGGTGCTGTTACTTTTTTCAAGGGCAGGCAAACAATCTCTCTGGCAACCCTAACAATTTGATTCTGTATTTAATTAAAAATATTAAAGCTTTTTCTATGATGAACAATATTGTATAATAAACTATGAAAATTGCCTTTCTTTGTTAGTAACTGTATTTTGCTCAGATTGAGAAATTTAGATGTGGATACAAATGGTTTTTTTGGGAAAGTTTTACCTATGGGGGGGGTTGGAGGGGAAGTGTTTTGTAGATTGTGCTTCCAGTATGAGAACTGTTCGAGCCCAGCGTGGTAAATCAGAGAGCTGCTTCACTCCCCTTTCTGTTAGGAGCAAGCCTTCGGCGCAGGTAGGGGTGGGAGCCCTCCACCTCCTCCCTCTTCCATCCCAGCCTCATCCATCCTCTCCCACCTTTCTCATTAGTCCTCCCACCCCACCAGGGGCTGCCGCCACTCCAGGTTGGTGCTGTGGCCGTCTCTCCCTTCCCTTGACTCAGAACCTCTTTCTCTCCTGGAGTCCAGTACAGTTTTCCCTTTTTCTCCCACGGTCTCTTCCTTGCTCTCCACTCCAGCCAAATGCATCTTTATTTTGTGTTCCTCCCTACCCTGGAACAAATCATCGTAAGAGTTTCAAGTCTTCTGGAGTTGTGAATAGAAGCCATGGGGGTCTCTGTTTCTGGATAGAATCCTTTCCAGCCTCTACCCTGGTTCTTCAGTGCCGGCAAAGGGCAGCTGGGACATCTCGGGGTGGTGGCAGGCTGCCTGATCCCTGTAGGGTGGCTCCATCCTTTCTCGAAGCAAACCCAGTTGGCTTGTACTTGCCAGCCCCTGAAGCTTACATATGGCGTGTTCCCAGGGGTGCTAGGAGACTCAGCGCTCAGCCCTGGCTCTGGTGCTACTTAGCCCAGCTCTCAACCTCTCTGGCTTCAGTCTCGTCACCCGTGGAATGAAGTCGCCATGTTTGAGGCTCTCCAAGGACCTTCTTTTGATTCCATGGGCTTGTGCGGAAATGGCACACTGGTGCCCCAGGGGGCGTCCACTTGGGGATTTTTCTCTATGTATTGCCGCTAAATAGAGCAATTGGTGACTGCTTGTGGCCTTACCTCCAGCCCTCTCCCTGGTGGGTTACCTGCCTGATCCCTAAAAACACCAGATTTGTGACTTCTGCTCTCATGCATGTTGTAGAGGCCAATGCCTGAACGTCCTCCTGTCGGCTTTGGAGGTGGGCGGAAAATGAGCAGCAAAGTTCGGGGCTAGGTCTGTAGGGTGAGAGGTAACCTGTGTCCTCAGCACCCCCTCTGCCTGCTGAGTGACATTCATGCCCATGTCCACATTCATGCTGCCCAACAGAACTACAATGAAAGCCACATGTTTAATTTACATTTTCTAGTAGCCACAGCGAAAAACGTAAAAAGAAACAGGTGAAGTCAACTTCAAGAATATATTTTTTTAAACCTAATACATCCAGAGTATTATCATTTCCACATGTAATCAATTATAAAAGTTATTAGTGGCATATTTCACATTCTTTTTTTCATGAAGTATTTGGAGTCTGGTGTGTATTTTGTAATTACAACATGTCTCGATTTGTATCAAAAATATGCTAAATTGGGGCTGGCCCCGTGGCCGAGTGGTTAAGTTCGTGCGCTCCACTGCAGGCGGCCCAGTGTTTCGTCAGTTCGAATCCTGGGCGCGGACATGGCACTGCTCATCAAACCACGCTGAGGCAGCGTCCCACGTGCCACAACTAGAAGGACCCACAACGAAGAATATACAGCTATGTACCTGGGGGCTTTGGGGAGAAAAAGGAAAAAAATAAAATCTTTAAAAAAAAAATGCTAAATTGTTGGAAAATATTTGATCTGTACTCAGCTTTCATAAAATTTATAGCTGAAAATGTACATTTACATACACAAGTTAAATAAACTAAAAGTTGTCCAAAAATGAAATTAGGCATCAACTTTAAAATGTAAAGTAATTGAAATAAAATAAAAATTCTGTTCTTCAGTTGCAGTAGCCATATTTCAAGCGCTCAGTAGCTGTGTGTGGCTAGTGGGTACTGTAATGGACAGCACGGGTCTGGATTATGGACCAGCTGGGCATAACTTTATAGTGTACTTGTCCATTCATTCATCAAACATTTGCTGAATATCTTCCCTACACAAAGTGTTGGTGCTAAAAATCCAACGAAGAAGAGCGTTCTTATTCTGGAGGGCCTCCTGGGATGGTGGAAGTCAGAGAGAAGGGCACTTTCCTTCCGTCCCTCTCCACACCTGACTCAAGAAGGACATGGGGGCCAAGGTGCAGGCAGACACTCTCTGTAGCAGGAATGGCTCACACTGCAGCCTGGTGGAGAGGCTGTGGATTCAGAGTCTAGTGTGCCCAGCTCACCCAGCACATCAGGTGGGTTCTCAGTTACTAACAAGAGAATCCACTCTGGCGGGGTTTACAGACAGAGGATTTTATCCTGATGGATAAACAATCATTTGGAGAGCCGAGGAAATTGAGGAATGATGCCCTAAACTGCTGTAGAACCAGCCCAAGGAGGGAAACTGGTATCACTGTGGCTGCTGCTACTGAGCACTAGGTATCATGAACTCAACCCTGCTGCAGCCCCTCCTGCCGCCACCACTGCCACCTCCCAGTGGGAACCAGACCTCAGCACCACCTCTGAAAGTGGAGGCCTCTGCTGCCATCCATGTCAGCAAAAATGGGAGCTCCATGCACTGCCTGCTTCTTCCTGTTACCCATTTCTGACTCAAATCCCAAGTAGGAACATCAGATTGTCAGAGCCCAGGTCACATGCTGAATCCTAGCTGCAGAGGAGTCTGGAAACTTGAATTCTGACCTTAATGTTGGGGAGGTGGGACTCGTTACATGCAAATATCCCCAAATATGGAAAATGCTACTCAAAAGTTGATGGAAAGCCACAAATATGACACATGTCCACTACAGCCAGGGTGTGGTTAATGCTGTGGCCCCAGGCGTTAAATTCTCTTCATAAGAAGAGTCATGCCCTCAGCCGATGTTGGTGTTATTCCACCGGCCTTCAGAATCTTCTCAATAAAGCGTGACTTCACACATCCCTCAGGACATCCCTCAGAGCCCTCACCATCCAGGACCAGACCTTGACATGCCGCACGAGCATGCAGCAAAACCTCCCCAACGGTGGTGAACTGATTGACTTACTCAGTGCCATCTCCCGTCCCATGTGCCTTCCTGTACTGCAGAGGCTGGAAACTAGATCCACGTTTCCCAGCCTCCTTGGCAGATAGGGATCTAGACGTGTTTGGGTTCTGCCAGTCAGCTGAACTCGTGTAGGACTCTGACTTGGCACTGAATAACATGGGGAGTTGAACCAGGCATGAGGCTGGTGTGTATTTTGAGGAGCTGAAGTGGTCCAGCAGCTGTGGCAGCACCTGCCCAACTAGGTAGCTTCTGCAGGGGCCTGATTCTGTGGTGTAGTTTGGGGAGTCAGTACTGGAAGTTCCACTGAGAGTCTGCCTTCAGCCCTTCCAGTGATTCCATGAATGATCTAGACTCTGTAATTTACTGTTTTGTGCTTGAACTAGCTAGAGGGGGACCTTATAATGTACCACTAAGACCCCATTCAATGTGCCAATGATTCTTTCTCTAGAAAGACTGTCCTTTATTCTGTGACCATACCCTTCCTGCTTTGCTGAGGTCAAAGGGCCTATTATCTTATGAATCGTAATAGAGATCAGATTTATTAAAATGTCTTTACTTGGCAAAATAAAGAGTAATCCTATGTTTTCTTCTTCCTGATTAAAAAAAAAAACAAAACAATTTATTGGTCTTTGAAATACGAAAGCCTGGGAATACTCTTTTGTGAGAACTGTCATCCTTGTTCATCCTTTTTAAAGCCATACATGGTATGTTTATTCATCTACTTGGCACATATTTGACTACTTATTATGTGCTTAGAATTATGGGGTCCCTCATTTATCTCCTTATCTTTATGTATCTTTCTCCTGCTGGCTTTGTTCTAGTCTGTGCTAGTTCTTGTTGGTAGAGATGTTATGGCTCCTGGCCAACAAAAAGCTAATGTCCATACTAGCTGGTTACTGTCACAGTGTCAGAAAGTCGTTAGCCTGAGGAGAGAAAAGTGCTTTATATGAGCTATCAACCTTCACGTGGGAATAGATTTGTTTTCCAAACAGTCTAGGAGAGATGCAGTCAGAAAACTAGGAATAATATTTCAGAAACGCTGAAGTGGGTTAAGTTCAGATTTTACAAAAATTCATTAGTGGAGTAGAGAGTAGAGGTGGGGGTGGGAGAGGGCCTAACCCCTGCTCCAGGGAGGAGCCAGCCATCCTGTCCCGGGGAATCCCAGAAAAACATAGGAGAGTGTGTGACAGAGAAGGGGACCCGGTGACATTGGTTGTCTCAGAGATCTACCAGGAAAACCGCCACATCTTGCTTGTGCCCATTGTATATCCACCCACGGGGCTTCCCCAAAGTTGGGCTTCTTGAGCTTGGCTGAAGAAGCCACCTGTGGCTGGGTGGCGGAAATGGACCACTTTCTTTGCACACGATCTGAGCCCTCGGGAAGCTTCACTTTCTGGAAACTTTCTTTGTGTGTCTGTGCTTTCCTTTCCTCCTATGACGACCACCTTCTTTCTGGGCCAGGCTAGTCAGATATCACTCAGCTTCCTTCCCGCTGGAGCAGATCAGCCTTTGTCTCTTTCCCTTAATGAACCCTCTTTAATTTATTTGATTGCATCAAAGCAGAATGTGGTTCCATTCCCTTGAGGCCCAATCTTGGAAGCCTGGTGATATGGAACAAGTAAGGACTCTGGAATCCCACAGACTTGAACTTAAAAACCAGCTCCATCACTTTCCAGGAAGACCCGGGCAAGTTACTTAATGTGTCTGAGGTTCCATCTCCTTGTCTGGATGGGAATAATACCACCCTCCATGAAAGACTGTTGTGAGGATTAGTGAGACCGTGAATGTGAAGCACTCAGCCTGCATGTGGTCTGGTTCAATATTTGAAGTCTTTCTCTTTGTAACACCGTGCAGTGCCCCCTGGACTAGACATTTATTGATTTTGGCTGCAGAGCACCCCTCTCTCCAACAGCACCCCGATTTCCTTTCCGGGATCATCTTTCCCACTGGAAGTAGTCTCAGAGGGAGATAATACCAAAGGGGCAGATCCTTTCTCTCCTGTGCGTGGTGTAGCCAGGGGGCTGGGACACGATTCGTGTCACTATCACTCCAGACACTGAATCCTGAGAGAGTAGATTGAGGATGTGCCATGGACTGAATGTTTGTGCCCCCCTGAAATTCGTATGTTGAAATCTGAACCACCAATGTGATGGTATTTGGAACTGGGGCCTTTGGGATAATTAGGTCATGATGGAGGAGCTCTCATGAATGGGATCAGCACTCTTATGATAAGAGACATGAGAGATCTTGCTTCCCTCTTCTCTGCTCTGCTATCTGCCATGTGAGGATACCAGCACATGGCCATCAGAAACCAGGAGGAGAGCTCTCCCCAGACACCAGCTTGTCAGCGCCTTGATCTTGGACTTCTAGCCTCCAGAACTGTGAGAATTAAATGTTTGTTATTAAACCACCCGGTCTGTGGTATTCTGTTATAGTAGCCTGAACTGACTAAGACAGGATGTGTGGGATGGTTAGTTGCTCCTCAGATCCATGGAGGTGTCCCTGCGTGGCTCTTCCTCTTTCTGAACCACAGCTGGGGTTCTGTTGCCCAGGTTGCCGGGGGCTCTCCCAGAAAATTCCCCTTTGGCTTACATTTGCCAGAATTGGTTTCTCTTGCTTGGAACCATGAACCCTGGTTAACACCCCTTAACCTTATACTTCAGCCATGAAAAAGCATAGACTATGTATTATTTACCCATGGCTGTATAACGAACTGCCCTCCCCCCTAACTTAGTGACTTAAGACAACAATGGTCCTTTATTATCTCTCACAGTTTCTATGGGTCAGAGATTCAGGAGTAGTTTTTGGTTCAGGTTTTGGTTGAGGTCGCATCCTCTGAAGGTTTGCCCGGGGCTGGAGGATCCACTTTCATGATGACCCATTCATATGGCTGCCAAGTTGGTGCTGGTTATTGGCCAGGAGTCTCAGTTCTTCTCCATGTGGGGCTCTCCATAGGATTTCTTGAGAGTCCCTACAACATGATTGCTACATTGTTGATTCCTAGATGCTCTGGAAAAGTGGTCAAGTGTAAAAACAACTCTGAGCCCTCCGGCTTGGAACTGTTCTTTGCTGGGCGAGCTAACAAAATCCTTCCTCCGAAGTTGTTTCCAAGCAGAGGAGGCTTATTTTAATCTTGACGATTCCTATTTGTTCTCTAAAGTAGGATCATCTTAGTGAAACTGGAGCAATGCTGTTTAATCCTTTTTCATAAGACTTTGTAAGTTCACAGAACTTCTTGGCAATCATTTCTCAGTGGGTCCTCACAGCAACCCTGCAGGACAAGCAGAGTCGAATGTAGTGACCCCATTTCACAAATGAGGAGATTGAGGCCTAGGGCCAACAAGGGTTAGTCGGGCACAGTGGTTAGGGTACAGGGTCAGGAATCAGGCAGGCCTGGGTTTCAAACCTGAGTCTGATATTTACTAGCTGTGTGACCTTGAGTGAGTTGCATAACATCTGTCTGATTCCATTTCTGCGTCTGTGAAATGGAGCTAACAGTAGTGCCACAACAATGGCGCCAGTCTTCAGGGTTGTCAAAGTTAAATAGGATAGTGTATATAAAACATGCAGCATAGTGCCTGGCACTGAATCAACACCCAGCAAGCATGAGCTGTTGTGATGAATGTTAGCTCCGACCAGGACAGATTATGCGTTCCAGTAATTTGCACTATGGGTTGGTTAGTTCTCATTGCTGGACACGCTCATTGGCGCTTGGAGACAAGAAGGGCAACCAAGCCTCCTCCTCTCCTCACCCACCTCCCGTGGCTCCCCCTTCTCTAGTGCTTGCTCTTCCCCTTCCTCCTCAGCTATTTTTTAAACTATCCTCATATTTGAAGAATGCAGGGTTGTAAAAATTTATAGGATTCCCGTATAGCATCCAATTTACTGCAGCCCTTCAGGAAACCGTGTTCAATAAGTACTTGTTAACTCAATCAAAAATCAAGTCATCCATGTGGATAAATGACTTGCTGCCCAGCTGGCTAAGGCGGCACACACACACTCCTGCCGAGCTCCTTCAGGCTCACCTTTGCAAACCTGTTCATCTTAAGCCCAGACCTTGGACAGCGCCACCTGTGGCCTTCCCAAAGGGCAGCTTCGGTGGTAGGATGTGCGGGTCCCCCCAGACCAAAAATAAGCCCTGACATGTGACAGCACCTCGCAGCTTAATAGGACATGCCCTTTATCTTCCTGGATCCTCTTCTATAGAGAACTGAGGGCTGAGCGGTTCAGTGACTTTCCTAAGTGAAGGCCCTGGACTCAAATCCAAGCTTCCTCGTTCTAAAACCTGAACTATGATGCCGCTGGGAATGGTCCACCCAAATCCCTACCCCTGTTAAAGCTACGCTGCTGGGTTAAGTCTTGCATCTCCAAGAGATCCTTGTTAATAAAATACACAAAGCACACATTTTTTGTGAAGAGGATCCAGCTGTATTTCATGGCTAAAGTTAGGTCAGATAGCTCTTACCTAGACCAAGCATGGCTTAGAGCTGGCGTCTGCCCTCCTACTGTGTAGAACACTGACAGCTTCAGGCCAGGGGAGTCCCGTGGACTTGGGTTGAGTTTGCCACTATCAGGAGGCAGTTTCTTGGAGCCAGGCCCTGGTGACCTCCACGCCTAGTAGAGGGGCCCTGGTGAGGCTATGCCCTGGAGCGCCCAAGGACAAAGGGCATCTGCAGATGGGTGGGGGCGAGCAGGTGCATACAGTGGATGACTCTCCAGTGTGAGTGTGAGAAACCCCCAGAGGTCCCCAGCAATAACTAGGTGGGATTTGGGGTGGGGTAGAAGCTCTGTCGTAGCAAGAAGGGCAACAGCTGATGAAACATGAGTGTCACCTGTAAATATGAGCCCGTCTGTAGGCAGGGAAGGCTGGAAAACTTGGGCTACCCTAAAATAAAGCCATAAAAGAGTCCAGTAAGGGAGGGGGCAGCTATGCCAATTTATACCCCTTAATCTGGAACGAGGGATGCTGCCTGCTATTGATTTTGTGCTGTTCTTTACTCACTGGGAACTAGTTAGACTCTCCCCTTTCCCCTCTCCACCCCATAGTTTCAACAGGATGTTTCTATATGTATTTTTTAAAAAGTTTTTTTCTTTGAATAAATTATAGACTCACAAGAAGTTGCATAAAGAGTGCAGAGAGCTCCGATAGACTCATCACCCTGCTCCCCACCGTGGTGGCATCTTACTAACTGGAGTGTGTCATGAAAGCCAGAAAATTCACCTTGGCACAGCGCCATCAACTAGACCACAGCCGTTAGTCAGATCTCACTAGTTTGGGCAGGTACTCGTTTTTTGGTATGTCTTTGTGCATAATTCTATGATATTTCATCACGTGTATCAATTCAACCAGCACATCTAGATCTCCTTTGCTTCCTGGGAGCAACAATTACGTTAAAAATCTACAGTGCTGTGAAGAAGAGCATGAGCTTTGTTGTCAGACAGGTCTGGTTTGGAATCCTGGCTTCTCCATTGGGGAGCTGTGTGATCTTGGACGGGAATGGTGTAATCTTTTTGAGCCTGCTTCCCCATCTGGAGAATGGGATGATAAAAATAGTACCTGCTCTCTGGGCTGTCTCGAAGATTAGATGAGGCTATCCCCAGCAGAGTAAGTACACTATGTTCTGCTCTTATCAGTATCCAGTGTCAATGCCTTTTGACTTTACAACGCAGGGTTATTGACTCATCTTCTGGAATAATTAAGGTTCATAAGAAAGAAAAAAACAGTAGGAGAACCTGCGTGTGGTGGACTCAGCACACCAGGGTCACTCTTCTCAGCTCCCCTCCCTAAAACGCTTGCTGTGATAACCCTAGGCTAAGGTCCTTGCCATCAGCCTCGCCGTGTGTCTACTGTGCCCCTCCTCACAGAGCCATGGAAGGGAAGCTCCTCAGAAGCCCCGTCTTCCTTTACCTTTCCAAGGATCTTTGCAAAACCTCTCCCCTGCCTTGCATCTGCCTTATTACCTTTTCCCTCTCCTTACCCGACCACCTTATTTTGTTAGATCATGCCCAATAGGAGCAAGTCACATTACATGTATAATGAGACCATAATATACAGAAATACACTTGTGCAAACCAGGATTTTATTTAAAGGAAACTTCGTTGGAGAGAGATTAATGTACCCATATCGACAACTATTCCTCCCGCCACCTCCATTAGACTGTGAGTTCTTTGAAGGCAAAGATTCTTTATTTGAGTTATTAAGGCACTTTTTGCACACCCATGCATTGCTAACTCCCCCAAATAATAATCCCACACAAATAATGACAGCTTCCATTGATTGAGCCCCTACCATGTCCTTGTCACACTGCTTGAAGCAAAGTAGGTATCATGATGACTTCCATTTTGTGGCTGCAGAAACTGAGGCTCAGCATGATTAAATGACCAGCCAGAACTTGTGCTATTTTCTCCCCAGAACTGAGGCACTGTCCACTTTGACACGCTGCCACTCCATTTGTGTCTGCTGGATTAATAACATGAAGTCTGTTATGCAGCTCCCTGGGATAGTGTCGTCTGCAAAATGGTGCCAGGAGTATCTGTCTTGTTGGTGTCACAGGATCCTTAGTGAGGACCCAATGACCCGGTGCTAGGGACTGCCCACTGCACAGCATGGCACTGTAAACAGTGAGCTGGGCACATCCTCAGCACGCAGGCACAAAAGGACCCGCGCCCTCCACTGTTTGTAGGATAGATATTTCTTATTTTTATTTCTCTTTTGTTCCACCTACTGTGAGCCCCTAACCTGCAGGGCTCCCCTAAGCATGTAGGAGGAAATACATTCAGATTCATCTTACATTTATTGAGGGCCGCCTTTGTTGTAGCCATTTCCACATGGGGTATTTTTCTAACACTGTCTCAGTGAATACTCACAACAACCTTGCAATATAGATCTTATCCTCATCCTTGTTTTACATATGGGGAAACCAAGGCTCAAAGAGGTTAAAGTGAACTACCCAACATCACACAACCAGTGGATTTGGCATCTGGACCCAGATCTGTCTGACTCCAGGTCTAGTGCTCTTAAACAAAAGTCTATTTATTTTCAACATTTTAAAATTCAAAATGCATAAAAGAGAAGTCAGTGACTATGCTGTCTTTGGCCTCTGGGTTCCCTTCCTCACAGACAATATTATCATTTCTTGAGTTTTCTTCCAGAGTTGTTCTATGCATATTAACTACATATGGGAGTATACTCCTTTTTCTTACTTTTCCCACATTCTTCTGTAATCTGTTTTTTTCACTTGACAATGGATCTCGACATCTTTCCATAATCAGTTTATGGACATTTCTTCATATTTTTCTACAGTTGCATAATATCCTATTATACAGATAGATCATAATTCATGGAACAAATGAATGGATATTTAGATTGTTTCTAATCTCTGCCAGAACAAATAATCCTGCAGTGAATAACCTTGCAGTTATACCATTTTGAACGCATGTGAGCATATTTGCAAAAAAAAAATCACAGTAGCTAACTTTTTTGGTTCAAAGGGATGTGCTTTTGAAAATTTGAGAGTTATTAGCATTTTGCTCTCTCTAGTGGTTGCACCAATTTATGTTTCCTCAGGGTTCCTTCCTCTGCATCACACCATCTCAACAGGTGCCGAGCTCAAGGACAGTGGGATGTCCCAGTGGGACACATTCCTCTTGCTCTGCTCCCTGGGCACACCTAGGCTTCCTGTCTTCTTGTACTCCACTCTTTTCTCTCCCAGGGAAGTCACTAGATATTTCCTGCCGGAAGAAGGGGAGATGTTTTCCTCAAGCCGGAGACACAAATGTATCTGTTTACAACTGATTCACACCCAGGGCATCAATGAACCCTAAGATCCTTGGCAGACTCCGAAGGAAGCTCACAGCTGGAGACGCTGGTGGTGGAGGCAGGTCACAGGCTTCGGTTAAATATTAATAATAATGGTAAACATTTTCTGTGCATTTATTCAGTGCTGGGAACCATGCTAAGCACCTTACATGGATTACTCCTTGAAGCCTCAGATAACCCTGCAAGAGCCTTACTGTCATTATCCCCGTCTTAAGGATACAGAAGTGGAGATCATGAGATTGAGAAAGTTTCCCAAGACCACATGATTAGCAAATGGCCCTGCTGGGATTTGAGTCCTGGTTGTCTGATTTCACACTCAATCACTACACCAGACCACAACTCTTAGGAGAGCAGAGCACGACCTTTCTGACTCCTTCCCTCTTCCATGCTTGGCTTCCATCCTTTCAAGAGACCCTCCATCTTCCCCCCAACCCCTATTATCCCTAGATGCCTTCTTTTGGAAAGACTCTGCTTGTTCCATCTCCTTCTCCCTCCACCAGCACAACTGGTCACTTCTCTGTCCCAGTCCCCAGCTTTTAAATCCCAGTTTCTCAGACGTGCAGTGTTTTAATATAAATATAAATATAAATATTAATATATAAACAATAACAGCTGCATAGGTCTCCACTGGACCTTAACCTGGTGGAATTTTAGGTGCTGAGGGGAGCCAGCAGGGGAGACCTTTTTGAGGTGATGTGTGTGTATGTGTGTATATATGTGTGTGCATGTGTATGTATGTGTGTGTGTATATGTGTATCTTTTCTGTCTTCTTAAATCACACTGTGTGAGCAGCTGCCACTGTGAGAAGGTTGGTTAAGGAGCTACTGACAGGGTCAGGAGTTAGTTTAGAAGGCGTCTGCCTCTGTAGCAGCTGTGGATAAGAGAGCGAGTTGTCTGGTTGCTGGCCCCAGCCCTCCACCCGTTAGCCTGAACATCCCACCAGCCAGCAAATGTGATGTTGGGGAGGGCAGGGAAGAAGGTTCAGGTGAGCCTGGTGGCAAAGGAGCTGAAGACCTGGAAGGAGATGGCGATGCCAGGGGTGCTTGGTCTCTATCTCCTAATATTCCTACATCCATCCTCTCCTTCCTTCAATGATGAAAGCTTCACATAGTGGTTGAGAAAAGCAAGCTTTGGAACTTACTATGTGACCTCCACGGAAGGGTTACTCATTGTGAAGGAGGATTTATAAAGCCGCCTTGATAGGATGACCAGGGACGGACTGAGCTGAGCTGAGCTGAGACAGTGTCCGCATGTGTACTGCATTTGGCCCAGTGCCTGGGACAGAACAAGAGCTCCATAAACGGTTGTCATTGTTGTCGCTATTTTGTTCAATGGCTTCAATTCCCTCCTCCATTTTACCAAGTCCTTCCCCTGCTCCTGAACATTTATTTCTTCTTTCCTTTCCCTTGGCTAACCATGGATCCAGGAATACCCACATGCCCCTCCTGCCATGTGAGGCCATCCAAAGCCTTGTTGGACACAGGTGCTGACACTCCTGAGAAAGCAGGACTCTTGGGAGAATGGTGGGCTCACCATCCCTGGAGCCTCTGGAGCCTGGAGTGAGGACCCGAGAAGTAGGGAAAACTCTCAGCTGTGAACAGAAGGACATTTTAACTGATTTCCATTCGGTAGATTTTATTTTTTAAAGATTTTATTTTTTTTCCTTTTTCTCCCCAAAGCCCCCCAGTACCTAGTTGTATATTCTTTGTTGTGGGTCCTTCTAGTTGTGGCATGTGGGATGCTGCCTCAGCATGGTTTGATGAGCAGTGCCATGTCCACGCCCAGGATTCGAACCAACAAAACACTGGGTCGCCTGCAGCGGAGCACGCGAACTTAACCGCTTGGCCACGGGGCCAGCCCCCATTCAGTAGATTTTGACTGAGAACTAATTTTGTGTCAGGGAGACCCAGAGACAAAAGAAACGTGGACATGCAGCAGGTGGACTCCACCGAGGTCGACAACTGTAACACTGGGAGCTGTCTACACTCGCTCCCTCCAATCCTCTCTTCTCATTTCCTCTGGATCTTCTCCAGTCTGGGCTTCTGGGACACCCTCCCCTGGACTTCCTCCTCACTAGCTGGCAGCCCCTTCTTAGTCTCCTCCCTTAATGATCTCATCGAGTCCCCTGGCTTTAAAGACCACCTTGACTCTGAGGACTCCCAAGTTCATGTTTCTGATCTCCCCTCCCTCTGGCCTCCAGGCTCATGCATGCAGTTGCTCCTCTGGCCTCCATTCCCATCTCCATCACCCTTGGACACTTGTGCTGCTATTATATATTTATCTGCCTGGCTGTTTCCTCAGACCACAATGGGAGCTTCCTGGAGACAGAAACTTCGTTCTCTTTATTGCTGCATCCTCAGTGCTTAGAATATAGTAGTTATCCAATAAATACTTACTGAATGAATGAAGGAACAAAAGAGAGCGAGCAGGAGAAAGGATGGAATGCTACAGGCAGTCAGGAGAGCCATAAAGATGGCGACCATTTACTGATACCTACTAGGTGCTGATCACTCAAAATTCGTTTTTTTCTAACCCTGACAACATCTCTATAAGGTAGGCATTATCACCCTCATTTTACAGATAAAGAAACTGAGGCACAGAGAGGTTACACAGCTTGTGAGTGGTAGGCTAGGATTCTAGGCCAGTCTGTGCTCAGTCTGCCTGCCTCTGCCTCACCTCCAGCCTGGGGCATCCAGGGAAGGCTATGGGAGGAGCATTTGGGTTTGACCTTGTGCACTGAAGAACCTCTTCCGTAGTGTCCAGGTGATCTGAGGGCCACCCCTTCTGTGCAGTCCCCTCTTGGTAGACCCAACCTTAGAAAAGACAGCCAGGTGCCCGGCCATTGGAGCTGCTTTGTCCAGGCCTGGAAACCGCAAAGACCAGCGATTCCAGTGGACGTACTTCTTCACCAGTGGCTGTGGCTGGGTGGGTTTCTGTAGAATAGATGGCTTTTCTCCTGGGTGTCTGGGGGGCCAGGAGTGAGGAGAGGGGCCCTGGCTGCAAGTAGAGTGTTCCACCACTATGGGCTGAATTGCGTCTCCCCTAAAATTTGGATGTCGAAGCCCTAACCCCCGATGTGACCGTGTCTGGGGATAGGGTCTTAGGAGGTAATTAGGGTTAGGTGAGGTCATCATGGGATTGACTTACTAACTCTCCCCGCTGTGTGCACGCACCGAAGAAAAGCCAGCTGTACACACAGCGAGAAGGCGACCATCTGTGAGCCAGGAAGTGTTCTCATTGGAAACCGAATTGGCCGGCACCTTGATCTTGAACTTCCCAGTCTCCAGAAGTGTGAGAAATAAACTTCTGCGGTTGAAGCCACCCAGTCTGTGGGATGTTGTTATGGCGGCCTGAGCTGACTAAGACAGCAGCCATCTCTGTTGGCTGGACTGAGGGTTTCCTGGGATGTGCAACTGTCGGTGTGAAAACTGGGAAAGTCGTGGGAAACCTGGGGCAAGTTGGTCACCCTTGCTGTGTGTACTGCTACCCAACGGTGCCGAGCCAGGAGGAGTGTGCCTCACGCTTTTCTGCCTCGCCTCTCTCAACCCCCTCCCTACACACCTCCTCACCCCCCAGGAAGACAAAGTTCTCACACTTTTAATAGCTGAGTGTGTGTAGAAGAGCCCAGGCCTCTGACACCCCCTTAGGGGACAAGCGCGGCATAAGTGTCACCTCTCCTTGCACAAAGGGAGGTGCAATCCCTGCAGAGATGTCTGGCAACACACAGCACTTGGGGAGTTTTCCAGGGAGACAGAGCACTGCAGTGACAAATGGCTGAGGTCCAAGAGACCCTGGTTTCAAATCCTGGGACCATCAATTACTGGCAGCATGAGTGGGCAAGTCACCCGGGTCCTGCATCGCTCAACTCCAGGGCATGTGTGGTCCTCTGACAGACTCCGGGTAGCATTCACACAGAGCACAAGGCAAACAGTGGTGCCTTTTAGCCTTGCGCAACATGACGAACTGAATCACCTTAACTCAGAGTCCATTTGCTGAGCTTCGTGAAAAGAAGAAGATAAGACCTACTCCATGGGGCTGCAGAGAGAAGTCAACAAGATCATGTCTTAGGAGGGGCTTGATAAATATTAGCTCTTGCCTTCCTGCCCTTCCCTTAAAGCTGCCTATGCAAGCAGTAAGGTGCAGCACAATGGTTAAGACTGTGGCCTTTGGTCCCAGATTACTAGGGTTCAAGGTGTGTGATGCTAAGCAAGTTAATCAGCCTTTCTGGCCTTCATATTTTGTAGCATAAAATGAGGGTGACAGTAGTACCTACCTCATGGGGCTGGGCGTTGGGTGGATTTCACGAGACACCATCAGCACAGTGCTGCTGCGGTACCTGGACCCAGAAAGGGCCCAGCATGCGTGAGCGTGACTCTGCCCTCTGTAAAACACGCTGTTCCTTCCCACTCTTCTCTCTTTTCGTCTTTGACCTTCTGCCTTTGGGCTCTTCCAGACAAAGTAAAATCCTTTCTTTAGGATCATGTGCTTTTTCACCTCCCCCACTGAGGGCGACAGTGGGGATGCAGCCTGAGAGCCCACCTCGGCTCACCTGGCACATGTTTGCGGAGGGTGTGCGGGCAAGATCCTTGCTGGAGGCCACGGGAGCACGGGGCTGGGGTCTGGGGGCGAGACACAGCTTCTGGCCTTGAGGTTCTCAAAGGCAGCCCTGAGGGGCAGCATGAGGGAGCCCCTCAGAGGGCCAAGGGGCTGGGGAGGGGGCTCCTTGAAGGGAGAGCCCTTCCGGTGAGAGGGAGCCAGAAGGCCCTAAAAGTGGTCAGGGTTCCTGTGCTAAGTAGAAACTTCTGCAAGGTCCTTTCACTTCTCCTCCTCTGCCTGAGCTTCTGAGTCAGAGCTGCAGAGGCCGGCTGGAGACTCAGATGCCCCCGTGACCTCTAAGAGGCTTATTTCCAGAGTCCGTGGAGGCTGAGGGTGGATGGTGGGCCATCATGAATAGTCACGTAGGTCAGCGCTTCTCAACCCTGGCCACGCGGCAAACGCTTCTGGAGGACTAGATATTTAGATTTAAATGTTTGAGGTGGGGCCCAGGCATCCCCTGCTTCAACCTTTAATTTTGAAAAATTTCAAATCTAAAGATAAGTTGAAAGAACAGTCAAATGAATGTCTAGTACCTTTCACTTACGTTTGCCACACGTATCAATCTCTTTCCGTATATATATATATATTATATATATGTACTTAAAAACAGTTGGAATCATTTGAGTATAAGTTGTAGACATCATCGTATTTCCCCTTAAATACTCCTGCATGCCTCTCCTAAAGATACTCTCCTACATAACTACAGTACCATATCACACCGAAGAAATGTGATAGTGATATAGTAGTACTTAACATACCATCCATATCCAAGTTTCCCCTGTAGTCCCCAGAATAGCCTTTGTAGCTTTTCCCCCCAGTCAAGGATCATCATTGCGTGTCTCTTTGTTATTCTTGAATCTGGAACAGTTCCCTCTGATTTTCTGTTCTCTCTTGACATTGACATTTTTTGAAGAATGAGTGCATTTCTGTTGTAGAGTGTCCTACAGTCTGGATCTCTGATTCTTTCTTCTGATTGAAATCAGGTTAAACACTGGTAAAAACACTGCACTGGTGGGCTGCATTTCTTGAATGAGCTAAGAGTTATGCATTCTATGAGGAATCCTATTTATCTCTGTTGAGCGTGCAAAGACTAAGGGCAGGCATTGCTTGGAGAAAATGATTTAATATTCGGGGCTGAAGACAAAGTGAGGGCAGCGCTGCCTAATTACTACTATTTTACCTCCTTCTTCTCCAGCGAGGAAAGCGGGCTTCCACTTGGAAAGGGTAGGACAAACCTTGCAAAGAGGGGACCGAAGTCAAGGACAGGCGAGGAGGCAGGCGAGCCAGCTGCAGCCGCTGTAATGAACTCGGGGCTCTGAGCCTGATGAATTACATCCTCTGGTCCTGGAGGGACCTGACATGCGATTTCAGAGCTGCTGTCATTAATCTTTGATAAATTATAGAGGAGGGGATTTGTGCTCAGAGACAAGAGATGGGCATATGCGCTCTTGACATTCAAAAGGGGGAAAAGAGTGAAATCTGTAAGTTACAGTGCAGCGGGCTGGGTTGTTCTTGGCAGCAGGGTTATGGGAGGGTGTGAGCGCCTTCAGGAAAGTTGGCTTTGAAGCCCCGCTCTGGTCCTGGACTAGGGCAGGGCCAAGGCAGAAATCTGGAGGTTAGGTCCCTACTTTCAGGACCAGGGTGGTCTGGAAAGGGTCAAACCAGGGGGAAGACGGGGCTTTGGGGGTTTTCTCACTGCTGCTTCTGTAGCAGTATCTCATTTAGCACTGCGGACCTCCAGCAGCCGTGCTTGTCTGTCTCAGGTTGGGCTCCCCAGAAGCAGACCCTGAGAGGAGGGTTTGTGTAAAAGTGTTAGGAGGTGTTTCCAGGAAAAATCAGCAGGGTTGTGGGGAAATGGGACGGGGAAGAGAAGGGAGAATAAAGCAAAATCCCATGTTAACTTTTGGCCGGCCCCACAGGGGACCTCTATAAGTAGCCTAGGTCTCACTTCGGAGCTGTCTCGATGGGGCGGGGACTGCTTGTTAGCAAGGAAGGGCTCACGACCCAGTGTGCATAGAAGCCAACACTATGGCACCAGCTTTTGAAAAAAGAAACAGCTTTATTGTGAGGTTGAATGGCAAGGAGACAGGAGGCAAGGCTCTCAACTCTGTCTCTCTGATCCAAGGTTTCGGGTGAAATTTAAGGAGTTAAGGCTGCTAAGCTACAGCCGGGCCCATGTAAGTTGATTGACTAGTCTCCAATCAGTCCACATATGGTAATCAAGTGACCTGGGTTGCTGGAAGCTGGATTTCCCTATTGAAGGACTTCTTGCTTCGTAAAGGGTGCAGGTGGCAACATTTCTGAAGATTCTTGGTTCCGGGGGTCATCCTGAGGCTATGGGTTCCCACCTGGCACATGGGCAGTGCTGTCGCTATTATTGAGCACCAGGTTTGATTAATCAACATTCTGTTTTAAGGAAGCAAAACTAGTTTAAGCCAGTCAATGTTTTGTGGGTCATTTTATGTTTACTCCTCATCCTGTCACTCTTTGATTAAGGATGCCCCAGGGGGATGTGAAATCCCAGGGGCAAGGCAGCCTGAGAACAGTCCTCTGACAAAGAGCCTCAGGTGCTGGCTGACTCAGGTGGGCACACACCAGGAGCTGGTCAAGGACTCTGACGGGACGCAGGTGGGGCACTGACAGCCTTCACACACGGCTTCACTCACTCCACAGCCCTGGCCAAACTACCTGACCCTGGGGAGAGCACCTGATCTGAGGTCAGCCAATCAGGTTCCCTCTCCTGGGAGCTCAGAGCAGGGCCTGAGATCTGCAGGGTGCAGCCTGGGCTTTGTGTAGGAGCCATGCTCTGCCCTTTGGGCTCCAGGGACATTTGTCACGTTGTCTGACTGCTTGGCACCTTCGAAGACTGTTCTAATGCTTGCTGGAGTTCCTGACATGTGGGAACTGCTATCCTAGGGCAGAGCCCAGAAAACTGGGATTTTTAGCATCCTTTGTAGCTGGGGCCAGGCGTGTGACCCAGGCTGTACCAGTCAGGAGAACCCAAATGAGACTTCCATTTGGAAGCAAACACAAAGCCCTGGGTGGGGTATCCATTTTACTGGTGCTGCTGGCAGCCCAGGCTTCTCATTTTGGGGATATAATGTCAAATTCCTAATGTAGAGGTAGCAGGAGCACAGTTACGGTAAAGTTGAGTTCCTGGCATCCAGGGCCAATCTGCTGCCTTTGGAGGGGGAGGCATCAAGAGTGACAGGTCTGGGGAATTTTGTGGGTAGAGGCTCCTTGGAGTCCAGAGAGGCATTTGACCAAGTCTCTTGGCCATCCCAGTGGACAGGTGGTAGAAATGTGCTGGACTTATCACCGTATCAAAGGGAAAAGGTGACTAATGTGCTGATTCTGGCTGGAAAGAGGTCTGTAGTGGCATCCCACAGGGACCTGTGTTAGCTCTGTCCATTCAACATTGTTACCAAGGACTTGGATGAAGACATGGAAGGTGTGTTCCTTGACTATGGAAAATACAAAGCTGAGAGCACTGGAAAAAGCACCGGGTCACAGAATCAGTGTTCAAGATGATCTTGATATCCTGGAAAACTAGGATGAAGATAAAACTTAACAGAATATGCATCAGTTGTACACTGAGTTAGGGGAAAAAAGCAACTGCATAAGAATAGACTTGAAAACAGTGGTTGGAGAAAAACTTCAGAGGAAGAGGGAAGAAGTGTTCCTCTTCATATATTTACACCCCACTTATTGCACAAAGAATTCTAGGAGGCTTATAAAAATACATGAAATGGAAGAGTTGAGACATAGTTGAGAGAATTGCAGGAGAGTTAAAAGTAGAAAAATACTAAAAGCATAGTTAAGATGAAGTCCAAGAGATGTGTATTACCCAGTCCTGTAGTTGTCATAAGAGGTGCCCTGAGCTTCCCTGGGGCCGAAGCAAAGAGGGAAACTTGACCACATTTGAGATTTTCTAGTATATGTAAAAGATGAATCATTTATCCAGTAGAAACACTGCTTTTCTTTATAGTGAGAGTTGAAATAAAGTTCTCTTCCAGGCCCTTATAAAAAGAACAACTTGTGAGGCAGGGGATGAAGTCCTCAAAAGGCAGAATATCAAAGTAAATTCAGTGAAAGCGCTTCTACTTGGAGTCAGAAAAAGGTCTCAGCACCAGGTCTGGACTGGGGTAGAATGTTATCTCTCTCTCCAACTCAGTGTTTCTAAACTTTTCCTCATTATTGTTCTCTGAAGGAAACAATTTCACGTCATTTCTCCCTATCCTACATAAATTGAATACCAAGCAATCATATTTGACTGGGTAGAGTTGAACTTTTTAGGATCACAAAACTTTGAAATATCTAATATCTTTTGCTCTCCCCCCTCTAAGAACCAATATTCGTCCCCTTGGGTCCCTTTTGTCCCTGAGACTGCATACTCTGGTGGGATGGAAGACCACACTTCCTTAGCAATCTTCCTCAACAATAGTTGCTCAATGTGCCCACTCTCTAGAGAGCATTTCTCTATTTGGTGCTCTCTTCCTCCTGGTATATGCGTATTTTTTTAATCAATTTGACTCAATGTGGTACGATTAGGAAGTGGCGTTATTTTTCTCCAACTCTTGTTTTCAGGCTCTGTGTTGTAATTCCCTTCTTTGCCCCCTGATTTTGTCTCAGGCAGAGCCTTTAGCTTTCTGGTCCCCTCTGATGATAATAACTAGCCTTATTTTGGCTGCTTCAACTCTCTTTCAGGCACTGAAAAGTCCAGCCGAGGCTAAACAGAGCTTCAGCCTCACACCCAACTCAAGGCTTCTCCCTGCCGGTCCCTCAGCTCACGCCCGAGCTGGGGACCTGCCTTGGGGAGGAGGCATACTCTGCTTTTACCACCCTCTCCCTCACCTTGCCTGTAGCTCTGGGCTTCCCTTTTGGGTGGGGGATCTTGTCACACCCCTGGAGGAGGGCTACATTCTGCAGAGGCCATGCTGCCCAGTTGTCACACCAAATGATGAAAGGGAAGCCGCCCCCATGTCCTCTCTGCACCTCTGCCACTGCAGGCCACTCCAGCCAGCTCCCCGCTTTCCTTTATGGTTCTCTCAGGAAGCAGGTGTCAGCCTCCCTGTTGTAGAATGCAGGGGGGGGGGGCAGGGGGCAAGGACAAGGACGCTCCCAAAGCTCCTGTCCAGTGGGAACACCATGTCAGCCTACTGGTTTCTGCAGCTCAGCCAGCATCCGGCTGGGCAGTGGACTCACTCTCCCTCTTGAAGGCCTCCAACCTCCAAGCTCTTGTCCTGCACCCCGAGCCTCGCATAAGGGCTGGCAGAGCATCTCCCTCCCTTCCTTCATGGGGAGGGGAGGCGAGGAGAAACATCCCAGCCTTTCTCATTAGGCTTAGAAATGTCCCTACTTTGATGGACTCTCTCTGTACTTCTGTACTTTCTGGGGTGCTGGAGGTGGGGGTGGCGGGACTAGATCACGTATCTTTAAATAAATCCTGCAGGTAAGTTCTGATCACTTTTTCTTTAGACTGTGGGGACACTTTTGCCTAATGCCCTTCACTTTGGGGCATCAGCAGAAATTCTGAGACTGCAGGAAAAGACCCATTCAATACCATATTGAGTGTTCAAAATTCCTCTTTGGCTGGGCCCCCTTCCCAGGACCTGCTTGCTAAGTCTTCCTCTAGTGTCACAAGAACCAGATAAACAGCTGTGGCCACAGCTGCTCTTTGACTTAGTAATTGCTCCAGACCCCGCCTTTCCACAATTTCCCGGGAGCTGTCCCTCATCACTTCCTCCCTGCTGCCATTAAGGTTAATTTCCTTCCTGGGCTCCTCTGTTGTGCTGTGCCTACCAAGTTTGTTAGGAGCAAAATGCTAGAAGAATTCAGCGCCTTCTTCTCCTGCACCCCTCCAAGGGGGGTTGTATGCTGGCCCAACACAGCTCCCTTGACTTCGTCTGTGGGTTGGGATGGTGGGCGAGGAGACGAATGGGAAGAAGGCAAATCTAGTAACACATGACAGAGAACGATGAGTTGGGAAAAGAGGTGGTGGGGTAAGAGGTGAAGGCTGAAGTTTTGGGGAAAGAGAGAGAAGAGAGAGGTTTGGTGAGGAGAGCAGCCCTGAAGAGTGGGATGCTGTGGGCTATGGAGGGGTAAAGAGGCTTTGCAAGAAGGATCAAAATTTCATCAATAAATGCCTGTGTTATTTCCCATAGCTTCGGGAGTCAGACTTTTTTGTTTGTGAAGACCCTCTGAAGTTCTGGAGATGGGAACAAGAAGGACTAATTTGGTGGTTGTTGTTTGGTTTAAATTAGAACTGGGGAGCCAGCTCCAATCTGGCATTTCTCAGAGATGAAGTTCACTCTTCCGTCTGCTCACCTCCAGACACTGTGTTTTAGGCACAGTGTGGTTTCTGAACCACACCCAGTGGCAGGGCTTCAGACCTTCCAGCTCTGATTTCCTAGAAAAGAGAATCCACAGGGCAACATGTCTGAATTCTAAGTGGGCCACCTGGAGCACAATGGCCGTCCCTTAATGGTGAGACTGTGGCCAGGTAGCGAGAAAGTTTGGGTAAAGACGAGTGTGGCCACTTTCTAGTTCCGTGGGAGGTGCATTACTCAGATAGTCCTGGTTTTGCTGCAGTAATAGCACAAATAGCCACAAATCTCTATGCCTTACAACAGAGCCTTACTTCTCACCCATGCTACACTTCCACTGCCATCAATTTCAGCTCTGCTCCATGTCCTCTCCTCTTGGGGACCACGGCTGTTGGATAAGACACTATCTAGACCATGAATGTTCATCATGCTAGCAGGGGAAAGAAAAGCCAGAAAACCATGTGCTAGCTCTTAAAACTTATACCTGCAAGTGACATGTGTGGCTTCTGCTCACATTTCATGGGACAAACCAGTCATGTGGCCCCTGCTATGCACAATAGAGTGGAGGTGTATATTTCTCCCACAGGGAGAGACACTGAACGTTAGGGACAATAATACAGTCTTTCACAGGAGCCTACCAATTCTGCCTAAAACATAGCAGTTGCATGCCGTTTGAAGTCTGACAAACCAGACTCTCAGAAAAGATCTGAAGGAAGCTACCATGTGGGGAATTGTATATTTTCCCCTACAGATTATTTCATGCTTGTTGGAGGCTTCTTATCCTGAAATCCTTTTGCTGTCCAACAAGTATTGATAAGTGGAAAGCATTCAATCACATAGCAATTAACTACATCGCTCCACAGCTCCCTGACGTACGCCTATTGGTAACTTAATTTTCTCCCAATTTCTATCTTCCAGATCCCCCATCCTTCCCACCCTCCTTTCTTTGCCCCAACTTCATTTCTTCTCTCAACTCCAAAACTCAGATGACTGTGACTCCTCTGTGGTCACCGAAGATTTTCAAACTCCTCTCTCAAGGGGCTGGTCATTTCCACTTAGAGGATTTTCCCATTTGTCCAGCTGAGCAGTGGGGTCTTAGGAAGTCTTTCTGTCCGAGCAGCTGAATTTTCCACCACAGATGTGATTCACTGAGAGAGATGTGCATGCTTTTTTCCTCTTCATCGTTAGAAAGAATTTTAATATTTTATTAAATCATCCGGCCAGAAAAGAAATGGACTGAAAATCCCAGCACTTTAACAAAATGAGTACCTGGAACCCATTTGGTACTTTTCTCATTGTTCTTTCTTTTTGCAAGCCCCGGCCTGATGGCGTAGTGGTTAAGTTCATGCGCTCTGCTTTGGTGGCCCCAGGGTTTGCAGTTTCGGATCCCGGGCGCAGACTTAGTGTGGCTCATCAAGCCACACTGTGCCGGCCTCCCACATAAAATAGAGGAAGATTGGCACAGATGTTAGCTCAGTGACAATCTTCCTCACCAAAAAATAAAATAATTCTCACCCTTGATTTACACCCAGATTGGGTCCTGGCATGCATGTCCTATTCTTGTGCGGGCCAGCGCTCTCCATTGTGGCTCTGGGGCCCCTCACCAGCAGCAATCAGAAACCTTTCCTGGAGGCAGGCTTTTGTTCGTCTTGCAAGGATGTTTCTGGACCACAACCACAGGCAGCCCATTCACCCCCCTGGCAGGGAGAGCTTGGGAAACAGGCAGGCTTAGTCCACGTTTTTTGCTTTTATCAACTGGGACAGTTTGTTTTCCCTTCTGACTCATAGATACAGAATTTCAGGACTGGAAGGGGCTCCCCTGCTGTTTTCTTCAAGGGACAAAACCCTAAGATAGAATGTAGCTACCTATAGTGCGTGGTTACATTTCAGCCTGAGTATTTATAATTGTCTTTTCCCATCAGACACTCTCCTAGGTGGTTTATTTACCTTATTTTGATTTTGAGGAGGCCCACTTGCTACCTTGTTTTGTTTTGTTTTTTACTGGCCTTCCTGGGTCTTTTGTGAGCTGGTAATTTGCTCTCTGGTCTCTTAGCAACCAGGAACTTTTCCAGCTCTCCACTGAATCAGACCTCGGAGTTGCAAAGTTTATAACAGAACCTGCTGAAGGACAGTATGACTCCCGGAGCCAATAATTTTAAACCTCCTTTCTTGTTTGGACAAGAAAATTAACCAGGGTTTCAGGACGTGTACGTTCATAAAGTCAGCAACTAACAAAACACACGTCTGGTTCTCCAGAATGGTTCAACTCTCTCCTGGTCCCGGTTCCAGCTGGCTGAGTTCTCTCTGGCTTTCTTTGTCCCCCGTTGCAGCATGGCGTCATCCCTGCTCTTGGGCTGATGTGAAGGAGATGGAGCCCGCCTGGAGAGGAAACAACCGTGCCCTGCCTGGAGGAGGACCAGGAGGAGGTGCCGAGCCGGCTGCTTGTTAGGGAGGTCCGGGCAAGCGGCTGGTCACGTGGTCTTCGCCAGTTTTGTTCCACACACATTTATCTCATGCCCACTCCGTGCAAGACGTTGGCTTGGGGAAATGCACAGAACACAGCCGCGCCCCTGTACGCTCGCAGGCTATGAAGAGACGTGAATAACTCACTTCCCACCCAGTGTGATGAGCCTGACGTTCATGATTTAAACAGAGGACTGTGGGGGAAGGGAAGAGTTAGGCCCGGGGAGTGGGGTGAAAGCCGTGTGAACGACTGCAATGAAGGCAGAGCGGGGACCCCGGGGAGTGAGGCGGCAGGAGCAACCTCTCTACCTTCGGCACGTTGCTGTGAGTGACGCACTTCCAGCACTGGTCGCTCAGGGGCAGGGGCCCCAAGCTAAGTTGTTAGCCAGTGTGAGAGTTCACTAAGTCTTGGAGTTATCAATGGCCACGTAAAAAAACCACCCCAAAACTTAGTGGCAAAAAACAGCCACCCTTTTATTGTGCTCTCAGATTCTGTGGGTCAGGAGTAAGAAAGGGCGGGGGGATGGGTCTTCCTTGCTCCGTGGTGTCTGAAGCCTCCGGGGAGGACTTGAGTCGTGAGTTCTAGTCTGACTCTGCTGCTCACTGGCTGTGTGATCTTGGGCTAGGTGCTTCTCCTCTCCGGGCTCCGGCCTCTTCATCTACACAGTGAGGGAGTCACCAGGCTAATCTAATGTTCCTTTTAATGAGGAGCAGCAGCATAGCAAGTGCTCCTTATCACCTATTGATTAGGAGCGAGCTGAACTTTATAGGAATGGATCTCCAATTGAATCATGTGGCTCATTGGGTAAATATGATTTTTAGAATTTTCACACTGATAGAAACTTGAGGAACCAGGGTCTAGCTCCCTTGTATTACAGATGAGGAAACTGAGGCCTGGAGAGGCTAAAGGTCCAGGAGTAAGTTAATGATGGACATTAACTGAAAAATAGAACTTGGGCCTCTGAATCAATCATCCTGTGTGCTTTCTACTTATTCTCTTTGGAATCGCATATGGAATTTCACTCAAATGTCTGCCTTCATGAAGACGTCTCTTACATAAACTGAAGGCTGTCTGTAAGTAGCCGTCCGGAAATTTTCCACTGTGTCCAACCTGAGAAGTTGTTAATTGGGCTTGAGGATTTCTCGGCCAGATCCGCGCTCACTTGTTGGCGGCTCTGGGGCCCTGGGCCCAGGACTGGAGCAGAATGACAATGGAGCTGGGAGGCGGGTTGAGAAGAGGTGAGTTTGCTTCTGGTTTGGATCCTCATTTTTTTTTGACACCAGCCATATTCAGAAATGGTTCTTGTGCATATATAATAAGGTGATTGAGCTAAATAATAAATGACAAGAGAGGCCACAGGAGGTGGGAAAGCAAAGACAAGGCAGAAGGAGTCTGATTTCAGCTTAAATTGGAAAGGACGGTGAGTTGCCAAGAGAGGGAGACGGGAGGGCAGAAGGGCCCCGTGGTAACAGGAACGAAAAAAGAACTGGCGAGAACAGCCATGCGGCTCGCCTCGTCGTGGCCCCGGGAAGGCGGAGAGAGAGAGGGCCAACTCAGTGTGGAAATATAAAGATTTGGCTCTTGGGTGTTTAAAAAGTGGGGAGATCCTGAAGTCATGTTTAGTGCTGGGGAATAAAGCAAAAAAAAAAAAAAATAGAGAGTGGGTCACGAAGCGTTGCACCTTCATGCTAAATAGGCTTTTCCAGAGCGGGATCAGTTACAAACACGGCCTTAAATAGAGTGAACCGGGCAGGGCTGCTTTTGTCCTGTCGTTTGGACATTGACCAGGAGCAAGGCTCATCTTGCTCGGCCACCAGTCAGAGGCTGGGAGGATGGAGGAAAGGGAGACACTGAGGAAGCCAGCTGGGCTTTATGGAAGAAGCCTGACTCCCCCACCCCGCCCACCGCATTCTCGGTTCACACCAATCCCATCCATCGATCGCCTCCTGTTCTTGCCACGATTCGTGCTAGACCTGCCACCGTTCTCGTTCCTTCTAACCTATTCTGTCCTAGTCCCAATCCATTGCAACCTTTCATCACAATTTTCAACCAGCCTATTCCTATCTCAATTCCTCATTTTTATCCTATTTTCATTTTCAAATCGCTTTATTTGGTGTTCACCAGTAGGACAGTTGAAGCTTTATAGGATTAAACTCTTAAGACATTAGACTTTAGGGGCCTAGGAATTTGACGCCCCTAAAGGAGGTCATTTCAGCCTTTTGCTTTTCATCAATGCACAGAAAATGATATTTGTACCACCCACTGGGGTCGAGGGTTCCAGCCCAACCACGGCCCCAGGTGGCTACCCCGTGGGCTGTGGTGTGCAGGCCAAGCGGAAATCCATCCTCAGCACCCCGCTCGGGAGGCTCTGCAAAGGAATATAGGAGTTTGCACACTCCCAGTGACTCCCCTATCGAGTGGTGTGTTGCTTATCGGCCCTTTGGCTGACTCAACAAATTACATCGTTCCAGTGACCTGGAGGCCTCGGCCCTCCTCTGACAGCTAAGGTAGCAGCAAAATGGAGCAGCTTGGTGGGGATGCATCTTCACAGCAAGACTTGCTCGTTTGCCTTGGTCAGAAAAAAGCAGCTATGGTGTTCAAATGCATTTAGGGGAAAGCCATCATACTAGTCACAGAGCTGGTAACAGTGCTCAGGTCTGAAAGGGGATGGAAGGGATTATCGTGGAGCTTTTGTGAGCCTTCATTCATAGCAGGGATGAGACAGGCCTGCGAGGACTATGACAGAAGCCTGGAAAGACGAGAACTCTAAGAGAGTTCACAGCCCCTGGGGGTTGAAAGGCTGCGGAGAGTCTGTCCAGCCGGGAGAGAATCCTATGGAACTCCACCAAGTCCCGTCATTGCAGGTGGGCCCGAGGGGGCGGACCGAATTTCCCCAGGTAGAGTGGGTGGGAGAGGACATTCCAGACCCAGGAGGAACATGAACAAAAATGCAAAGGGGCAAAAACAACAGAGGGGTGGAGAGTGTGTAGACTGTTGAGGGATCCTACAGAGAAGTCGGTCGGAGGCAGGTTGTGTAGGGCCTAGATTCCAGGGTGGGGAGTGGTATAGGATTAAGAGGCAAAGGAACCACTTGTCTGAACTCTGCTTCTGGACGCAGGGAAGTCCAGGGTGCTGGCTGTGAGAGAATGAAGTAGGTAAGGAGTGACCTGGAGGATGCAGAGGAAAGAGGAACCCAGGCCGAACTGCCACTGAAGCATAGATTCAGAGGGGCAGGTGAGAGGTGGGGTCCAGGTGGAAGACAAAAGTCTGGGAAGCTGTGATGCCAGACAAGAATGAGAGGGTTCCACGCAGAGGCGAGAGAAAGCACCTGTGGAGTGTCCTTGAGCTGCTGGGGCGTAGTCACAGCATTTTTCGGAGGGCGTGGTAGACTGACCTCAGCCATGAGTGGGCCCTGAGCCAGCTCAGCAACGACTGACCTCTGAGGAGTGGACTTGGGTGACCACAGCCCTGAGCGTTGGGGAGCTCCAGCTGGGAGTTGCACGCAGGTGTTGGGAGAGGCGGGCCACCGCAGGCTCTGAGCTCACCTGCGTGTTCTTGCCTAGTGCTCCCGATGGCAAGCCTCGTCTGCCTCCGGGTGCTGAGCAGTTATCTAGCTGGTCGTCCAGGAAACTAAGGAGGCCAGACGACCCCAGTGTCACCACCTGTGTATCTGTTCCCTCCCTCGGGAAGAAGGAGAGTTTTCTCTCTGTGTGGCTCCCTTTTCCTACCAGGTAGGAAAAATGTTTTCTGAGAATCCTCCTAGAAGACTTTCCCTCGCGCTTCATCGGCCAGAACCAGGTTGCAGGCCTCCTGAAAACCCCTCCCCAGCAGGAGGGAACGGGGTCACTGTGACTGGTGTAGACTGGTGGTTCTCAAATTTGAGTGGGCTTGTTGAAACTTGGAGGGCTTGTTAAAACACAGGTTGCTGGGCACCAAGGGCCTGACTTAGTGGGTCTGGGGTGGGGCCCAAGAATGTGCATTTCTAGCAAGTTTTTACATAGAACTACTGGTTTAGAGCGATGGGTCTCTGCCTATGTAGCAGAATCACCTTGGGAGAGTTTATGTATACAAAAAACTATAAATCTCAAGGTGATTCTAATATATGTATGTAATGTCTGAGCCCTACACCCCACCTGTTGAATCAGGATTTCAAGCAGTGGGGTCTGAGCGCTGGGATTTTTTTAAAAACCCCAAGTGGTTCTAATGTGCAGCCAGGATTACAAATGGCGGCCTCGACCAAAATGGATTCATCCCAGGGGGTGGGCACATCGTTGCCTGATGCCTAGTTAACATCTGGGTTCTCTGAAGAAGGAATGGGGCTGTGGCTTGGGTAGCCAGCCAGTGTTGCCACAGGGAACATCTTAGTGGTTTGGGCACTGAATGAAAGGCCTGAGAAGGAGCAACTCTGAGGGGCTTTGAGGGCAGAAGAATCATCCTTGGTGACTGATTGGATGTGGAAAGAGGGGGAGATGGAGGAGCCGATGTTGGCTCCAGGGCTGTGGGGTTTCTAGAGCCATGGGGAGCATTAGGACAACAAGCAGGCGCAGGCTCTGAGGGAATATAATAGTTCCAATAGTTCCATGGGGTGCAATGAGCTGGAGACCCCTGTGGGACCCCTGGTGGGAGAGATCTATCAGGCAGTTGAATGTCATTGAGTCTGGGGACTCATGATTAAGAGGTGACAGTTGAAGGTGGCCAGAACCAGAGCAGTGTCCTCTCTCTGAGGGTGCCTCACCCCAACCCCACAATCAGTCACTGCATTTGGCTACACGCCCTTGGGCCTCAGCATCCCTGATCTGAACTATTTCAGTGGACCTCTGCCTAGAAGCCCCGCCTCCAGGCTCACTCACTTCCAGTAAACCTTCAGAATGATCTTCCTAAGACAGAACTGTGATCATTTGACTCCATTTCTTAAAGCTCCTCCACAAATTCCCAATACTATGGAGAGGTTCTCAGCCTGGGCTGCACCTGAGAATCACTTGAAGGAGAGATTAACAAACTCTGGGGCCTGGGCCACCCTGACACCACCTCCTCTGATTTTCTGATTTATTTGCTCTGGGATTGTCCCTGGGTATTGGTATTTTACAAATGTTCTTCCAGGAGCTGGCCCCATGGCCTGGTGGTTAAGTTTGGTGTGCTCTGCTTTGGCAGCCTGGGTTCAGTTCCTGGGTGCGGACCAATACAACTCCTCAGTGGCCATGCTATGGCAGTGACCGACGTACAAAGTAGAGGAAGATTGGCAACAGATGTTAGCTCAGGGCCAATCTTCCTCACCAAGAAAAAAAAAAGTTCTTCTAGCAGTCCAATGTGCAGCCAGAATTGAGACTACTGACCAGCAGGATGAAGTCCAAACTCCCGTGTGTGGCATGCAGGCCTCTCCCTGCAGAGCTCCTGCTTATCTCACTTGGCTTATCTCCCTCTGCCGTCTCCCTGAGCTCAAGCCATCTCACTGCCTGCCATTCCCTGAACACACCAGGCAGTTTCATGCTTCTGTGACTTCCCACCTGCTCTTCCTCTGCTCCAAAAGCCCTTTCTGCTTCTTGGCCACTTGGACGTCTTTATTCCAGGCTCACTCAGCCAAGTGCCATCTCCATCTGGAGGGCTTCCTCAGCCCTCCACGGTGGAGTCCCCACTTTCTCTTGGGCGCCCCCTCCTGGTCCTGTTCCTCCACTACAGCGGCCGTCACTGAGTAGCATGGATGTGAGTTCATCTCTGGTGGATTTGCTCACCCACTTACGGTGGCACTTTGGGCAAGTTGCTTCAGCCCTGTGGGTCATCACCTTAGCTGCAAAGGGATAAAGATACCCGCGGTGTGAGTTTATCATGAGGATTAAATGAAACGACGTGTGTCCAGTGAGGAGCGTGTGTAGAGACAGGGCCAGGCACAGAGCGAGCCATCAGTGAATGATTGTCATCATCTGACTCTATCTCTAGACCAGCGCTGCCCCCAAAAATATAGCACAAGCCACAAAAGTGAGCTGCCTATGCAATTTTAAATTTTCTTGGAGCTACATTAAAAAGGTAAAAAGATGTGAAATTAATTTCAATAGCATGTTTTACTTAATACACCCCAAATCTTCTCTTTTCACACGGAATCAACATAAAAATTATGAATGAGCTATTTTTACCTTTTCTCATATTAGTCTTTGAAATGCTTTGTTATTTTACAGTCACAGCACATCTCTTTTCAGTGCTCAATAGCCGTGTGCAGCCAGTAGCTACTGTCTTGGACAGTGCAGTGCTAGATTCCGGAAATTTCTTGAGGGTGCGCACAGTGTCTGATTTTTCTCCGCATCGCTTGATGCTTGGCACATACTAGTGTTTATTAAATGTTTATGAGCCATTATTGAGCTGAGTCAGATAGTTACAAGGTCATATCATTGGGCAGATTGCCAAGGAAAATAGATAGACAATCACAAGCTGTAATGACAGGCCAGGGAAACCAGCGGGGACCAGAAGTGAGGTGCTGCCTTACGCTGACAGAGCCGGGTGGAGGAGCGTGAGCCCTGTCTGCAGCAGGCCTGAGGTTAAAGTCTAGACTGGGAAAGACTCAGATCTTCGTCTTGATGCTGCAGCCACTAATATTTGAGTTCTATTCCAGTGCCTCTCATGCTAAATTGGAGGCAACCAACCTTACCCCATGACAGAATGGGTGCCCTTTCTTCTGGTAGGATCTTGGGATCACTATGGGAAAATCACTTGACTCCAGAAACCTCCCGAATCAGGCTGAAGTCCAGTGAATGGTTATAAAACAGATTTGTGTTCAAGTTCTGGTTCCACTATCAATGAACTGTGTGACCTTGGACAACCTACTTAACCTCTCTGAGTTTCAGCTTCTGCCGTCTGTGAAATGCAGAGAATAACAGTAGCATCTACCTCGTAGGGTTGCTTTGAGGAGATCATGTGCTCCCGATTATCCCTACCTCTTGGTATTCACCCACTGTGTGTCTCTTCTCTTTGAGTGTGTGTGGGACTTAGTGACTTGATTCTAACAAATAGAATATGGCAAAGTGATGGATGTCACTTCCACGATAAGATTAGAGAAGGCGTGGCTCCCATCTTGCTGGCACTCTCTCTTGCTGGTACTCCCTCTTGCTCTCTCACTTGCTCGCTCTGATGAAGCAAGCTGCCATGTCACAAGACGCTCTGTGGAGAGGTGCGCATGGTAGGGAACTGTGGAGGTCTCGGGCCAAAAGCACATGAGAGCTCCATGAGGAATGGAGTCCAGCAGCTCAAGAGGAAGCAAATCTTGACAACAGCCATGTGGGTGAGCTTGGAAGTGGATCCTTCCTGTGGAGGCTTGAGATGAGACTGCAGGTTCTTAGAGCCCGAGGAGCCAGCTGAGTTGTGGCAGGACCCACAGGAACTGTGAGACAATAAATGTGTGTTGCGTTAAGTTGCTGCATCTTGGGGTAATTTGTTACACAGTAACAGATAACTAATGCATGCATGCATGCTACAGTTTGACACAGCATCTAGAGCACAGCAAGTACTCTGTGAGTTTAAATGTTGCTCTGAGCAGTGGTATCAGAAAATTCTGCTGTTGGTAAAGTGTCTCGTCGTACACCAGAGAGAATCTGTGAGCTAGGCCGCCTATCCACGGACTTCATGCGCAGCCAGGACTGCATCAGACTTGCTTAAGTGGAGTCACAATTTTTTAAAAATTACGGTTCATCCCTTTGCACTGGAGTCGGCATTTGCCTGCTCACGCCAGGGCATGGCTGCCACCCCATCTCATCATGTGCCACTTCCAACCAGTGCCCAATATATTCATACTCTGGGGACAGAAATCAGACCCTTTCCCGGGACAGGGAGCCACAGCCGACTTGGGAGCTGAAAGCAGCGACAGGCCTGAGAATAAGGTATGAATGTCCCATAGGTCAGAGTAATGTTTTGTTTTTTCCTTTTTTTCAGAACCTGGTTGTCCTCTGAGGGAAAAACCAGTAAGCAGAAGCCATGCATAATGGAGTCAAGCATCTGTGATGGTGAAACCTAATCAATTGTGAAATCTAATCGATCACAGTGTGCCTTGTCTGGGAACAAAGGTGTTAATGAAAGGGGGGTGGTCTGTGCATCGTTGAGAGGAAGGGGACCCCAGGGAGCAGTGATTTGTTGGTGTTTTTCCAGTGCTGTCCAGAGCAAGGGGGCCCGTCTAGCTGACAGGAGCATCCGCTCTGCTTGACAGGCGGGCCCGAGAGGAGCCGGGAGCATCAGGCAATCATAACTCACCGACAGGAGCCATTAACATCATCCTGCTGCTCCCTGGCACCGGGTCCTTGCTTACCACGCAAGCTTCTGATGAGAATAATTCATTTCCCATGGACATTGGCCTCCCACCGATGGACATGAGGTTCTGGTTTTCTCGGAAGTTATAGTTCTCTCTGGAATTGGTGAGCTAATATTCTGGCTTATTCATCTCTTGAGAGTTTGCACAGCCTGGGCCCATCTCAGGCACTGACCAGATAGAGCTGCCGCCTCTCAAAGTGGAGATTAAGTGCCTGGGACCTAGGGAACTCTGGCCCTCCTCCATCCCTTCCCCCTTTCCCCCTTCTATTCCTTCTTCCGTCCACCCCAGCCCACCTTCCCCCTGACACACACACGCTCAGCCTCTGTCGTGTGAATCATGGTACAGCGTTTTGGTTAAGCTAATGGATTCTGGAGCTGGCTGGATGTGAGTCCTGGTTCTGTCCCTCAGTTAGCTCTGGGCTCCTGGGCAAGTTACTTTAAGGTCTCTGTGACTCATTTGTAAAATGGGAATATAGCACTGGCCTCACAAGGCTGACGTCAAGATTAAATAAATCAGAGCGGTGCCCGCACCGGTCAGTACTCACTCACCGCTAGCTAAACGAGTCCCGAGTGCCTGCCCGGTGCTGGGTCTGAGCTGGGGCTGGTGATGGGTGACCGAGAGACACACACTTGCCTCTAGCACACTTCCTGGGAGGACGGGGAGCCTGGGACATCAACAGGACATTTCAAAGCACACCCCGACCAAATACTGGCTCACTGTGAGGGCTGCTGTCCTTTGGGACTATTTGAGTCTCGTGGTCTCTATTTTCTCACTGCCACAGGGGTCACTGCCAGGGCCAAGAGGGTGCAGCATGAGGGTCCAGGCGCCTTGTGTGGGAGGGGGCCTGAGGAGGGTGGGGCATGGGGACAATGTTTCCCTCTGCCCCTGCCTCCAGGCATGCCTCCTTCGGTGATGAGGGCTGGGCCTCACATTCTGTACCAGTCAATTGATTAGATGCTCTGCTGGGAGGCCTCTCTCGTTGTTTGTGGCCACTGCAGCCCTGGTGGGCCTTCTGAGCAGATGGGTGGGGCGTTGGTGAGGATGTGAATGCCACGTGATCCTGACGAATCTGTGTTGACGCTGGGACCGACAGTGGCCTGATTGCTGAGGCCCGCAGTGCCCAGGGAGACCTGCTGTTACTACCGAGAGAGAACGAAGAGATCTGATGGCCTCCTTAGAGTTTTGGGAAGGGAGCCATAAATCTCCCACCATTCTTTTCCAGGGGCTTGCGCCCCACTCCCTGAACCTCCCACTAAGGGGTGCTGCCTGGGTCTGCTCTCCTGAGACCTCTGTCATGTTCTGGCCTTCTCCATTTTGTCACATGCATGAATTCTGTGTCTTTGCTAATACGTGTTGCATGTTTAAACAATTTAAAAAATTAAATTAATTTCTTTTTGGAATAGGTAATGTGTTGGCATGCGTAAAATTCAAAACGTATGAAAGAGCCTGCAAGAAGTCTTTCCCATCCTTCTGCCCAACCACCTGACTCTTCTCCCCAAGGCAATTAGTGTTCCCAGCTTCTCCTGAGAGAGTAAGATCTTTAGATAAAAGAGACCAGGATTTGTAAGATCTAGATCAATTCGGCACTTCTTTATTGACCACTAACCAGATGCCAGGTGCTGGAGATACAGAGACAAATGGAGAATGTTCTCAGCTCTCTGAGATCACACGGTCCAGCAGGGGAGCAGCGGGCCGGCCAACAATTATAATCGGATTCCACTCAAGGAGAAACAGAGTGTGTGAGGTGCAGACATAGCACCAAGGGGCTGAGAGAGGAAAATAATCCGGCAATGAGACGGAAGAGGGTTTATCGCCCACATTTTGGGCTTTCCACGGCCACCAGGATGGGGTGTTATGGAATTCCCTTCTTCCTCGGTGAATTATTTCTTTATTCTTTCTCTTGGTCTGCTCTCACAGAATTGAACCACCTGCCAACTTTTTTTTTTTAATAGCTTTATTAAGATATAATTCACATACCATAAAATTCACCTTTTAAAGTGTGTAATTCAATATCTTTTAGCATATTCACAGTTGGGCATTAACACTACCATCAATTTCAGAACATTTTCATTCCCCCAAAAGGAAACTTCACACCTCTTAGTTGTTACCCACCCATCGGACCCTCCCCCCAGGCCCCTTGTAACCACTGGTCTGTTCTCTGTCTCCATAGATTTGTCTATTCTGGACATTTCATATAGATGGAATCATACGCTATGTGGCCTTTTGTGTCTGGCTTCTTTTACTTGGCATAATGCTTTCAAGTTCTTTCACATTGTAGCACGGATCAATACTTCACCTCTTTTTATGGCTGAATAATACTCCATTGTGTGGACATAGCTCATTTTGTTTACCCATTCATCTGTTGATGACATTTTGGGTGGTTTCCATGTTTTGGCTTTTGTGAACAGAGCTGCTATAAACATTCACGAACAAGTTTTTGGGAGTGGAATTGCTGAGTCACGTGCTAATACTATATTGCACTTACTGAGGAACCACCAAATGGTTTTCCACAGCAGGTGCACCATTTTACATTCCCACCAGCAGTGTGTGAGGGTTCTAATTTCTCATCTTCCTGCTTTTAAAATTGGACTTGTCTCCAAGATGCTCCTTCTGGAATCACCTCCGTAGCTCCTCACTCTGCTGCCTGTGGACTTGTGTTGCCCCTGAAGTCGCCCCAGGCCTCAGGCCCGACTTATCTGGTAGCTGACCTGGATAGAATTCCTAAATTCTGTCTATCTTTAAACTTTAAATGTGTTCCCTACAGGCCGCCACGCCCACACTCCCTTCCGGATCATGGAAGGGAAGATCTACGGAAGCAGAGAAGGGAGGTGGGGTCTACCTAGGAGCCGTACTAAGCTCCCTTTTGACCTAAAGGCAGTGACTAGTTACTTCATTCTCTTGCTTCCCCACTCAAGGGAAGACAGAGCCCACTCTGTATGAGTCCAGTGGGCAGGAGAGGGTGAACTGGGGACCTAAGGACAAGGACAGGCAAGCAGAAGGTCAAGGACTTATAATCACCCAAGGTCAAGCCAGGACAGATCTGGAGGCCAGGTGGGGTCTGGAGGGGCCAAAGAATGTGCTGCCCTGTGGTCGGTAGCAAGCCAGGAGCCCTGGGTCCGGGAGGGAGGGGGGTCAGGCCGTGGTCTACAACACGGGGGGCCGGGCAGGCCAGTGCTCGCCGTGCAGCCCCAGCAGAGCACATCGCAGAGGCTGCTGGCCCTGGACCCTCCTTGATTTAACACTAGGCTGTGGGCCGCTGGGCTTGGGGATGCAGAGCTGACTACAGATGTCGGACAGAAAGACTCTTGCTGCTCCTGGCAGGGACAGACGGAGGGGAGCTGGGGTGCTGGGGACCAGGAAGTGTGACCTGTGGGCAGGATGGTTGCCCCCAAGAAAGCCCACTCCACATTCCTGCAACCCCCAGCCAGTCAGCCCTCGGGTGTGCGATGTGGCTGTCCAACAGGGCACTGACTGACAGAGGAGTGGCAAACCTGGTCGTTCCGGCCGGGCTGGCCTTTGGGAAACTGCTAGACAGATGTAAACGCCAGTGTGCAGACCCATTCCGGCTCAGCTCGCATGTGATGATAACTGATATTCACATGGGCCGGGCCCTGTTCTAGGCACCTTACATGTGTCAGTCCATTTAATCCTCAGCAACCGACAAAGTGGGTACTCTTATAATGTTAGTTTGAAGATAAGGGAACTGAGGCACAGAGTGGTTAAGCAACTACTCCAAAATACCCAGCTGGTAAATGTCAGAGCAAGGGTTTGAACCTCAACAGCCTGGTTTCAGAGTCTGCGCTCTTAACCCCTAGGCTATACTGCTTGCGTCTTTTAACTATTGCTCCCTCCCCCAACCCCAAGGTCCTGAAGGCTCAGGGTCTCAGGTTTGGCTGCCATCACTCCTCCTCCAGTGTCTTGGCCAGCATCCCTCTGCCACCACTCTATGTCCTCTAGGCCCACTCACGTAGCTCTTCCAGCTTCCCTCCATTTCTCTCTGTCTACGGTCACCAGATTTAGCAAAAAATAAAAGACGCAAAAAAAGAAAAAAAGGAAAAACACAAAAAATCCCCAAACCACCCAGTAATAATCACATTTCAGGGAACCAGTGAATAATTGTGTCGTATAAGTATGTCCCCACTACTGCGTGAGGCATGCCTACGTTTGGGATCTATTTATACTACACGATTATTTGTTGTCTCTCTGAACTTCGAATATACCTGTAGTCCTGTATTTTATCTGGCAACCCGACCCCCACTTTCCGAGCTTTGTGCTGGGATCACATGTAGGTGAAGACGTGCACTGTGAATATTCCCTCTTCCAGAGAGTTCCAAAACAGTCCTACTGGTCCCAGTGTGATTCCCGTGGGAGCCCACCGTTAGCCTCTGTTAAGACATGTGCTTATTTAATTCTCCTGTCTATTTCCAGATTCGAGGTCACAGCCTCACCCATCCCAGAGCAGATGAATATTTATGAGTCTGTGCTTTAAAACGATGCTACAGATTTTTTGAAATTCTAAATACATCCTGTGCACTGGTCCCCTCCCTCCCACTCGCATCCTGCCTCTCTATTAGCTCTCCTTTAAAAGAGAATTCACAGATTAGCCTTTTCTGAGTCTCCCTTAGGAAGAGCCATGCCAGCTTTCCACCAAGTTCATGGGCCTTAGGTGTCCTGTGATGTCTCTTACAGATTCTGCCAACGTGTTTGGATCAGGAGACAGACCCACTGCTCTCTGGTTCCCAGGCTCCCCCGCAGGTGGCTTTGTAGGTGGGAGGGACTTTGCCCATCATCCAGGCTTCTGGGACCCGTGGCATTTCATAATCACAGGTCGTACATTTGGGCCAATGTTTCTGCAATTCCACCCTTTGGAGCTCTTGGGTGGGTGCCGTCTGGTCAGCAGGATTTATTTATATGTATTTTTTTCAATTAGGTCTATAACATCTTACTTATTTACCACTATTTCATCTAATACGCATGTCTTGTCTCCTTCAGTAGACACTTTGAAGGGCAGAAAACTTCCTCCCATCCTTTCCTATCTGCTAGCTAGATGGTTATTGAGGTTGGTTATAGGCTAGGTCCTATATTGGATGCTGGAGGAAGCAAGATGTAGAAGATATGGCCCTTGCCATCAAACAGCTCACAGTTTGGTAAGGAAGATGATTGAGTTAGGAATGCTTTCAGCTGCAAGTAACAGAAAAATTAACCAAAAGTGAATTAAACAAATGATTTTATTCAATTTTTTAATAATCAATAGTCTGGAGGTGGATGAATGCCGATGTTGGTTTAGCTGCTCAACAATGTCCTTGGGGACCAGGCCCTGTAGGTCCATTTTTAGCAACTGGCTTTTCATCCTTGTGCTTGTTGCCTCATGGTCACAAAATGGCTGCTTCAGCTCCAAGCTTCATGCCCACTTTTGAGGCAGGAACAAAAAGGAAGTGTAGGGCATCAACTGCTTCTGTCTCTTTTATTCGGAAAAGTACTTTTCAGAAGAACCCCACCCTCAACCCCAACATGCAAGACTTGAGCCCATCTATCATTGGCTACAACTTGTGTCACATGGCCACCCTAGCAGTATGAGAGGCTGGGAACATGAGTGTTAGGCTTCCCAGTCTCTTTGGTGGAGGTAGGCAAGGTTGGGAATGACTGTTTGGTTAGCCAGCCAACAGCATCTGCCTCAGAAGGGAAGCCATAAACACGTAAATGTCCCAGACAACCGGAGGCAGTTTCAATGCCAAAGGAGTAGCACAGATTCAGACGCAGCAAATCCTCTATTCCCCTGGCTTCTTTCTTACATGGAACTCAGAAGGGAGAAAAAAAGGGGTCACAAATGGGGGGTGGACGTGGGACTTGAGTTGTGCCAGGGAGGGTTGGATGAGAATTAGACATTGTGGGGTCAAGGATGTTCTAGGCTGGGGAAATAATGGGGACACGTCTCTGTCCTGAAGGGCAGTGAGCATGGCTCATGCAGAGGAGAAATGTGCCCAAAGAACTAGTTTTGGTGAACTTTCCAGAAGCTGCACGCTTGCCTCTGTCAGAGCTGCAGCTTACCTTACATGTATGGAGAGGAGTGAGCACTACGCGGGCAGCAAGCGCCCAGCAATGCTGGCTTCAGGTGCGTCACGTTGCCCCACATCAGCCTCAGGGTTCTGAGCAGGCGCACTTCCCACCTGCTCGTGCTGAAGGGCCTCTGGCTCCAACTCCAGCTTCTGCCCCTCTAGTCATTGTTTCTGGAGTCCACTCTCCCGCTTCTCGTCTCTGTACACATTCTTCCCATCTCTAGAATGACTCTGTTGACCTGTCCGCTTTGTGCTCAGATGTTGGCAATTACATTCCCTCCCCAGAATGGACCTTTTTTTGACCATTAACAACCCTGCCCACACTCAACTAGCTCTTAACAACTGGTAACCCTAGGCTTCCTGTTTGAAATCTAATCTTGACCCAGCCCTTCAACTGGACTTGGCCAAGTCATTTGTCCAGCCCTTAGCTAGGGCTCAAGAGCTTTGAACGCCGGGCAAAGCATTTGTTCTTTATCTAACAGGCGTGTGGTAGTCACTTGGTTGGGAGAACCCGAGTCAGGAGGAGGTGTCGTCCTGGGAAGCTGTCTTTGCAGCATTTAGAAGGGACTGAGGATGGCTTCTCAGCCTTTTGTCTACGATCAAGTGTGGAAGGGACTGAGGAGAGCAGATGCCATGAGCAGACCCATCAGGCGGCCGCTGCCGGAGCCTATAAAGATCTGGACTGCCTGGGCGCAGGGGAAGAAAAAGATGAAACGTTGTGTCAATAGGATTTGGGGCGTGATGAGCTTGGTTTCGGAAAAGAGGAAGAAGCACAAGAGGAAGCCAGTATTCCCAGGGGAACTATTATCAGGGAGAGCACATGAGGGTCTATTGAATCGGGTTTTGCTTGTTTGTTTGGTTTTTAAGAAGATGCATTTGGCTTTAGGCAAGCCTGACGGAAAGTGGCGGCGGGGCGTCTAAGGGCGTGTGCCCAAGGGCAGCTGGAGAGATGGCATGGGAGTTGAGGTAAGGGCCCTGTGGAGATGAAGCTTTGTAGGTGTCAGCTGGGGACAGGGAGAAAGTGGGACTTGGAAAGAGCAGGGAGAGACAGAGGACCCTTGGAGCAGGCGCAGTGTGGGGGTCAGCACGAGGAAGGGAAGTTGGAGAAGGAGCTGCAGGCAAGCGCGACAGATGAGGGTCTTAGAAGCTAAAACCAGAGACAGTTTCAAACAGGAGGGAATGGCCAAGGTTGGCAGGCCACAAGCATCTTCCTTTGCAAGGTGAGGAATTTGAGTCATTTTGCTGGGTCTTTGTCACTTCTGAGTCCAGTCCTGGACCCGTCAGAATTAGGACCCTCTTCCACTCACGTTTTCTCCCCTGGTAGGCTTATTTTTACTTTTGGAGTCAAGTCAGATCCTGTAAGATGCTTTTCCAATACATTTTGACCTAAGTTACTTCTGATTTTCATCTGCCTGTCACAATGAGCAAACTCCCTCTTTCTTCCAATTTGAATACTTCTCGGTTTTCAGATTTTTTAAAACAAAGACTGACCATCTTATGTGGCTTGTTAGCCGATCAGCACTATTGACATTTGGTTGCCTTGTAAGGTGTTTTTTTTCTGGCTTCTTGTTAAACCTTTTCCCTGGGCTTCCTGAGAGATGCTAGTGAACATTGTTCAGGATTCCTGTGCCCTTTTCCCTTCCTTCTATTCTTAGCTCATTCTTGTATTTTCCTAGTTCTTATGTCAAAGCCCGAGGTATCTTGTTGTGGGTATCTTCTTTCTTCTCTCGGATTATTGGACTTAATTTGTGTTATAATGTTAACAACAGCTGACATTTGTACAGTGCTTTGCCATTTACAAAGCACGTCACATACATTTTCTTATTTTATCTTCACAGCAAGCCTGTGAAGCAGTTTAGGTACAATCGTCCTTTTTTATGAATGAGGCCTCTGAAGGCTCAGCTGGTAACAGAAAGAGCCACGGTGACTTAAGATCTTTGACTGCTCTCTTTTTTTCTTTTTAAAATAATAATACAGCTTCTTTTTTTCTCCAACAAGGACAATTTATGATCATTTGAGGAAATGTGAAAAATCTAGCAAAGACTAAAGAAAGAGATCTACGTTACTGACCACTCCTTTGTCTGCTTTGTGGCTACAGCCATGCGCTGCATGAGGACATTTCGGTCAACAATGGGTTGCACGTACAACGGTGGTCCCGTAAGATTAGAACCATATAGCCTGGGCGTGTCGTAGGCTAGGCCATCTAGGTTTGTGTAAGCACACTCTATGATGTTTGCACAATGACAAAATTGCCCAACGATGCATTTCTCTGAACTTACCCCATTGTTAAGAGATGCGTGACTGTATTTCTTTCCAGTCGTATTTCTATGGTTTGGTGAAGACTTTGTATTTATAGGAACTAACTACATCTTGATGTTGGACCCTGACTTTTAAGTGTAACACTGTATTATGGGCATTTTCCCATGCTGTTCAACTATTTCAAAATCTGTTCTAGAATGTGGACGTAACATAATGCATGTAACCATTCCTCTCTTGCAGGACCTCTAAGTTGTTCCCATTTTTGGCTTGTACAAAGACTCTTTGAAGAACATCTTTATAAACGCCTGTCTGAATCTCTGAGTTCTAAGCATAAGGGTGGCATGACTGGATGAAAGAGAGTATTGTTCAACTGCTTGTCACAGATGTACCAGTTTGCATTCCAACAAGAGGCGTATGTTTGTGTCTATCTTATCACACTTTTGCCAGCATTGACTATTATATTTTAAACTTATTGTTAATATTATGGATGAAAACCAAAATTTCATAGCTTTGTTTTACATTTCTTTGATTGCTTATGAGACAGAACTTTTTCCCTTTGTTTATTGTCCACTTGTATTTCTTCCAGTAACCTTTTTCTTGTGCTCTTTGCTCAAGAGTCTATGGTGCTTTCAATTTTGTTGTTGATACTTAAGGCTTTATATGAGTTAAATTTTGCCTGTCTCTTGATGCTCCCCCAGACACCCCATGCATCCATGCTGTCTACCCCCACCAGGGAAACCCCCCCCCCCCAAGAAGATGATTTCAGCCCACTATTGGAGGCAAAACAATCAACTGAATCAATCCATGCTAAAATATTAATGGCGTATCCTCTTCTTCCATCAGCCCTCTCGGGGCCTGGTCCCTGACACATGATAGACAAAGATGTAGATAGGAACGGATATGCTATAGATACTTGTTGAATGAATAAATTCATGTGGTTCCAAGGGATTAAATTGGAATAGGATGAGAATGGAGAGGGAAGCTCTGGTGAAATAGCTTTCAAATCAATATAATCTTTCCAACAGACTCAGGTGCTCCAAGATGAAATGAGCTACGCCGAGCAGTGCTAAGATACCCTGGAAGGGACATCCTAGCTTTAGAGGAACTCTAGCATCATCTCAGGGGCTGGAATAGATTGTTCCAATGGCCCAGTGGTTTCCTCTCTGCCCATGAACGTGGCTTCAAACATTTTACAAAATTCCGTCTTGGTACCATTGTCCTAGGTGGAGAATGGCAAACATATTTCATCCCACGTGCCAGTTCCTATGGGCCGGTGGGGGCCGCCTAAAGTGCTGGTTGAGTAGTGGTATACTCTTACCTCTGGGTTCCACAGAGATGAATGCTGTGATGGGTAGTGATGTCCTCCACGGGTGCTGGAGCGGTGCGGGTTAGTGTCTTTGTCGTCTTTGTCTTAGAGAACCCTTCCAACCCTGCCTCCTGAACCGGTTTACTCAACTTGACGTTCTTGTAGCTCTCCCGTTTCGGCTCAAGTTCTTACTCTCTCTGCTTGCTAGATTTGGTAGTTCCTCAACTCCTGACTGCTCTAGCTCCTGGGAACCCCATCAGGGAAGAGCTTGCTCAGGACTTTGTGTTGGATATGGATGATTTTTTTAAAAAAGATTTTTTGAGATATAATTGACATACCATAAAATTCATCATTTAAAATGTGCAATTCAATGGTTTTGAAATATATTCACAGAGTTGCGCAACCATTTCCATAATCAATTTTATAACATTTTCATCACCCCAAAAAGAAGCCTCCTACCCTTTAACAGTCACCCCCTTCCTCCAGGCCCTCCCCCTCCCTAGCCCTAACAACAGGAACCTACTTTCTGTTTCTAGAGATTTGTCTATTCTGGACATTTCATATAAGTGGAATTATAGACTATAGGTCCATTTTTTTCCTTTTTCTTTTTTCTGCTGAGGAAGATTCGCCCTGAGCTAACATTTGTGACAAACTTCCTCTATTTTTGTTTGTGGGTCCCCACTACAGCATGGCTGACAAGTGGTGTAGGTCAGTGTCCAGGATCCAAACCTGTGAACTTGGGCTGCTGAAGCAGAGTGCTCCGAACTCAACCACCATGCCGTGAGGCCGACCCCAACGTGTGTCCTTTTTATGTATCCTTTTCAAGGTTTATCCATGCCATGCTGTAGAATGTATCAGTACTTCATTCCCTATTATTGCTGAATAATAGTCCATATATGGATATACCATATTTTATTTATCAGTTCTTCAGTTGATGGACATTTGGGTTGTTTCCATTTTTTGGCTGTTAAGGATAATGCTGTTATGAACATTCATGTGCAAGTTTTCGTCTGGGCATATGTTTTAATTTCTCCTGAGTAGGTAACTCCATGTTTAACCTTTTGAGGAACTATCAGACTGTTTTCCAAAGTTGCTGCATCATTTCACATTTCTACCAGTACTTTATGCGTGTTCCAGTTTCTCCACATCTTCTCCAGCACTTGATATTGTTTGTCTTTTTGATAATAGCCATCCTAGTGGGTGCAAAGTGGCATCTCATTGTGGTTTTGATTTGTGTTTCCTTGATTATTAATGATATTGGGCATCTTTTTTCTTTTATTGAGGTCATAATAGTTTCCAACATTGTGGAATTTCAATTGTATGTTGTTTCTTGTCTGTCACCATATGGCTGCTCCCCTTCACCCCCTGTGCTCACCCTCCAGCCCCTTCCCTTCCCCTGGTAACCACTGAACTGTTTTCTTTGTCTTTGTGTTTATCTTCCACATATGAGTGAAATCATATGGTGTTTGTCTTTCTCTGTCTGGCTTATTTCACTTAACATAATACCCGCCAGGTCCATCCATGTTGTTGCAAATGGGACGATTTTGTCTTTGTTTATGGCTGAGTAGTATTCCATTGTATATGTACACCACATCTTCTTTATCCAGTCATTGATCAATGGGCACAAGGGTTGCTCCCATGTCTTGGCTATTGTGCATAATGCTGCAATGAACATAGGGGTGCATAAGTCTCTTTGAATTGTTGATTTCAAGTTCTTTGGATAGATACCCAGTAGCGGGATAGCTGGATTATATGGTATTTCTATGTTTAATCTTTTGAGAAATCTCCGTACTGTTTTCCATAGTGGTTGTACCAGTTTGTATTCCCACCAGCAGTGTGTGGACATTCCCTTTTCTTCACACCCTCTCCAACATTTGTTATTTTTTGTCTTAGTGATTATAGCAACTTTAATGGGTGTAAGGTGGTATCTTAGTGTAGTTTTGATTTGCATTTCCCTGATGATTAGTGATGTTGAATATCTTCACATGTGCCTATTGGCCGTTTGTATATCTTCTTTGGAGAAATGTCTGTTCATATCCTCTGCCTATTTTTTGATCAATTTGTTTGTTTTTTTGTTGTTCAGTTGTGTGAGTTCTTTATATATTATGGAGATTAACCCTTTGTTGGATATGTGATTTGCAAATATTTTCTCCCAGTTGGTGGGTTGTCTTTTTGTTTTGATCCTGGTTTCCTTTGCCTTGCAGAAGCTCTTTAGTCTGATGAAGTCCCACTTGTTTATTTGTTCTTTTGTTTCCCTTGTCTGAGATGACATGGTGTTCGAAAAGATCATTTTAAGGTTGATATCAAAGAGTGTACTGCCTATATTTTCCTCCAGAAGTTTTATGGTTTCAGGTCTTACCTTCAAGTCTTTGATCCATTTTGAGCTTATTTTTGTGTATGGTGTAAGATAATGGTCTACTTTCATTCTCTTTCATGTGGCTGTCCAGTTTGGATGTTGGGCATCTTTTAATGAGCTTATTGGCTATTTGTATATCTTTTGTTGGAGAAATGTCTATTCAGATCCTTTGTCCAATTTTTAATTAGGTTGTTTGTCTTTTTTATTATTGAGTTGTAAGAGTTCTTTGTACATTCTGGATACAAATCCCTTATCAGATATAAGATTTACAAAAATGTTCTCCCGTTCTGTGAGTTAACTTTTCATTTTCTTGATGGTGTCCCTTGAAGTACAAAAGTTTTGAATTTTGATGATGTCTAATTTACGTATTCTTTCTTTTGCTGCCTCTGGTGCCATACCTAAGAAAACATTGGCTAATCCAATATCATGAAGATTTATGACTATGTTTTCATCTAAGAGTTTAGTAATTTTAGCTCTTACATTTAGATCTTTGATGCATTTGAGCTAATTTTTGTATATGGTGTGAGATAGGGTTCCAAATTCATATTTAGCACGTGGATATACAGTTATCCCAGCATCATTTGGCAAAAAGATTACTGTTTTCCCATTGAATTGTCTCAGCACCCTTGCTGAAAATCAACTGACTATAAACATAAGGGTTTATTTCTATTCCATTGGTCTGTATGTCAGACGTGAATGACATTTCAAATTCCTCCCACATACTGGGATTCTTGAATTTTCTGCGCAGACTCCTATTAGATCACATTAGAGAATCTGTTCTTCAATCTGTCTGCAAAGTTCAATCCACCACACCTCGATGGAGTTTGTGGTAGGCAGACCGATGTTTACCTGATAAAGCTTTGGAATGCCTTTATCTGCATGTAACAGAACTCTTGACTAAAATTGGCTTAAGAAATATGGAAACTTAATTGTTTCTTATAATAAGAAATCCAGAGACTAGCAGCTCTAGAATTGGTTCATTTAGCAATTCAGTTTTGATGGTTCTCTGGGCAGTATCTCTGCAATTTTCGTGGCCTTTTTCTCATGTTGTAAGATGGCGGCCGCAGGTCCAAGCATCAGGGCCTCTCAAGGCAAGAAGGAAGGGGGATTCTCCTCACAGATTCCTCCATTATCTTAAGAGGGGAAATCTTCTGGGATGCCAGACTTCTACCCTATGTGACCAGGATTGGGTCAGATAGGTTGGGAAAGTGAATATAAGCATTCTCAGCTCTTAGAAATTAGGCAAGGGCAGACAGGGAGGGAATGGATGGAAATGACAACTACTGATGTCTACCTCCTGGCTTGGTAGCAGTTGAGGGGGTTGGTGTGTGTGTGTGTGTGTGTGTGTGTTGAGGGGTGGGGATAGGTGAGAATTCCTGGGGTTGAGACCTGGAACCAGCAGTTCTTCCCCGAGTCAATGATATACACTTGGGATGGAAAGGCCTGGAAACGCATGGGGGAAAGTCTGTGCTAAGTGAGAAGGCATGCAAGAAAACTTGGAAAGAACACCAAATCTGGGCAGTCCAGAGACAGAGGTTCAAGTGGTAGAACAGAATCAAGACCCAAACCCGAGGGCCAAGGGCAGAAACTGGTGAGACTCAACTGGACTAATTCCTTAGACCCCACCTGGCGTGAAGGCTGGTTTTCATGATCTGGCAGGCACAGGATATAAGCAGGTGGGCCTTGCCTGAAGATCCAGGATTAAGGCACACCATTTGCACTCAACACTGTGTTACGCAACAAAAAGATAACTAGAGCTGTCTCCTGCCTTCAAGAACTTTCAATCTTACCACTTACCCAGGGAACAGGATCGACAGCTGTGAAACCAAGAGAGACCATTTCTGTCTTAGACAGACTGGTTCTCAGTGCAGCATCAGTTCATGTCCTGCCCCAGAGTTCTCAACCTGGGGAAGCTAAGCTCCTCTAGTAGCAGCTCTGAGCCCCAGGGATACCATCTTTCAGGATCATGCCCATCACTAACATTTATTGAGCACTTACTGTTTGTACAATTCTAACTGTTTTTCCTATATTATTAAAACTTTCAACAACTCAGTGGAATAGATACTTTTACAGTCATCCCCACTTTACACATGAGAAGACTGAGTCACTGGTGGGTCAATCAACTTTCTCAAGGTCTTGTACAGCTAGGATATGGGGGTGGGGCATTCAAACTCCAGCAGTGTGATGCCAAAGCCAAGGGCAGTGCCATGCTGCTTCTCAGGGGTCAAGGCCTTTCTGTGCAAGAGATTCCTGTGTATCTGTCTAAGAAGGTAGGGTGCCCCATTGCTGGAGAGGTGTGCTGACCCTTTGCTGTGTGTTCCTCGCCTCTCTGTGCCTCAGTTTCCACATGTGTGAAATGAGATGATCACCTGGTACTCTCTAGGTCTCTTGTGGCCTGGAGGTCCGTGAAGAGTCCTCTAGAAGGCAGGGCCGCCATGACGGATGCTTGGCCAAAGTTAAACTCCTTCTGGTTCTTAAATCTTAGCCGCACTGAATTCTCACAGACACAGTGACAGAGAGCATCCAGTAAAAACCCCAGAACATCTCAAATGCTGTGGACGGGAGCAAGGAGGATTCCCAGTGGGAGGACCCAGTGAGGGAGAAGGACGTGATGGAGCTGGAACCAATATGTGTCTCTCCTGATTTCCTCTTCCTTAGAGGAGGCAGCGAGTGTGAGCAGGCCAGTTCATTACAACTGTATTTACTGCATTGATTTCCATTGTTTCCATGAGGAAAACTTCCAATAGGACGTGCAAGTTACCTCAGGACCTGCAAATCCTGCTAGTGCAGCCCTGGCATTCTCAGACCAGAGCAACCAGTGTTGATTTCTTCTCCTATGACTAGGTGCCTCTGAGCTCTGGAGTGGCAAGGGAGAAGCGCCCAGGGCCAAGAAGTGGTATGACCAGCCTTGTGGTCTCGGCCTTGGGAATCTCCACTGGTGAGGATCTCAGCTTCCCAATCTGTGGTCACAGAAGCTGATCTCATGCTGCTCTGAGTCAGACAGCTGGCCCCACCACTAGCCTTGAGCAGGATGCTTAACCTCTGAAGCCTCAGTGTCCTCATCTGTGAAATGGGGAGAACAGCAGTCCTTATCTCATAGAATGACCGTGATGAGGAAACGAGTAGCTCTATGGAGTGTGCCTAGAACAGCTGCTGGTTCCTGGCAAAGTGCTATAGAAATGTTAGCTCTGAGAATGTTTCCTCTCTCGGTGTTTGCAGATGACATGGTTTTATGTATAGAAAACCCTAAAAAAATCTATCGGAAAACTATTAGAAATAATCAACAATTACAGCAACGTTGCAGGGTGCAAAATCAACTTACAAAAATCGGTTGCATTTCTATACTCTAATCACGAACTAACAGAAAGAGAACTCAAGACTACAATCTAGGGCCGGCCCCGTGGCCGAGTAGTTAAGTTTGCGCACTCTGCTTCGGTGGCCCAGGGTTTCACGGGTTCGGATCCTGGGCGTGGACAAGGCACTGCTCATCAAGCCTTGCTGAGGCAGCGTCCCATATAGCACAACCAGAGGCACTCACAACTAGAATATATAGCTATGTGCTCGGGGGCTTTGAGGAGAAGAAGAAGAAGAAGAGAAAAAGAAGATTGACAACAGTTGTTAGCTCAGGTGCCAATCTTTAAAAACAAAAAGAATACAATCCCATTCCTAATCACATACCTCATATAACACCACACTCACAGTGCTTACTAGTGCGTGGTCTATGAGAGCCCTGACATGGAGTTACTGATTAAACGTTGAATGAATGAGAGTGCTTTGCAAACTGGTAAGTGTAGTGCAGGAGTCTGGCAGAATTATTCTCTCTCACTAGTTGTCATCACCCGGTTTCCCTTAGGATTCTTGGGTACCTCAGAAACTAGAGGGTACAGGACACCTGGGGCCTGGTTCATTGGCCTGAAGCTTCCTGTCAACAGGTGCTCAGGGTCTTGGGGACCCCGTGCTAGTGGTCATTGGGCAGGATCTTGAAGACATTGGTTAACTGAGAGGGAGGAGGCAGTGACTCGGTATTGTAGATTCACTGTGTACCTTTGGCCAGAAAGCTCCTTGTTTAGCCAAAACAGGCATGTGAAATGCAAAATCTCACGAGGGCCGGAGAGGTAGCATAGCAGAGCGGAGCTGGGGCAGGGGGTGCATTTTTGCTGAATTTTGTTAAGGCTGTATTGTTTTGAAACGCACACACTTAGCAATATTAAGCCCCTACAATCATTCTTCACTTGCCCCAAGAATTACACTCACTCATATCATCTTGTACTATGCTATCCTGGGGGTTCAGGCTTGGTTTTCCCAGTTCTGCTATAGACACTGATGCAGAAAAATGTGTCCTCACTGAGAGAAGAAGAAGAAGAAACAGGCACCACGATAAGTGACACCTGATTCCCAGTCTCAGGTGGGGACAGTGACAAACTGGAGAGCATGACCACCTCTGAGCTCCAACTGATTGATGCCACTCGATGCTGCATGAAACTGTGGGCCCAGCATGGCAGGAGCTTCCAGTTTTTCAAGAGAAGGTGAAAATCTGGACCCTTAGATGAAAGCTCTTAATGCATACACAACAAATGAAAAAAAATGGTTTAAGCATTCTGTGAGTGAAACAAAATACCTCTGCACCCCATTCAGCCTGCAGCCTCCTGTGTTTGATTCTACCAGAAGGCAGCGAGAGAGTTCAAGATCAGAGGAACAGCCCAGAGCACACGGAGCGCAGTTGCTCCGGAGGGAGCGGCAATCCTGCGCTTCATTTGTAGAGCGGTTCTGCACGCAGTGTAAGGGGCTTTTGTGTGCAGCATCTCCCACTTTGTTACGGAGGTTAACGACATGGAAGAGGGAACTGAGGCTTGCAGAAATCAAGAGGTGGCTCAAGGGCTAAAGACACTTACAAAGGGCACAGCTGAGACCCAAACCCAGGTCTTCTGACACCAAGCCAGGGCGTTTTCCTTACAGAGCCCCTCAGTATCCGTACACTGCTGGTGTTTGTGAGATGAGGGCTCATCAGAGCTCTGCCCTCTGCAGGATGCGCCTGACCTCAGACACGCTCCATTCCTCTCTGAGTCATATTTCCTCATCTGTAGAATGGGAATAGCAATGCAACCTACCTCTCTGGGTTGTTGCAAGAATGACATGAGGTAACCCAAGAAAAGGGCTGACCTCAGTGCCTGACACGAAGAAAGTGCTCAAGCTTTCATCACCAGGTAGCCCCCAGGCCATATATTGTGCACCAATCGTATTCAGAGACAGATCCCATATACTAGGTAGGGCAGGCAGACCCCATGCCTTTCCTTAACAAATGTTTATTGATTTAGGTACAGTACCAGGAACTAGGAGACAGTGATGAGCAAATCAGGCTGATCTATGCCCCATGGGACTTAAAATCCAGCAAGACAGACAACTGTCAATGGACTATCCACCCAGAAAGATACCCTGATAATGGGAGGCAAGATTTGCAAAGGAAAATCTAGGATGCTTATTGATGGGGTTCAGGGCAGGCTGCCCTAAGATGCACCTCTCTGGTATGCAGATTATTTCCAGCTGAAGACAATAAAGGCTCAGAAGACTCAGGAAGAACATTTGACCTTCCCCCAAACTGCCTAAAGAATTTAACATAGGGGGCTGGCCCAGGGGTGCCATGGTTAAGTGCGCACATTCCGCTTCAGCAGCCCAGGGTTTGCCAATTCGGATCCTGGGTGCAGACATGGCACCGCTTGGCAAGCCATGCTGTGGTAGGAGTTCCACATATAAAAAGTAGAGGAATATGGGCATGGATGTTAGCTCAGGGCCAGTCTTCCTCAGCAAAAAGAGGAGGATTGGCAGCAGATGTTAGCTCAGGGCTAATCTTTCTCAAAAAAGGAAAAGAATTTAATATAGAAGGCGCGTTCCAGGAAGAGCTGATACCATAAGCTAACTACAGTATAATGTAAAATAGGTGTGATAGAAAGGCACTAACAAGCCCATTTTTAGCCCAGCAAAATTTGTTTAACAAACATTTGCCTTTCCACCTTCATGTGAATTGTCTTCCTCCCCTCTGGAATCCCAAACCACTACCCCCAAAATCCTCCTTTGCCTTTAGCTGAAGATAATATTTAAGGTGGCAGCTTTGGCTAGATGGCCAAGTTACTCAGCTTTCCTGGGTTTCTCCCACTCATACACGTTATAAAGCTTTGTTTGATTTTCTTCCATTATTCTGTGTCTTGTGAATTTAATTTGTAGCCTGGCCAGAAGGACCTAGAGGGTAGAGGAATTTTCTTCCTCCCCAATATTATAAAAGAGGGGACAGAGAGGGCCTGACCTTTCTTTAATAATATATAAAAGGACTCTTCCTTTGTATATATAAAATATAATGTTTAAAATGTATATAAAGTCTAGGGAAGTGATGCCTAAGTTAATGATACTGGCTCAATGCAAGGTTGACATAAGGGAAACCATATTGTAGAAAAAAAAACCATATTGTAACTTTGAATGACCTCTGATTAACTAACCCAGACATGCTTTGTAGATTTTATGGCCCCTCCCAGCTGCTATAAGTTGATAACTTTGTTCTTTTGAGTTCCTTAGGCATGTGACAATCCCCAGGCAGAGTCTATGCTGATAGCCACCATCAATGACAACTGAAAGATCAGGGTACAGGGCATTGCTCTGGTCTCTGATGCATATCCAGCAAAACAAAAGACTGTTAGGCACTAAGACCAGATGTCTGCCCCCAGGGAGATCAGATGCCTCCCCCACCTGGAGACTACCCTGGTATATCACTGGCCTATAGTCTTTGCTCTGTAAGATGGTTCTTTTGGACATTAGTCAGCCATCTTCCCCCTTGCTAGCAAGCTGTAATAAAAAACCCTTTCTCTCCTATCACCTTGCCTCTTGACTACTGGCCTGTCCTGCGGCAGGCAGATGACTCCCACCTTGGGCAGTAAGATTAGACCTGAAGGATGCAGCAGAACACGGAGGATTAGGAGTATTACTTTGGCCATATCAAGCTTGAGACGTCTCAAAATGTCCACATGGTGAGCCAAACACGTAGCTGGCTCTGCGATTACAGAGCTCAGCAGAGAGGCTCTGGCTGGAGATGGAAATGTGGGAGCTGTCATCACATCAGTGGAATTTAACCCATGGGACTGGATGAGCTCAACCAAGGAGTGAAGAGCTTCTAGAAAGAGGTTCTGACAAAAGAAATATGAGACCTCATCTCTCCCTCCTTGGGGAGCTTGGAGTACAGTTGGATGGAGAGTGAGGACCCATGCTTGGAAAATGGCTGGAGGTGGGCTGTGAGTAACGTAAGCTAGTGTGAAGGACTGGAATTGGCCATCCCAAGATATGTCTCTTTGGCATGAGGAATATTTTGGGCCGGCTACTTTTAAAAACTGCAGACAGGAAAGAAACTCCGAAAAGTAGAATTTACTTACCCTTTGTTAAGAGACATTTACATTTGTAAAGGAAATCTCCATCTCTAAAGGTGTCTCCCTCTCTATACTGGGAAGGGGGGATGACCTTATCTCTGGAAACTCTCATCAATGTAGAAGTCAAGGACTCAAGTCTGCATAATAATCTTACTCTTGTTTACTGTGGTTTTCTGGTAATCTGCCATAACTGACTTCCCCCACCCTCAACGTCCTCCTTTGTCTTTAGCTGAGGGTGGTATTTAAGGGGAGAGCTTCTGCCATTTTGGCCAGTTGCTAAGTTTGCCTAAGCCTCTCCCATGTATACATGTTATAAAGTTTTGTTTAATTTTCTCCTGTTATTCTGTCCCATGTGAATTTAATTCATTGTCCAACCAGAAGGACCCAGAGCAGGCAGAGGAAATGTCTTCCTCCCCTACACTAGAAAGTGAAGAGACACAGTTGGGATCCAGTAAGTTGAGGAAGAACAAAGAAGGGCATGTTCTGCTAGTTGGGGTTAATCAGAGGAGGAGAGACTGAGTCCAGGCTAACAATGGAGCCCGTACCAGGATTTTCCCGTTGCCCCAGCAACAGCATCTGCAGGCTTTCTGGCACCAAAAAAGATTGATGGTGGCAAGGAGTCAGTACCACAGAGGCAGATGACTGTGTGGAAGCTGAGTGCTCTTGGTGCGTGTGTGTGTGTGTGTGTGTGTGTGTGTGTGTGTGTGTGTGTGTGCATGCATCTCATCTATTTAAAACAAACAAGTTTTGAAAAGCTCTTTTTGAATCTTCCGATGTCTAAATGGCGTGTGCTATGTGTTAATGCCGTGAAAGCTCAAAGTTCCCTTAATTTGAAAATGTTAATAACTCCTGCAGGTGCTGTTTTGGTTAAATACATTTTTCTCCCCCTCAGTGCAAAGTGTTTTAATTTTTGGAAGTCTTCTGTGCCTGTTTCAAATGTTTGTTTTCAGGTCACTGCCAGAGTTATTTGGCTTAATGAAAAAGATATTTGCAAAGCAATCCTTGGAGTGCAATGGTTTTTATTGGCATTACACAATATTTCTAGGTGGTCTTTCTTTCATTCCTTTATTAATCATAATCTAAGCTCCTACTGTGTGAGGAAGGAAAAGTTCTAGCATTACTAGAAGGAAAAGGCTCAGGTGGAAGAGTTTGGGATACAGAGATGAAGGGGCTACAGCCTAGAGAAGGAAAAGCAGAGGAGCGTACAGGTCAATCACACATACCCAGAAGAGAGTACCGTGAAGAGTAAGTGCCACAGAGGGTAGGATAGAGCTGGGATGCTTTCAGTGAAATAACAGAAACCTAACTAAGTGTGGAAGAAACCAGAAGGTTTAACTTAATGAAAGGGCTGGCGGAAGGCCATCACAGTGCTGGTTCACCTAGGATCCTGGTTTAGTCCATCCTTCTGCCCTTCCATTCTGCTTGTATCTGTGATGCCTTGTGGCCTCAATATGGCTGTTACATCACATCTTTGTAAGGTAGCACCCCGAGCAGGTAGGAAGGGTGGAAGATTTCTCCTTGAAGTGCTTACCTTCCTCCTTTCTCTTACTTTCAAAAGATTACCCAGCTTTTGGGGTCCAGATCAAATGCCTCCCTCTTGGTCACCCCATGAATATAGCCTGCCTTCCTCTGAATTCTGTAGTATTTGCTTTACTCTCTCTCATCTCAGTGCACATACAGTGCTGTGCCTTATAACTGCTTGTACATGCAGGAAGATCTTGTTGGTCCCCTTTGAAGACTCAGGAAACAAATTCTCGTGAACATAATGGAACCTTTCTCTGGTGAATGATAATCTTAGAGGGACTTCGAACCATCATTGTGGAAACCCATTCTCATGTCTAGGCCTGGAATGTCTGGAGGATCATAGATCAGACAATGTTACTGCTGGAATCTAGAGAGTTCCTGGATGAGAACAACTCCTTTTACACACAAGGAGGTTGGTTTAGGAGACTTTCCCAAAGACATCCAGCTGCATCAAGATCTAGGCCACAGCACACCTGTGTATTTTGGTTAAAAAAAGAACAACCCAGAATTTTCTTATGATTGGTCTGATTTTCCTAAATAAAAACTAGTGGGAAAAGTTACCCTGGTTAGTCAGTGAGTGAAAATTAATATGTTATTGTTTCTCCGTTGTCTATGTGAATTTGCTTTGGTTGATAGCATAAGTACCTTGGGGCCCTTTGCTAACACTCTCTTCTCTTGTAGAACCTAGCAACTTGCCAAGTGCATAGTAAGTGCTCAGTAAACAACTGTTGGATTAAATTATACCCACACCCACATCTCCTCCATATTCCTCACTAATGGACTGTGGTGGCAAGATTTAATTAGAAGACTGGGATTAAAAAGGGGGCCCTGATGAGTAAACATGGTCATATATGATGGAGGGGATAATTCACTAGCTTCTAGTCACCAAAGGTTAACTAACACTCCTGTAATGCCATTTAATGTCATTGGGTACTCACCATGGGCCCATGGAGGGAATATAAAGAAAGATAAAGACACTCAAATTTCTAGGATTCTCACTGGCTGAGGCCCAGAGAGGAATATTTCTCCTTAAATAGCCTCCTTGGCCTAACAGCTCATTAGGTACTTTTGGTACACAATTCATTTTTTCTGCTAAGTCTTGCTTTAAATGCACAATTGGTGCCACATGATTCTTCCCATAGAATTTTCTCCTTTCTTCATTCATTGGTGTATCATTATTCCTATTCACCCATCCACCCACCCACCCATCCATCCATCCATCCATCCATCCATCCACCAACCTATCTATCCAGCCAGCCCACTTGCTTTGAGTACCTTTTTTGAGTCAGGCATTACTTAAAGATGAGATCCTGCATGATCTGGCCCTCTCTTCCCTCATCTCCCACCACTTTCTCCTTCACTCTGCTGAGTGTCACACCAGGCTTCTTATTATTCTTTAAACAAGCTAAGCTTATTCTTGCTCTTAAGGCGTTTGCATTGAGGTTTACTCTGACTGAATAATCTTCTACCAGATTCTTGCATGGCTCATTCTTTTATTCCATTCAGGCTTTTGCTCACATGTCCCCAGTACCCCCACCTTCCACGGCAGTTACCTCATCATCCTGCTGTTTTCCCTTGGACCACTCGCTTGGCATTACTTGAAATTATGGTATTTATTTGTTTATTGTCTATGTGCACCCACCCCTAAAATGCAAGCTTCTCGAGGACAATGATTTTCTCTCTCTTTGGTCTTGTATTTCTAGTGCCTTAAATAGGGCCTGGCACACAGTAGGTGTGGAATGACTAAATGGCTATGGCCTTAAATTTTCCACTGAACAACTTTTAGTATATTTGGGGAGACAGAAAGGATACCTAAGTAGATAAATAAAGTAAAAGATGACCTGTGGTAAAAGCCAGATAAACGGTTTCTGACCATCAGAGGACAAGAGGATCTTGTTTACTTGGAGAGAGGGGGTCCCCGAGGGCTGGGAGCATTTAGACAAGGGTGGCGGAGCTGACCTTGTGGCTGCCCCACCCACGTCTTCTCGGCCCGGCTCCAAGTTCACCTGTACCTGTGATAGACGGTGACCGTGCGCACTGGTTCTTCCCACTCACATGCCCAGGTCCTGGGTTCTCTGGGTTTTCCTAGGACCCTGGGAGCTTGCTCAGCCTGGATGCAGGGTGACCCAGAGGGGCTGGACATGAAAGCCCCAAGGAATGAGTGAGTAAATACTTTTGCTCCCCTGGCCAGCACTGGGACAGCACAGAGGCACGCTCTCTAGAGTCACTCCCAGTGGGAGTAAGTGAAGGTGCCTGAGCAGCAACCCCCTCAATAGTACCCCCCTGTATTGGCTTTCCTCCCTCCCTGTCTCGCTTCCTCTCCACCTCACTTGAGTGTGTTGGGATCACCTCTCAAATAAACCACCAGCACCGTGATCTTCTCTCACGGTCTGCTTTCAGGAAACCCAAACCAAAGACAGGTGGGGTGGGGCAGAGGCATTCCAGATGCCATAGAAACAGTTGGTAACCCAGAGATCTCCCTGGGGCCCTGACTCTCCAGCAATCTGAGGGACCCCGTGCTGGACCACTGCCTACCTTCTCAAGAGAGAAGGGAGCCCTTGACCCCTGGTGGCGAGGGGGGCAGCAGAACATAGGGAAAAGGCGAGGGTCTGGGCATCAAGAGTACTGCCACGAACACGCTCTGTGCCCTTGGGCAAGTCCCTTCCCCTCTCTGGACCTTAGTCTCATCTGGCCCAGTGAGGCGTGTGGGCTGTCTATCTCCAAGCTTCCTTCTTGCTCTGGGACTCCGTAACAGCCTCATGGTTGGCTTTTCTTCATTTCTCTCCCTCTCACACTCACTCCGATTGTCTGCATTTGCCTCCCTGTCTCTCTCTCTCAAAGTCCGCATGCTGGGCCATTTTTGGGGGGCTGGCTGGTAAAATGTCCCTGGGAAGGAGAGGTGAGACTTAACCCATGGCATTCGTTGGGATCCTGGAGAAAACCATTCTCTCTATGCCTGCAGTGTCATCATTGTTAATAATGATGACATCAATCTAGCTCATCAGAATCCGCGAGTGCTTAACCAAGAAAAATGCTTTTGTCACTGTTGGTAAATATAAAGTGTGCCTACTCAATCAGAGCGACACCACCCGACGGGCGAGCCTGCTCCCTCCCTCGTACACTGACTGTTCGTTTGCAATCCTGCCCTTCTTTTTTATTGATGTCTCAGCTCTTTGACAAATACATTTTTCCATGAAGAGAAACATAATTAACTTAAGTCATTTATATTAATCACAAGGGGGGAAAATCATGCAAAACAGGGGTAATTTTGTATTGAACAAGGCACGTTAGCTAATGAATATAGATGATGCTGATTTATGTGTTTATCCAAAAAGCATTGGTGGGGAAAAAAAATGCCAACACCAAACACCACCCTATCCCCCAAAAGCTGAAGAAAGAACCCCTCAAGGTCTATTTAATGATGTTCCCTGGTTTGGTGGCATCCTGCCCACAGATTGAAAAACAAAATGACTTTGCAAGTGTTTACGGAGCTTGAACAGCAAAAGAAATTCTCTCCCAGCGTGGGCATCCTCTGCACGGATCCCAGGGAAATGGTGAACATTGGGCTGACGTGGTGGGTCCACGCAGGTGGGATAGCATGCACTGCTTCCCACTGCAGCTGGGGGACAGGTCCTGAGGTCCGTCACCGCAGGGTGTGGTCCTCCGGGAGCTGCCACCATAGCTCAGGTTCCTCAGCCATGCTGACCCACGGAGGTGGCTCCATTTGATGGGGAAGTTGCAGCTGGAACAATTCACCGCTGTGAATAAGAATGTAAAGGCTCGGGGTCGGCCCGGTGGCACAGCAGTTAAGTTCACACGTTCTGCTTCGGCAGCCCAGGGTTCGCCGGTTCGGATCCCGGGTGTGGACATGACACCACTTATCAAGCCATGCTGTGGCAGGCATCTTGCATATAAAGTGGAGGAAGATGGGCATGGATGTTAGCTCATCGCCAGTCTTCCTCAGCAAAAAGAGGAGGATTGGTGACAGATGTTAGTTCAGGGCTAATCTTCCTCAAAAAAAGAAAAGTAAAAATAAAAAAGAATGTAAAGGCTCCCATTTGTATAGTCCCTTTTCCCCACACCCTTGTGAGTAAAGCGGTTGGCTGTGGCTCACGGATACAAAGGAGAGAGGCGAGTGGGAGGAGATAAAGAGGCATCACAGGAGTGTCACTCCATCACATAACGTTCGAGCCAGAAGCTCCTACACAGCAGGAAGCCCACCCCTTCATTTCCCCATTGAGGACACTGAAAACCAGGGAATAACAACAGTTGGCATTTATCAAGCTCTCACTATGTATCAGGCATTGTTATAAGGGTTTTTCTTTTTTCTTTTTCCCTTTGGTGAGGAAGACTGGCCCTGAGCTAATAGCTGTTGCCAATCCTCCTCTTTTTGCTTGAGGAAGATTGGCCCTGAGCTAACATCTGTGCCAGTCTCCCTCTATCTTGTATGTGGGTCACTGCCACAGCATGGCTTGATGAGCAGTGCAGGTCCGTGCCTGGGGTCTGACCCCATGAACCCTGGGGTGCTGCAGCGGAGTGTACCGAACTTAACTACTACACCTCTGGGCTGGCCCCTTGTGTTTTACGGGATAGATGCCATCATTGTCCCCATTTTACAGATGAGGAAACTAAGGCTCAGAGAAAGGAGGGGGCTTCTGCAAGGCCCCACAGCGAGTGGTTGGCTGAGCCAGACGCCAGGCTGCATCTTTCTAACGCCCTCCTCCAGAAGCGGAGGGAAGCAGGTCACCCTGAGCCTGTGAATCCCCCGTGGGGAGCGTTTGAGCAAGACTTGAGCAACCTTTTTAGAGCTCTGTCTGTCTCTCTTCTGTTTTATGGGGCCTCTCCCCTTTGCTGTCACTAGCCATAAACATCCCCACAAAGTCTCAGAGGACTGCAAACTTGCCCTGGGGACACAGAGGTGACAGTTTAATGAGCTATGAGATGGTACTCTGGGAGGCAGGAGGGGGAGATGCAGGAGGGGGAGATCCAGGTTGGAATTACTGGGTGGAGGCTGCAAATGTATGAAGGCAGAGGAGCCAGTCCTGGGGTTCCCAGAAGAACAGAGAGCACCTGGCCTTGGAGCCGGTCTGGGACCCGCAAGACTGGGCAGCGGCTGCTGCTTATCGTGCAGGAGGAGAAATGAGACAGGGCGACCCGTTGCTGACCACTCAGCAGGTTACACAGAACCTGGATGGGAAGCTGGATCCTTTGTTTCCTCTTCCTGTTGTCTGTCCTGAGCCACCGTAATTTCCTCTCTACCCCAGACCCTCAGATTGTAGTCCCGAGGGGCAGCGGACTCTGGAGCCAGACTTCTGGATTCCAGCCCTGCCTCTGCCACTTGCTGTGTGACCTTGGAGGACTCCCCTAACCTCTCTGGCCTCAGTTTCCTGTACCTCTACCAGGGGATGGCTAAGGATAAGATTTAGGAGAGTGCAGCGTATATAGGTGTTGGCTATTATTTTTATTATTACGAAAAGAATTCAAATCCCTTAGCACCCAGCTCCTTGTCTGTGACCCCACACAAGTCCTAAGCGGACATCAGGTTTGGGCAGGCCTGGAGAAGGGGGTAGGAGCAGGGAGGGCCGAGAAAGGCTTTCAGGCTGGGAGGGGGGAGGCGAGACCAACTGGAGGCTCTGAACCTCCTCGCCCGCCCGCTCACGAGGCTGTAATTCGTCTCTTGCCTGGTCCGCGGTCCCGCGCAGCCGCCGGAGCGGGCGCCAGGGCCCCATCCATCCTCGGCTGCCTGGACGGCGGCGCCAGAGAGCGCATCTGTCACTGTCTCCGGTGGCATGGATGACTGGCGTGTCATCTTTGACAAATGTCTGTGCCGGCGAGCTCTGCGCGGTTGTGGGTACTTACAGACACGGAAAACTCACAAACAGACAGGCTGCTCCGCACGCCAGCGAACACAAATGAGACCCGGCAGCGGATCGGGGCGGGGGAGAGAGGGGTGGGGGCACTCGGACTGGGGAGACGTGGGCTCTGCCTCACTCTTCTTGAAACTCTGGGCAAACCGCTTCCTCTCCCTGCGCCTGGATTTCCCCACCCAGGAAGTGGGGATAAAGGTCCCTGTGTGGTCCTTAGAGGTGTCACGGGCTTTGTCATCATTTTCATCACACTGTGAGCAATGAGAGCAACTGATCCTTACGCAGCACCTGCCCCGGGCTGAGCATTTTGTGTATGCATGCACTGGCTCACCAAATTCCCCAAACAAGCCCATTTTACAGATGGGGAAACTGAGGTTCAGAAAAGCAGCTTATCTGGAGTCACATGGCAAGTGGCAGAGCGGCCTCCTGGTCCAGGCCGTGCAGGTGCTAGCTGGGAACCGCCAGCCTTGATCTGCACAGGGCCAGAAAGTTCGTGTCTTATGCTTTGCAGGCCACCTGGTCTCTGCTACATCCACTCAACTCTGTTTGAGTAGACAACTCTGAAAGGCAGACAATAGAAAAATGGGTGTGGCTGTGTGCCAACACAACTTCATTTGCAAGAACAGTCGGCCAGCCTCACTGTCTCTGGGGCTCGCAGGCCACGGTTTGCTGACCGCCTGCTCTAGGCCCCCAGATCAGAGGAGAGGACTATGGGAAAGAGCTGTTTACACTGCAGAGAGGCAGTCTTGGGTATGTTGAGAAGATGGGCTTGGGAGCCAGGCTGCCTGTGTTCCAGCCTCAGCTGGTGTGGGACCCAGGGCAAGTGACTTAATAGCCCCATGCCTCGGTTTCTCCGTCTATAAAGTGGGAATAATAATATTGTCTACCCCATAGGGTTGTTGTGCGAGTTAAATGATTAACCATGGAAAGCTCTTAGAATAGTGCCAGCACATCAGGACACTGGGCAAACGTCACCTCTTGTCAGGGGACATTATTGTCAACACCTGAGGGTCTGATGCCCATTTAAACGGTGAGTTGGGCAGGAGCTCCTGGCTCAGCCCTCCTGGTTCCAGCTGTCTTCTCTCCCCCTGCCACCAACCCAAATCCTCGGTGGGGGAGTGCCTACTTTCTCATTTGTTCAGCTCCTAGCCCTCTAGGATCCAAGACAAAGGGACTTTAGGGACTAACCTGCTTCTTATCATTATAAAGACACTGAAGTCCAGAGAGGGAAAGCAAGTTGCCCAAGGTCACACAGCCTTGCGTGTCAGTTTTACTTCTCCTGTCTCCCCAGCAAAGCTCATTCCCAAATTCAGTAACCTCCCTTCCTACCAGTTCTGCTGGCTCAGTGAAATGAGGCGAGCTTATCCAGGAGGGGATGGCTCTCTACGGCCTGAGTCTGGCAAACACAGGTGTGAAGGGCAGAGACTGATACTAGCCTCTTCTTGTCCAGACACAAGCCTTGCACACTCTCTGTCCATCTCGGCACCGGAGGCTCGCTCATCCTCAGCCCAGGCCCTGCTTCCGTGCTAGCTGCTAAGAGGCCTCCCGCCTCTGGCCTGTTGAGCCTTTGGAGAACCATTGGAGGTAACATTTCCCAGAAAAAGCTGGGAGTAGACACTGCAGAATATGGAAACAAATCCTCTTGAGTCAGGGGCACTTGAGTTCTCTAGCAGATAATACCTATGGTTGTATAATGAGAAGGAAAAAGAAAAGCCATCAGGACAGCTGGCCTGGTGCCTACTAGCACTCGTATTTCCTGGTGAACATAAACAGCTTCCCACAGTAGCAGCATCAGTCAAGGCCTCTCCATGACCATAATGGAACAGGATAAACACAAAGACATTGTGAAACCCTAAACAGGCGTGGATGTCCTTATCTCCCAGCTGACAACGATGACTCCTCTTTCTCTGCCACTGACAACTCTCCTGCTTTCCTCTCGCCTCCTGGATAAAAGTGATAAGGATACTCAACCAAGAAAATGTCCGTGGTCCCAACAGCACCCAGTCTAGAACAACCCTGGCTTCCTGAGCCTCTCCGAAGTCACAAGACAAGCCTGACCCCATCACAGCCTCTTACGGAAGCGCTCCACGGCTGCCCATGGGCGTGCGCTCCCTTGCTGCAGCAAGTTAAACGCAGCTTGGGCGGACTGTGGGGGCATTCCCCGTGATCCTCGGCCATTGGGCTTTATCCATGTATTTATCGGTATCAAAACACGGATGAGTGAGGTGGAGACGTGTCAAATGATGAGACGGGAAGGTGGAGAATCATAGAAAGCCGGTCCTTGAGTCCTGCAGAGAATCAGATGCTTTAAGTGTAACCCGTAGCTCTTACCAGGCAGATCCTGCCACGAGCACTATTTCATTTTATCCTCTTAACCTCTGTGGAATATTAACATTTCCATTTACAGACAAAATCTGAGGCTCAGCAGGCTTAAGGGGCTTGCCTGCCGCTCTTTGGCTGGTAAGTGGTGCGTCCAGGCTCCAGGAGTCTTCTGATTCCAAGCCCAGTGGTGATGCCTTGACATAAGGCTTGTCGGTGGATTACGTATCAAGAGGACCCTGTGCATCTGGTTTTCACTGGTGCATCTGCATGCACCATCTGGTTCTCACTGTTCATGGCGCCGACGACCTCAAGATGGGTGGTCTGCTCTAGACCACGCCAACCATGCGGTCAGAGTCAGTGACGGGGTTTTGGTGTCTTTCCCTATTCATGGCAGACATCTGTCCCTAAGGCCAGGCTTCCAGCCCATCTGGTCTGAAGGATGCCGCTTTTGCTGCTGGCCCTGCACTGGGAGGGCCGGTGATGGAATCCCCTTAACGCTAATCTTTGCATCCTGGACTCCACACTTGCTTTCCCATAGCCATCACTTCTGCAGAGAGAATATACAGAAATGGACAAGTATCTCCAGCGGAGCGGTGGGGATGATGCCGTCTCCATGAAGCCCTTCTCCCAGCTCTTTGAAGAGGCGCCCTTCCCATTAAGTTCTATCGGCCTGCACCCGTGTGGAAGAGGCGACACCTGTGGGGTTGCATCGTGGAAAACTGACAAGGCAGAGGGAAGGGCGGGAAGGGGGACTTTACAAGTGCCCTCTCCATGCCAGGCTGGGGCACGGGCCTTTTCATGGGTGTGGGAGCCCATTCGAGTTGGATTCTATTTTAGCAGGTGAACTGTCACGTGGAAGCAGCTGGTCATGTGAGGATTTTGGACATTGGAAGTTGTGTTCATCTTCGGAGCCCTCTTCCCTTGTCTTAGGGAAACCAGCAGGCTGGGCCCTGGGCTAGAGAAAAAGATCAAGCAGCCAGCCATTATTTTTGGAGAAAGTGATGATGTCACCCAAGTCTGACCACCCATTCTTTTTTTCTTTCTTTCTTTTGTTTTTGGTGAGGAAGATTGGCTCTGAGCTAACATCTGTTGCCAATCTTCCTCTTTTTGCCTGAGGAAGATTATTACTGAGCTAACGTCTGTGCTAGTCTTCCTCTATTTTGTATGTAGGATGCTGCCACAGCACGACTTGATGAGCAGTGTCTAAGTCCATGCCCAGCATCTGAAACTGCAAACCACAGGCCGCTGAAGCAGAACATGCAAACTTAACCATTTCGCCGCCGGGCGGGCCACCACCCATTCTTTTAACAGAATGTGTTCGGTCTAGCCGTGGAAATTTGGTGTATTTCACCAGTCGGTGCCCTTGAAGAATAAGAAAACGTGATTCCCTAATTACACAGACCTTTGGAGTCCCTGACATAGTGTGGTTTCAAGCTGAATGTGAATCTGACTGTGGGAGATGTGTCTATCAGCTACTGTGGTGGCTTTGTCTGGCCTTGGGAGTCAGCCCAGCCTTGTGGGTTCAGCTGTGGAGCTTCCCCAGAAGAATGACATCATCTCGACTTTCACTGGGTCTGAAGGTTCTATTGGGAACCTAGGGGAGTGAGGGGTCTAGTGATTCTGATGCAGGAGTGCTCAGCTGGCCTGCTGACGGTGGGCAGCAGCCCTAAGCTGAGGGCACGGCCTGGCGGTAGCATAAGTCACCTCTCTCCGTGTTCTCCCTGCTTTGCCACAGGTGTTCAATGAAGCTTTGCTGAATACCCATAATCTGGCTGCAGCAACTGGATAATGAACATCTTGTCTTCCATCGCCCCATGGAACACTGACCTTCCTGAGCTGCTTCTCCAGGGCGTATGTGCCTGCCCCAGGGTCTTCACCCAGCTGCTCCCGCTGCCTGGAATGTCCCTCCTCCCTCTTTCTTCAGGTGCCACTTCCTAGTAACACCTTCCCTGACCACTCTGTCTAATATTCTAACTTCCTATCCCCTGCTATAATTTTTCTCCTTAGCGTAGATCCCTAGCATAATGTACACTTTCCTGATGCATCCCGTGCATTGTCTGTCTCTCTTACTAGAACATGAGCTCCCTGAGGCAGGGAGGTTTTGCCTGGTATGGTCACGGCCACGATCCTCAGGGTTTAGAATCCGGTTAGACACACAGAAGGCACTCAATACCCACTTGTTGCAAGTATGAATGGATTTCTTCTATTTTACTTGGAGTTTATATTTAATCAAACACTTTCATCGTTTATTGATATGATTAATTTTTTCCTTTGAATTTGTTGGTATAATGAATTATGTTAATTGATTTCCTGTTATACATCTGTGTGTTACTAGGATAAATCCCACTTGATCATAATGATGTTTTGCCAGAGTTCATCTACTAGTGTTTTCTTTTGAATCTTTATATTTATATTCAGAACAACTGGTCTACAGTTCCCTTTTGCTGAGCGATCTGTATCAGGTCTGCTCAGGCAATGCAGCCTTTGTGAAGTGAACGGCAGCGCTTCCTCTTTTTCTACGAGCTGGAAGAGTTTAATTAACATTGGAATTATTTGTTCTTTAAAGGTTACATAGAACTCAGCTGTGAAACCATCTGTTCCTGGTGCCTTTTATAATGGTAGATCTTTTAATCGCCTTTCTAGCCTCTTCGGCGGTAATTGGCCTTCTCATTTTCTACTTCTCCCTGGGTCAATTTAGGTAATTTATATTTTGCGAGGTAAATATCCACTTCTTCTAGATTGCCTATTTTGTTTCCGCAGAGTTGATGCAGAATTCCCTTGTAGTCTGTTAATCCCTAGGGCATCTGTGCTTACATCTCCTTTCTCATTCTTAATTCTACTTCGTTTTGTTCTCTTTCTTTTCCCTTTAATCAGGCTCCTGACCGATTTGCCTGATCTCAGCACTTTGAAGAAATAGGGAGGCCTGTGCCCACACCTGGAACCCATAGGTTCATGGAGAGAGGCGCCTGTAGGGGCCGACAGGGAGCAGTTCAAGGTGGCGGCCGCGACAGGCCCCAGGTGGGTGAGGGCAGGCGGGTGGTGCTGATGGTGGGTTTTGACTCCTGGCTCTCCCACTTCCTGGTTGTGAGACCTTGGCAAGACACGTTGCTCCTCTGCCTTTCAGTTTCCTGTCTGTGAAGGAGGATGACAGCAGCAGTACCTAGCTTGCATGGGTGGAGAGGACTAGAAGGTGGTATGTGTGCAAGGTGCGGGCACAGTACCTGGCAGAGAGTACATGTGCCGGTAACATCAGCCTTCATTATGGAGGGAACACCGGGGAGGGAACGAGAGGCCTCGAGGGTTCCCAGACATCACTGGGCGTCCTGTGGGAGGATGGACGCTGAGCCCCCAGCCTGCAGATACTGGGAGAAGGTGTGATTCGGGTACTCAGGGGAGTGGGACCTTCCTCTGTGGTCCCAGGCTAGTTCAATGTGACACACACACTCTCTCACTAATTCTTCCCTACAACCCTACAAGGTAGGTGTTAGGTGGAACCTATGAAAGTGCCAATATTCAACCATTTTTAACCTACAGAAAGGCACTTTCATATGGTTCACCTGATGTTATTATTACCATCTCCATTTTTCAGATGACAGGTTCATAGGGGTTAAGCAGCTGTCCTAAGGTCACACAGCCTGTTGGTAGAGGGTATTTTGGTCAAACCAGGGCCACACAATTCCAAAGCCTGTGTGACACCACCCAGCATGGCCAGAAAAACAAAAAAGCCCACAAAAGCTGTTGCAAAGCTGTGCTGCAAACCCGACCTGAATGAGGTGGCCGACACGGATGGCTGAGAACTGGTAACTGTCTGGGCATCTAGGAGGCTGATCTGCACAGGAGGGGAGAGCAGGGCTCCAGGGGAGAGAGCTCCAGAGGCTGCAAACCCTGTCCCCAAGGCTCCGGCCTCTGAGGGCACCACTGCCATTCTCACGTTCTATTTATGGAACTATTTCAGCAATTTATTTGCAGGACCTGGGAGCTCTTGCAAGGCAGGATCCTCTCTCTTTATCTTGCAATCACCTCACAAGGAGCAGTTTCCCGACAAATGCTCAATCATACAAGTTTCAGCTTGTTACACCAGGGGCTGCTCATCCAGACAGAATTTTGGGGAGGGAGGGATGGATACTGTCAACCTAAGTTTTTTTTTTTTTTTTTTTTTGGTGAGGGAGAGTGGCCCTGAGCTAACAACTGTGCCAATCTTCCTCTATCTTGTTTGTGGGATGCTGCCACAGCATGGCTTGACAAGTGATGTAGGTTCGCACCCAGGATCCAAACCTGTGAACCCTGGGCCGCCAAAGCTGTGTGCGTCGAACTTCACCACTACACCACCAGGCTGGCCCCAAGTGTTGACCTAGTTTTGCCCAATATGGGCAAGAGAAAATGAGCTCTAGTAGTTATGTAGGGTCTATCCATCCAGGGGTCTATGAATGACGATACCTAAGGTGGGCCTTAAACTTGGGACTTTAAGAAGATGACAAAATGATTTGCTGATGTGAGTGTCTGGATTTTCGTGGGGGTGCATGCAGACGTGTGGTACTCGTGCACATACAATACACTGACGAGGGTACAGAGGGTGTGATGTCAGTCTCCGGGTCCCCACGCTAAGGAACTGGGCTAATCCTTAACTAGGGCTGGGATGCTAACCCTCATGGCCTGGCCTGCAGCTCTGTGCTGAGACATCCACCTCGTGCTCCAGAAGCCTCCTTGCTGTGCCTCAGCCACGGCTTATGCACTTACTCCAACACCCACCAAGAGCCTGAGGAACCGGGTGGCAGTCTGTTCCCAGGGGAGGGCTGCCTCGCCCCAACACTGCGGAACTCCGACTCTGGCTGGGCCTTTCCTCTGCCCTGGTCTCCCACCGAGAGCCCCCGGGGTGCCTTCCTCCTGTGGGGGACCAGCGAGACTCTACCCTCACATTTCTAGCTCCGCTTCCAGGAGTGCCACTCGTCATTCATCTCTGTCCTGCTTTCGGGGATGAAGATGGTTCTTGGAGTCCAAACTGAGAAGGCAGTGCCCACTTGTGGAGCCCAGGCAGGTCCCGTGAAACCCGCTGTGGTCGACGCTGTGCCCTGCCAGTCCCCCTTGGTCTCTGCTTTCAGCAACACCAACAGCTTCCTGCTGCAAACGCCAGGGCTTTCTCTGGCCGCAGGAGAGTGAGCAGCTCAGGGAGGGGACAGACTATGTGCCGGAAAATTAAAGTCTACGGGAAGAACCATCAACCAATGATGGAAAAGAGTGGACAGATACCCCAGTTCCTTGCCCCTCCCGTGGGACAGCCCTGTGACATGTTCTAGGCAGTCTCCCGGAGGGTCCCCAGGGGGACTGAGCTCATTAACACACATTCCCTGACTCACTTCCCCACTCTCCTGGTGCTGTTTCCTTGGCTCACTTCCCAAATAAACAACTTGCAACCAAGTTTTTGTCTCAGGGTCTGATTCTGGGGAACCCCATCAAGACATCCTTAAACATCGCTCCCTCCCAACCTTGTGGCCCACGGGTACCTGCTGACTGCTTGGGTGATGCTTTGCAAATGCCAGCAGGCAACTTCCTTTCTTTGCACTAGTCGGTCCTCTTGGTGGCTGAGGCCTTTGGGGTTCATGGGTCTAGAGAATATTAGTCAAATGTGCTCACTCTGCCGCCTGAGTAAGGCTTAAGCAAACGCTCATCACTCATGGCACAGCAGGTTCCCCATGAGCTCCCGGGGGCCTTCAAGGACGGATGCACCTGGGAGAGGAATTTACCTTCACTGCACAGGGACACCGTGGGCTTGAGCTGAATGTCAGCACTCCAGTGTGCTGGCTCTTCTGTGGCCGCGCTCCCTCTTGCAGTGTTGTCCTAGGGATGCGTGGAGCTGCTTCACTGCCAGCCCAGCCTTTCTCAAGCGATGGACTTTTCAACACTCGGGAGCTCTTGGGACCGCCCCGGCAGCTCTTCAGTCAGACGCGGTGTGGGCTGTTAATACTCAGGTTCAAGGCCTGGCTGGCCTCGGTGGCCTCATCTCTGAACTGACTGCTGTATCCGCGGCCTCCTGTCCACTGTCACCCGGATGTCTAAGGGCGTCTTATGCAATGCGCTCAAATTGAAACCCGCTCTCCTGCAGTCTCCTCCCTCGTGGTTCACGGCAACTCCTTCCTTCTAGAAGCTCAGGACAAGACCCTTAGGGTCATGTTGACTCCTCTCTTCCTCTCACATCCCATCCTGCAGTAAACACTGTTGCCTTAATCCTCCAAACTCTGTCTGTTGTGTCTCCCCACCCCCACGGCTGCCCCCCTGGTCCAAGCCTTCAGGCTTTCTTGCTTGTATTTTTGCAGTAGCAAAATGTCCTACACTGGTCGCCCGGTCTCACGCTTGCCATCCTTCTGGCTATACACAACACAGCAGCCAGTCAAAACCCAAGTCAGAGCAGGTCCCATCTCTGCTCTGCCCTCCGGTGGCTCCTATCCCACTGGAGGGAAGGCCAAGTCCTTACAGTGGCCTCAAGGCTCCTGAGGAACTGGTCTCCTAACCTCGCCACACCTTTTCGTTTCCTATTACTCATCTCCTGGCCTGCTCCATCCCCTCCTTGCTTTTCTTCAAACACCCAGCCATGTCCCTGCCTTAGGGACTCTGCACTTACTGTCCCCTTTGCCTGGAACATTCTACCCCCTGAAGAGGCTCCCTCACCTCCTCCAGGTCTTTACTCAAATATTTCCCTGCTTAAAACTGTCCCTTCCCCCCAACCCCATAATACTCTCTAGCCCCCTCCTCTGCTTTATTTCTCTCTCTGGCACTTACTGTCATCTGACATCCCATATACTTTGTTATCTTGGTTATAACTAAGTAGAATGTTAGCCCCTTGAGAGCAGGGACCATTCTTGTTCACCGTTGTATCCCCGCCATTTGAACAAGGCTTAGCAGGTGGTAGGTGTTCAACAGGTGTTTGTTGAACGATAAATACAGGTACAACAGGCAGTGATCTTGTGTAAGTCATTCTCCTTCTGTGGACCTCAATGTCAGGGGACAAGCCACCTGAGGCAATTTCCAAGGTCCTGTTCATGCTCTGGGTCTTTGGTTTCATGAAGAGGACCCTCTGGGGAACCGGCTCGAAGACCAGGAACCTCCCAGCATTTGTCAGCCCCATCAGGAAAAAGCTTCTGGCTTTCTCAGCTGAGGGACCATTCAGTGGGACAGAGAAAGCGGGCAGCGTCAGAGGTATAGTCACCCTGTCCATTGTAGGGGTGGATGGTAGAGGTAAGGATCCCGACATCCACCCTGGGGGCATCTGAGGTCTGAGCCCACTGGCCTCTGTCTAGCTTGCTCTAACCCTGGAGTTGAAATTTTAGGTGTCCGTAACAGGTTTCTTTAGGCCCTAGACTGGTGTGTGTGTGTGTGTATAAAAGTTCCCAGCAGCCTAATGAGTAAGGTCACAGAAATATGAGCCAACATAACAATGGCAATAAGAACGAAAAATCCAACACCAATTACCCAGCCGCCCCCAGAACCTGGGTCCGCAGCCATTTCAGGCATTCCGACCTCTCGTCCCATAGCTGAGGGTCTGTACGCCCTGCTGCCCCCACATCTGTGTGGCTCCTTCTCTCTGGGAGTGGGGCTTGCCCCTCTTTCAGTGGCTCGGACACCGGGGCAGCAGCGCTACCATGAGCCCTCCTGCAGGCACCACTTTTTTTCCCACGGTGTAGCAACAGCCGCCTGGGGGCTGAAGGGAGGCTGCACCCACCAGCGGAGGGGCTGGGCTGGTGGTGAAGTGGTTACTGCTGGACAGGAGGTGTCTCCCCATTAGGGCAGGGCATGTTTGGGGACAGGGTGGGGCTGGCCGCCTCTCCCCTTGCCCTGGCCTGGCGGCTGGGCTCCACCCTCCTGAGCTGGATAAGCTCGGAGCCCTTCCTGGCCACGCACCCCCAATTCCTCCTCCACGCAGCAGCCAGAGTGACATCCCCAAATAATAAATTTGTGATGGTTGATTTTATGTATCAACTTGCCCGGGCTAAGGGATGCTCAGAGAGCTGGCTAAATGTTATTTCTGGGTGTGTCTGTGAGGGTGTTTCTGGAAGAGATTAGCATTTGAATTGGTGGACTGAGCAAAGCAGATGACCCTCCCCACTGGGGACTGGCATCGTTGAACACGTCGAGGGTCCGAATAGAACAGAAGGGCGGAGGAGGGGTGAGTTGGCTCTCCGCCTGACAGTTGAGCTGAGATGTTGGTCTTCTTCTGCCCTTGATGTCCTGGTTCTCAGGCCCTCCGTCTCAGACTGGAATCTACACCATCGGCTCTCTGGCTCTCATCGCTTCCAACGACACCCCCGGCTTTCCTGGGTCTCTGGGTTGCAGGTGGCAGATCATGGGACTTCTGCAACCATGTGAGTCAATTCCTTATAATAAATTTATTAAAAACTTTATTTATAATAAATTTATTACTGTAAATAAATAATAGTTCTCCTTCTCTGGAGAACCCTGACTAATACAAAATTCAATAATGTCACTATCCTGCTTGAAACTCCTCTACAGTTCCCCACTGCTTTTGAGGAAAAATCCAATCTCTGTAGCATCAGTTTGGCACATCAGGCCTTTCATGGCTGGCCCCTGGCTGCCTCCTAGCCTCCCCATCCTCCTGTCCACACCGGGGCAGCCTTGGGCCTCCGTTCTCCACACAGAGGGTGCTCCTCTGTGCCTCCGTGAGGTGACTGCTGGGCTATCGCAGCACGATTCACACATTATAATCACCTGCTTCCCCCTCTGGACCGTGAGCTCCTCAAAAGCAGGGGCTGGGCTACATATTTTTGAAGCTTTGACTCTCGGCACAGTGCCTGGCTCATGGTAGAGCTCGGTGTGTGCGCACGTGTGCACGTGTGTGCATGCGTGAGCTTTACATGAATGGATGAAGCCCAGCTCACAGGTCCACGATGTGAAGCTACTCTCCCTGTCTCCGTTTTCGGACCACTGTGGGTGGGAGCAGCCAGGGTGGACCCTCCAGTCCTCTCTCCAGCTTCCAGTCCCAGAGTCATAGGCTGCCTGCTGCTGCTTCTTTCTCCATCCCAGGCCTCCGCATCTCCTTTCACTCCCTCCTCACTGGTCCTCAGATAGCTGGTGTCCCCCTCCCTTCTCAAGCCGCACTCCATCCATGGGGCTGAGCGGCCTCTTTTCTGCATAGCTGTAGCAGATGGCGTTGGTGCTCTGCCACCAACTGGCTGTGTGACTTTGAGCAAGTCACTTAACCTCTCTGAATCTCAGCCTCAGGGGGCCACACAAGGCCCTCATTTTGGGCACCGCACAGCACTGCAGACTATGCCGTCTATTGGATGGTGCTCCCGGACTGAGCAATGCAGTGACCCGCTTCAGCTTCCTCTTATCAAGGTGGTAATACCACTCTGCAGGGTGATAGGTCCTAGAACATGCAGTGCCTAGCAACTGAGTGCTGAGTAAGCACTTAGTTAAGTGGCAGTCTTTAGAGCTGTTTTATTATCGTCATTCTTGCTATTATCATGATTACATAATGAATGCTAGCCTCCCTCTCCTCTGACCCACAGGGTGTGGTTGCAGCTTCCCTCTGGGTCGAGGGTTTCAGTCTCGCAGGATGCTTCTTGAGCTGGGTGGTCACGTCAGCCTGGATCGCTTTGTCACGTGGACAGCATCTCCGTTGCCTGCCACTGATGGGAACCGTGGCTGTTCCCATTACAGCCTCGGCTGAAAATGAAACACGTACAGGGACACGCAGTCAGAGAGGAACCACCTTCTCACTCAGGGGCTCCAGGGATAAATTCAAACCTAAGTGGTTGGCTCAGGGACAAGTGGGCAATGCGTCTTCTGATCTAGTAGACATGTCCCCTTGCCCATGCAAGTGAGGGCAGTGCCCATTCCCTTGGGATGGCCCAGGGCGAATATTCCCCAAGTTTCTAGAATGTCCCATAAATATGCCCCCTCTTTCCTCATGTAAAAAATGTTCCTCAAGTAACTCTACCCCAGAAAGCAGACGCTCCCACTTCTGCCGACTTGTGTGTGACCTTGAAACGAGGGGCTTTGAAAATTTGTGCCCTCCCTGCTTCACCCTATTCTGGCCCTGCTTCTGTCTTGCAAATTCTCACCGCCCCTGGCCTGGTTTGTGAATCAAAGCTGTTGCTTTGCCTGACATTTCTTAGGCAATAGCTGGTTTCTCCTCAGACAGGGTTAGTGGGGAGAGGCTTGGGCCCCAAGGAAGGAGGGCATCCGAGTCGCTCGGGGCTGCTGTAACAAACGTGCCACAGGCTGTGCGGCTCAAGCAACAGACATTCAGGTCTTACAGTTCTGGAGGCTGGGGAGGCCGAGACCAAGGTGCTGGTGGATCTGGTGTCTGGTGAGAGGTCCCTTCCTGGTGTGCAGATGCTTGTCTTCTCCCTGTGTCCTCACACGGCAGAGAGCAGAGCAGAGGGAGGGGAAGTGAGCTTTCTGGCCACTTCTTACATGGGCATGAACCCCATCAGGAGGGCTCCACCCTCATGACCTAATCCCCTCCCACAGGCACCGCCTCCTAAAGCCATCACATTGGGGGTTAGGATTCCAACATACGAATTCTTGGAAACATTTGGTCCACAGCAGAGAGGAGGAACCACTTCTGCCAGTCCTTCATGCTGTGCCGTAGTTGGAATTTTTTCCTTTTCTTGTCCTCAAGTGTCTGAATGCGGGTAGACCATCTTGCACCACAGGGGCTGGTTTCTCTGCCAAATGATGGGATCTGCAAAGCAGAGTCACGTTTGCCTCGCTGCCATTCCTCTGACTTTATTGTGCTTAAAATTGAGTGTGCGTCAGAATCATCTGGAGGGCTTGTTAAACCAGATCTCTGGGTTCCAGCCCTCTGAGTTTCTGGGACGGTAGGTCTGGGGTGGGGCTGAATAATTTGCATACTACACTTCCCAGGTAATGATGATGCTGCTGGTCCAGGGGCCCCATTTTGAGAACCACTGAGCTAAAGAAAACTTTGCGTCTCCCCCAGTCTTGAGTTAAGTAACCAAGTCCCCTTCCACTAGCTTGAAGGCAGGCTTCCATTGGCTGCAAAGTGTGTGTGTAGGAGGAGAGGGAAGAAATGGAGACAGGTAGCTTCTCCATATGCTTATGATTATAGTTGGCACAAAAATGTTCGCTATTTATGAGGCCTCTAATGAACAAGGCATTGTGCACAAATATGGTGACTAGGATGAGATTTCTGTGTTCAGTAAAGTGCAAGAAGCACCATACATCATTAACCCAGTGCTTGGTAGTTTATAAAGGGCCTCCATAGGCGTTTTCTAATTTGATCCTTAGAGAGACTCTGGGAGATGAGCAAGGCTTGTATCATTATGCCATGTTACAGGTGAGGAAACACAGGGGGTATTAACCTTTCTGCTCGCCTGTTGTGTTCCAGGCACATTACACACAGCAGCTTACCTAGTCCTCACGACAACCCTCAGAAATAGATATTACTGCTTACCTTGTAGGTCAGGGAGCTTGAGGCTGAGAAGCTGAATGATTTGTCAAAGGTTGTGCATTTAATTAGCAGCAGAGCCAGAACTAAAATCAATGTCTCAGGACTCTTCCTAAGACACTATATTTTGTGCATGTAGCTGGGGTGAAATTTGTAACTATTCAAGTAGTTGTAACTAAAGAGGATTTTGTCGTCCTTTCAGATTCTGTCTTCACTCCTCTTCTGAGCCTCAGTTTTTTCCATCTAGTCTTTAGGTCTTCAGAGACACAGAATCAAGATACTGGGGAGGGAGCACTGGAACTGGGGTGGCTAAGCTGAGTTACATTGAGAGAGAGCAGGTGGAGGGGAGGTGGTTGGGGAATGCCTTCTGGGCTGAGTGTTGAAAGTTTTGTGGGTTTGTCAAGTGGGAGCCTTCAGAGTGGTTGCCAGGAGGGGACGGAGGGAGGGGGGGGGAGAGAAGAGTTTTGCAGAGTTTGTCTTTGGAATTTAAATTGGATCCCTGTTACTATTCTTTAAGAGATGCAGTAAAAACTGACATAAATGTAAAATTACTTTTGCCTAGTAAACTGTGCTCATTTATATGGGATGCTGTATAGAGAATGGGTCAGGGCCGGCCCTGTGGCCGAGTGGTTAAGTTTGCACGCTCTGCTGCGGTGGCCCAGGGTTTCACTGGTTCGGATCCTGGGCGCGGACATGGCACTGCTCATCAGGCCACGTTGAGGCGGCGTCCCACGTACTACAGCTAGAAGGACCCACAACCGGAATATACAGCTATGTACTGGGGGGATTTGGGGAGAAAAAGAAAAAAAGAAAGAATGGGTCACATGGGACCCCAGCATATAGTAATGTTACGTGTGCACATGTTTGAAAGAGAAGATGTTTGAATGTGAAAGATAAGGTGTAAAAAATTATTCAGTGACAATGATACTAAGACTGGGAAAGAAAGAGATAAGCAGAGAAAGCGAAATAAAAGAGAGAGAAACAAAGAAAAAAAGGTAGGGGAAAGGGTATCAGAAAAATGGAGAGATAAGGATAAGTATACAGAGAAGTGTTGGGGAAATGGAAGACAAGGAAAGCAAGTTTGTCTTCCACTCCATCGCAAGGCTCTTGACTACTGTGCTTCTCAAAGCTTTTCAACTGTCGTTAACTGTTAGGAATGTATTTTCCGTTGCTCCTCACTACTTATACACACACAACTGGAAAAAACTTTTTTTTTTTAAGGAAGTAATGCTTACCCTTGTGGTCCCCAGTGAACCACATCTAGCAGTATCCAGTTCCTGGATAATCTCCTCCCACAGTGATGCTGGGCTTGGCCAGATGACTGGCCTCAGCCAGCAAGACATTAGCAAGGGTGATGCAATTGGGAGCTTGATAAGCTTTTGTACACTGGGGCTTGTCCTCTTGGAATGCTTACCCTTGGGATGTATCTCCTTGAAACCCAGAAGTCATGCTGTGGAAGCCCAAACTAGCCATATGGAGAGGCCACTTGTTGGGGCATCAAAGCTCTAGCTAACTACCCCGGCTGAGCTCCCAGCTCATAGCACCAACTTGCCAGCCTTGTGAATGAGGCATCTTGGAAGTAGGTCCTTCATTCCCCATTGAGCCATCCCAACTGATACCCATGGAGCAGAGATGAGTTGTCTTCATTGAGCCCTGCCCAAATTTCAGGATGATGAGCAAATAAAGGTTGTTGTTCTAAGCCCACCAAATTTTGGGTTGGGTTTGTTATGCAGCAGTAGATAACCACACATCCTTATTATTGGCAATGCATCAGGATATTTTCTATTATATTCAATTCTATTTTATTTTTTAAAATGCTAAATTGATTTCATGACCCAGTAATGAGTCATGATCCACAGTGTGAAAAATGCTGCTCTCATCAGTGGCAGATGTGTTTGACATAATCTGTCTTACAACCTCTCCCTTTATCCTGTTGCTCTTAGAATTGTGACATATAAGAGATGAAAGGTAACCTCAAGATGTCACCCAGTCCAGGACTGTATCTCAGGAAGGGCTGTCCCTCAAGCCATTGGGTCTCCAGGTGACAATTCTACTCCATGGATAATTTTACTCAGGGGAACTACTTAGTCCTTTTGTATGCACAAAAGCACTGAATCTTGCAAGCACTATTTACAACCGAGCATGGTCTACTGGTACCCCATTCTGCCAGATACTGAGTTCATCCCTACAAATGGGAGACACCCATCATTATGTTCTTCTGTTTCCCAAGTCTCTGGGTTAAGGTGAAGCAATCCTCTTCCGATGTCACTCGAGTTTCCTATAACAGTTCTACCAAATACGCGATTTCTTCCTCTAATACAGCGATTCCTGCTTCATATTCCATAGAGCAAATGTGTCAGAACCACTGAGGGAGCTTGTCAAATGCAGATCCCCAGGCCCCACTAAGAGATGCGGCCTCAAGAAAGTCCCCAGAGAGTGGTGCCTGGAAATCTGCATTTTAACGAGCTCCCCTGCTGGTTCTGCTGCACATTGGTGTCAGGGTCAACTATCCTAAAGGTTATGGTCTGGATCAGTGCATTTCAGCCTTTCTTTCCTCAAGTCATAGAAACAGATTTACATTCTGTCCCCATGCACGTGTACGTATGTGTAATGGAAAGAGAAGTTTCATCAAACTCTACAGTTGATGTATGCTGCACTCTGACATTTCCATCCTGTTTTAGTTTATTTTTTCACATGCTGGCTGTAACTCATTAAACTGATTTTACGACTCACCAGTGGGTCACACTATACAGTTAATAACAAAGCTGCCCTAAGCAAACACAGGCTCCGCGTGCACCCAGCAGACGTGGCTGATTCTCCGGAATTTTGCTACAATAATGATCATTCGCAGTTGCAAGCCTGGTCTCCATCTCTTTTCATGTGCCTTTCGACTCTGCTGCTGGCAGGGCTTACATTCACGTAGCACTTCCCCAGCCACCTCCCCCTTTGTCAGTGCTGGGTGTCCAGCTGAGTCCACGCTGGAGCTCCAGCTGTAGCTGAACTGGGGGCCTGGGGCTCCCTGCGGGGCTCTGTTTGCAAGAGTCAGCAGCTCTAGCAGCTTCTGGCTGAGGGAAGAAGAATACAGGATGGGGCAGGACAGTGGGAGTGTGATGGCAGACTTCTGCTTTTTCTCCATGAATCCTCAGGAAGCAGGAGCTGGAATTCGAAGCCCAAGTGGGGTCCATGAAGGGACGTGTGAGTGTCCCTCCAAGGACATTGCTTCTTCAGTGTCCACCTGCTGTGGGTGCCTGCGAGGCACCTCTGAAGACTCCTGGAAAGGAACTGGAGAAGAGAACATGAGCCAGAATGCGGAGCGCCTTCATCCGTGTTATCCAGTAATTTATGTAACCTCCTCTTGAATCTATACTTGCATCTTAGGGCACTTCCTGGGCTGAGCAGTTCCGTGGATTTGCTGTCTTCTGTGTGAACAGGGCTTTCTTGTCCCTAACCTGCCCCTTTCAGGTGCAGAGTGGGTGACTGTCACAGGCTACTCCAGGACTGGGGACCTGTCCTCGTTCCCTGTCCCCTCCTCTCTGAGCCTTCGACCTGCTTCTCAGTCTTCACCCTTCAGCCTGACGAGGCCTCATCTTCTCTGTCTGTCCCCAGACCTCAGCCTCTCTATCTCCTCTGTCGTTTTTTGACATTTGAGACTGCCACAGAAATCAAAACAGATTAAAAAACATGCCATTTATGGTGTCCAAGAAAGCCACACGGAGCCCCGAATGATTGATTTAGTGGTTGCAGCTGGGCCTGGATGCAGACGGACAGCTAATGAGGTAATTTTTCTAAATGCAAAGTGTAAACAAGATAACAGCTCCCTCCCTCTCTGTGAGTCTCTCTGGGCTTCTCTCCCTCTCCCTCAATTTTCTGCAGAGATGCACATACCAGTTCGCATTTTTACGCCGTTATGGGTTTAACTGTGTCCCTTCAAAGAGATATATTGGAGTCCTAACCCCCAGTAGCTCTGAAGGTGGCCTTCTTTGGAAATAGGGTCTGTACAGAGGTAGTCAAGTTAAACTGAGGTCATTAGGTTGGGCCCTAATCCAGTATGACTGGTGGCCTTAAGAAAAGGGGAAAATTTGGACACAGAAACAAATATGCGTAGAGGAAGATGATGGGAGGAGACACGGAGAAAATGGTCTTCCACAAGCCGAGAAGAGAGGCCTGGAACGGATCCCGCCTCACAGCCTCAGGAGGAACCAACCCTGCCGACAGCTGGATCTCGGACTGCCAGCCTCCAGAGCCGTGAGACCATGCATTCCTGTTATTTAAACTGCCTGGTCTGTGGCACTTTGTTACAGCAGCTCTGGCTGACTCATACACAGCATTTAAAACTTTTTCTTCTGTGTTCTCTTTGCGGTGATTCTCCTTCTTGAGACGGTGAGGGCAAAGAAGGTGAAGGCTGAGGCAGATTTCCTGCAAAGCTGGTGAGACTTACGCTTCAGGGCCCTCAGCTGCACTGGCCCTTCCAAAGCCCTGGCTCGGCCCCCTGTGATGTCTTCACATGGTCGTATATGTCTGTAAAATTTGCAGATGATGTTTAAACAACTGCTGACTCTTTTCATCGAAGCCTCCCCTCCAGCACACCTTCCATCACATCAGATGGTATTCTTGGATCCAGATAAAGGGAATTTGAGTTGAGAATGTATACAATTGGGGTTCACTGGGAGATATGTATGCTTTGCAGCCACTTCCACACATAATTAAGTTTTGCCAGCATCCCAGTGTAAGAATGGCTTCCAGAAATGCTTCCTCTGCCCTCTGTGTCCATTCACCTGGTCATGTGACACAAAGGTATAGGCCAAACTCGTGTCACTGTGTGAACAGAGCCCACAGCACCGAGCACCAGATGTACATGGGCAGTGGAGAAAAATCAGATTTGAGATACGGAGCCAGAAGCTAGCCTACGGAAATTCCTCCAATCATCAAACATGTGAAGTTATAAGTCTTTACAAGTTCAGTGTTAGAGGAGTATGACTAGCAGTTAATTAATAAAAATTTATTTTTCTGGATTATGTGACATTTGTAGTATTTGTCAGCTTTTTAGAATTTGTAATTTGTTACGATTTCTTTTCTTATTTGAAATATTTGCTTTTGTACCTAATTGTGTGTTCATAATATTGTGGTCTTTCCTTAAAAGGGCTCCTAAAATTGTCTGAGCTTCAGGCCCCATACAACTTAGATCTGGCCCGGGTGTGAGAAATGAAGAGGGATGGGGAACTCTACAATCAGGCAGGGATTGGGGGGCTGCATTTGGAGACACTGTGGAGAGAGAAGCAAAAGTGATGAAGGGGGGACCGTGAACAGGGCTCCACTGGGAGCCAGGAGATCCCTGCCAAGGCCAGCCCTCCACGATTTTGCTCTGTGCTCCAGTGCAAGTCAATTTCCATGTTTAGAACTTCTTCATCTGTGTCAGAGCTGCATGCCTGTATGGGGCGACCTCTACAGACACCTCAGGCTCCAGTAGTCTAGGATTCTGTTGTCCTAATCACCGAAGGGAGAAGATGGAGTCCAAGTTGATAGCAGTTGGTAGAGCCATTGTCTGAGGGAGGAGACCGAGCGCTATGAGAGCATCTCCCTCAGATGGACCTGGAGCTGCCAGAGGCCCAGCCGCGAATCCGTGTGACTGACAGGTGAGGCGCCTATGGTCCTTCACTCACGTCTTCACTCTTTCCTCCATTCAACAGCTACACCCCGGGCAGATCCTTCGTGCTAGGCCTACACTGGGACTGGGAAACGGCAATGGGGGAGACTCAGCCCTGCCTCCCAGAAGCTGGCGCTCCAGTGGGGAGAGCATCCAACAGGGAGCACCATCACAGGGCGGCGTGCTCTCAGGGCTCGTCCGCCCCCAGCAAGGCAGCTCAGTAATGCTGGAGAGTGTGGATGTGGTGATCCACGGGTCTGACCCCGACTGCACATTTGAATGATCAGAGAAGCTTTTAAAAGAAAGATATTTACTTGGGCCCACCTCTGGAAAATCTTACTTAGTCTGGGATGGGCCCTGTACCAGCACTTTTAAAAGCCCCCAGGTCCTCCTCCTATGCAGGCAGAGTCGAGACCCCCGTTCCACACAGTACATCTCAACCTTAACTGTGTGCAGGAGTCACCTGGGGATCTTGGTCAGTGCAGATTCTGACTTAGCTGGTCTGGGGGGAGGCCTGAGACCTGGGCTTTTAACCAACTCCCGAGTGATGCTGATGCTGCTCTTGAAGTGCTGATGCTCTGAGATGTGCCCTCACGATCCCTCTCACCTCATCTCCTCCCACTTCCCCTTCACTCTCTCTGTCCCAGTCGCCCTGGCCTTCTTGTAGATGCTGAAACCCTCCAGGCTCACTTATTCCTCGTAGTCTTTGCATATATTCCACCTGGAACATTCATTCCCCAGATGTCCACCTGGCTTCTCCCCATCATCCTTTAGGTCTCTGCTCAAATGTCCACTTCTTGGCAAGGGCTTTCCCCGACCATCTGACATAACATGGCACCACACTCCCATCGTTATCCTCTGCTTTAGCCGTCATCTCTCTTCTTTACCTCCTTTCACGGCACCCGCCACCACGTGACAATAGACCGTCTGTGTTTGTCGTCTGCCTGCCTCACTATAATATCAGCTCCAGGAGAGTGAGAACTTGGTTTTACTCCCTCTGCTAACCCTCCACACAGAACAGCGCCTGGCAATAAAGATACTCAGTAAATATTTATTCAATGGAGAAAGGGGAAGGAAGGCTGAGAAGGGCTAGTTCGAACTTGAGAATCACAGTCTTGTTAAAGTGAGCAAGACCCTCAGAGACAATGTCATTAAGTGTCTCTCAGTGAGTTTGCTCCTGGCATTTCAGGTGGGATAATTCTTTCATCAAATGGCACTGCTCCATGCATTGTCAATCAGTTAGGATTCACTCACCCACTAGATGCCAGTAGCACCCCCAGTCACTGGGACCCCCTCAGTGTGAGCTCAGGCCCCAGTGGAGAACCGCTAATCTAGCTCCATTATCTCATTATATAGACGAAGAAAGTAAGGTGTGGAAAGATGAAACTATTTGCCCAAGTACACACAGCAAGTTAATATGAGGACTGAGACCAGAGCCTAGGAGTCTAGACTCCACATTTCTTTTTAACCATAGATCTTTTTAAATTATAGTTTCACCATGTTGCTTTCAATAAAAGTCCTCCTGAAGGACCTGTCGGATGGGGCTCTGGTGGCCGTGGTTCCCAGGCAGGACTTGAGCTGGGAACCTTCCCACCTCGCCATGGGGTTGACATCAGAGTGTGCCTCGTTTGTAGAGTCTAGATGGTGCTAGAGAAAGCAGACGATAGCTGCCTCTCCTCCTCCACGCTGGCCACTTGGGTGCCCCAGAGAGGTGCGCTCCTCTGGGGCCCATGACAAAGCACCCTGGCTGAGAGTCATCCTTCAAAGCTTCTCACTCTATTAAACAAGGGAAATGGATTTAAAATTGAGCACACGTCAGTACAGCTTTGGGAAACTGCTTTTATTAATCAACACTGATTTTACTTTTCGAAGTTATATAATGCTGCTGTAAGTTCTCCTACTAAGCAAGGGTTGTGGGGCAAGTTGACTCGTGACCCTGGCCTGTGGCTCCTTGAGCAGGACCCCAGGGGAGAGCTGATGCTGATTTCTCCAGAGTCTCAGGCTGACTCTCTCTAGTGGCTGCGTAAATGGACTCTCCTTCAGCTGGGACCCATTTGGCGCCTGGAGCATCTCCGTCATACCTGAGTGCCAGAGGGAAGCAGACTTCTATGAGCCTCAGGGCCTTGTGAGGGTCTTCCCAGTAGAATAAAGGAGCCAGGCCAGCAGAACCTGCCAAAACGCTTCCTCTTCCCTCTGGTGGTCTGAGTTAGGGTAGCTCTGGTGGTGTGGAATAGGAGCCCTGTGGTAACTTCTTAGATGCACAGTGATTTGGTTGGGAGGGGTCTTGGGTGGATAACCTGGATGTGGCAACTTGAAGACCCTCCTTTTGTGTGTTTCACATGAGAGAATGATGAGCAGGAATGTTCAGTGAGGGGCTATACATTGCTAAGGGACCCAAGCCTGCTGCGCTGGGCCTGGCACATGGCAGGAACACAGGATAAATGCTGTTTCAGTAAAACAATTGAATCATGGCACTCTGGTACCTCTCTGTGGGCTCATAGATGACTCAGGGTGCGGGAGGAGGGAGGCGTGAGCTGTATGGAGGCTGCAGACCAGGCCCCCTCAGCATTCACACCCAGCTCGTTGGTCCAACCAGACCCCTAGAAGCCTCAGGGGAGGTTAGGGCTGCAGGTGAGGGGCGGACTGACTTCCTCTCCCCAAAATATCAATAATGTGATCCTCTAATTCTAGAGGTCGTTCCTTCACTCAACAGATATCGTCACCAAGTACCTCTGTGCCCAAAGTTGATGCGAGCCCATGCCCACCCGGGCAATGGAGACACCAACAGTCTTATCTTAGAGGGGCAAGGAGGCCTGAGGAGGACCCTGTGTGGTAAGGACGAGTAGGAAGGGCCCTGGTCTGGTCATGGGGAGCCCTGGGGACCCTCCCAGCTCTCTCGCCTGGACAGAATTGCTCCCTCTCTAGGTTCAGTTCCCTCACTTGAAAAATGAGGAGGTTGAATGAGGTAGCCTCTGAGGCCCTTCCAGCTCTGACATTTTCAGGAGTCTGAGATTCTTGAACCGCTAAAGGCAGCCCTGGCCTCAGAGCTGGGCTGATGTGGCTACTCCAGGCAGGGAAGCGGCTGGCTCCTGTCCCTCTGAGGGACGAGCGCCACATTCACAGCTCTGCCCGAGGCCCAAGGGTGAGGCTGGAAATCCACCCTTTCCTGAGGGGACGTTCCCATCTCTTAGTCAGCAAACGCCCACCTTCAGCTTTCGGTGATCCTGCCAACAGTGTCTAGGCTCCGTGGGGGACACAAGGATGTGACACAGGGTCCCTGCCCTCAAGGGGCTCCTCAAGGTGAAGATGCAGCCAGGCATACCTGAAAGAGCAACAGAAAATTCTGACGGAACAGATGAACAAGTGCAGGAGGGAGGCTGCAGGCTTATGAGAGAGATCTTTCTGGAAAGCATCCTAAATCCCCATGTTTTAAAAACAGAAATGTTTATGCAGATTCCTGGCTTTTCCCTGAAATGCATTTCTGTCCGGGACTATGATTCCAGAGCATGGCTGCACAGAACACATGATCATGCGTTCCCACACTGAAGAAGCGATGATTGAGCCCGGAGGACCCAAGAGTGAACCAGACAGAGCCTACTGTCAAATCAAGGAGGAGGAGGCTGCTGTCACCAACCCCACAGAGGGACTGCCTTTTGCACCAGCTAAAGCGCTGTTTTACTTGGGGGGTAATCGGTCATTTCAGGAGGAAGCAACACTTTCCTATATCACTTCCTGACAACCACTCCACAAGTGACAGATGAACAGAGGAAAGTAAAGCTGAATTTAAATTTGGGCGCTGGACCATCTCCTGGGTTCTCTCACTGCGAAGTCACTTGGTTCCAAAATACCAGCCCCACGCAAGACATTGAAATCTGCCCCAGCACAGCTGCAAAGTGCCGGGGAGGGGGGCCGTGGGGGTACGTGCTTCCAACTGGGACTCTTACTCCTGCTCTTGCCGGGGCTCCACCGCATCAAGGGGCATTATTGGAAGGGGAGGGGCTGACCAGGAGGGGCTTCCTCACTTTTCATTCCATTGTCAGCTATGTGGGTCTGACCTGAAGGGACCTACCCATCACTCAGCACGCAGCGGGCATTTGGTCTTTGGGAACGTTCGGAGTTGCCTCCTCTTTTGCTTCAAGTCACAGGAATGGAATTGCTGGGGAGGGGATGGTCTTTGAGGTAGAGAAGTGGACAAGTGGCAATCTGGAGGCCAGAACCATCAAGGCTTGCGGGGAGCACAAGCTGAGGGGTTGGCTCCTGCAGAGAAGTGATGTTGGGAAGTGAGGAGCCGAGACAGGGAAGCAGGGGGCAGGAGGTTCTCCAAGGAGGGCCTTACATTTGAATGTAGGTTATATTCTCTGGGTCATAAGGAGCTATCAAATGTTCCTGAGCCCCAGGGGCAAAATGAACACAGCTGGCTTTGAGGACAATTAATTTGTCAGCCCTGGGGCAGGAAGACAAATGTGGAATCGGGGATGTAGGTTCCTGGTTCCTCTGTTAATTCTGGGGAGAGATTTGGACTGTGAGGCTGATGGTGGAGCCCGGGTCAGAGTTGGTAACTCAGAGTATGGAAACGAGAGAAGGAGGTGGCTCGAGGACAGAGGGGCTAACCTGAGGGGCACCGCAGGGGCTGGTCTCCAGGCAAAGAACGAATAGCAATCAGGCTTGAGGCTGTGCTGGCCTGACTCAGCATCATCCAATCATCGTCCTCATTAGGACACTTAGCTCCAAGTGGTGTGTCTGTGATTGCGTGCTTTCGCACTAATTAATTTATCCTCATCATGGGCTCGGCCACCCCCTCTCCTCAGAGTGTGGGGACCAGAGGCGGATGGACCACAGACCAAACTTTCCAAACTGTGGTGCTGTCGCAGGAAGGAAGATGGGGGGGGGGGGTCATTTGTCGTGGTGAATCATGGCTGTGTCTGCAGCAGGTGCCCTGTGCAGGACGGTTGGAAATCAGAGATATATTTTTAAGACTGCTTTATAACAACCCGCGAGAATCTTCTTTGTTTTACGCTTCCCCGAAGCAGAGCCTCTGAACCATGACTGCTTCCCAAACAGCAGCCTTGGCTGCGAATCAAGATAGTCTTGCACCTGCAGGGCGCAGGTGGCCAGAGGTGGCTCTGGATGAGCGTCAGTCTTTCTCTGTCACACCTCGGGGTCCCCAAGTCAGCAGCAGCCACCTCTCCTTGCATCAACTTTGGCCACAAAGGCAGAATATACCTATCCCAGTAAAGTGGGTCCCCACCTGTGCCCTCTGTCGCTTTCCTGCTCATATAGTTGGGCACCCCTCCTCCGTGAAGCCTCCCACCCCAGCCCAGGAGACCTCCTCCTCCTTGAAGACTAGGCTCACTTGGCATTTCGCCCATGCCTCTTGTTTCTTCTCTTATGATTTCTTTTTCCTTTCAGATTCGAGCCTATTCTTAGCCTTCCCCAATAAATTCATTCTCTCAAAGGAAGGACTATGTCTTATACTTAGGGTGACATATAATCTTTCATCTAAAGCAAGACACTTCCAAGAGTGGGATAGATGTTGCCAACGCCTGCTCATATTTTCTTGACGTTCACTGTTCTTGTACATTCTGATGTTTTCTTCCTGCAAGCCTGAGGCCTTTCTCTGTTCACTGGGGCAGGCTGGAAAGACCGGAATCAACCCACAGCCCAGGAACCGCCACAGCCTGGGACCGACAGGAGTTGCCGCGTGGATACCCAGCTTCCTGTGTTGGGACAACTCTGAGGGGTGTTCCACAGTCTCCCAGAAGTCTCCAGTGGGACCACAGGGGGAACCTGCTCATTAACAGACCCTGGATTGGCTCCTTCCCTTCCTGTGTCCTTTCCTCCACCCGCCTACCTTCACCTCCCAAATAAACTATTTGCATCCAACTCTGTCTCAGGGATAATCCTGGGCCGGTAGGGATGTGTGGTGATCCTGCTTAAAGCTTCTTGGTCTAGCTCTGCCCAGCATGCTGCTAGCCCAGAGCGCTCACTCACGTTTTGTCAAATGAATGTATGAGGGGGTAAAGAAGGCCCCATTGTGCTCAGAGAGGACATGCAAACCAGTTTCTCACGGCATAGAAAGGAACTATGTGTTTCCCTTGTCCATCCTTGTTCCCACGCTCCTACGTAAGTACTTCATAGCCTCTCGCCTCTCCTCCAGCCTCCAACATCTCCATCCTCTTCCTCACGCTCAGCTGACACCCTGGCTGCTTCTGAGATCACGGGAGGAGAACTTCCACGGGCTCCCACCGCATCTCCCCGCCCACAGCCTCCGCACTCACTACTCGGCCTGGCCTCCTGTCACTGCAGAGGAACCGTCCACACTTGGGAGGCCAGCTGGGGTCCTGGCCCCTTCCGCCTGCTCTGTTTCCCTCTCCTCTTCCTGGTCTTTGCTCATTTGTTTTCTCTGGGGAGGCCTTCCCTGGTTAAACTGCACACCCTCTCATTCCTCGCCCCCTATCTTCTGCCTTAGGTTTCTCCGTAGCGCTTCTCACCGCCCGGCATCCTGTCCATTTTGCTTGTGTTTATTGCCTCCCCTCTCTGAAATATACCCTTCGTGTGGACAGCAATCTTTTTGTTTATTGCAGTAAAAAAATTTTCACGGAAAGAAGCAAGGCAGAAAAGCTGTTTAAAGGGAGAGAATTAAAAGAAATTAGAGTGTAAGACCAGAAATGGACCTCAGAAATGAATCTAATCCAAAGGTCTCATTTTACAGATGAGGAAATGGAGACCCACAGGCGCGCTGGCTGTTAGATGAAGAGTTGGGGTTGGAAACTCCTGGGCTCAGATCCCCACTTTGGGATAAATGCTACAGCTGACCCTCACAGACCTGGGGTCCTCATCTCCAGTTCTGTGATGCTCAGCGGTGTGCTTACTCTCAGTGCCACTGTGTCTTAGTCACTGGTGATGTTCTCTAATGTGGCGTTTGCTCTCTCCTGGAGCTGAAGTCCTCAAGACTGTGAACTGGGGCTTCTTCCTTTTAAAAGATTCCCAGTGCATGACTCAGTGCTTAACATGTGTGAGCTAGAGACCCTGGGAGAGCCCCCTGCCCTCCTCCAAGCCCATGGTTGTAACAATGGCTGCTGTTTCCGAGCACCTGCCACGTTCCAGGGACTCACGGTCCATGAATGCATCAATCTTGAAGAGTGCCGGGAGGGCAGGTGCTGTTTCCCCATTTTCTGGATGAAGACACCGAGGCTCAGAGAGTTGAGCAAGCTGCCTGTAGATTAATCACAAGCTAGTAACTGTCAGCACCAGGCTTTATTCCCACTACATGATGGATAGAGAGCCAGGTCATGGGAGAGTGGAGGAAAGATGGTGGATTAGAGAACATGCATTCACCTGCGTATTCTCTGATGCCTGAAAGTCCCTCAGGAAGGGACAAAGCTGTCCTTTGAACAGGGTGAGTGAGTGAGCTCAGGGCTCAGTGAGTGAGATAGATTCTTTCCCGAGACAGAGTTGGCATCAGGTAAAGGAGCAGGAAGGAGAGTGCTAGGTGCCAGAACAAGGCACCCAAAGGTGCAGAGGCTGCGGGAATGAGAGAGCTGGGGCACGAGAGACAAATTCTGCCCCACAAGTTAGCTGGTGGCGCAGGACAAGGAGTCAACAAAGATTGATTGATCAGCTGGTTGATTACCTCTGGCATATTCCACTTAGCCCCAGAAACAAGGCCCGAGGCACCAACTGTCTGTGTGATGTGGGATTTTAGCAGCTATAATTTTGAAGATGGAACCAAATATAGACCCAAGCTGAGCCGGAGCACTTTGCTTGCAAGTAAATCGCACAGCCTTGGTAGCCGTAAACAAGCTCAGATGAAAAGGCTGGGCTGATTTCTTGGCTGTGAAGCTCACAGAGCCTCTGTTGGTGTTGATTGATAGGCTAAGATTCAGAAGCGAGCATCGCACCTGCCTCTTCAGGACAAGATAAATATTTAACAAATTTACAGGCAACTCTGTGGAGGGGGCCTGGCCTGACTTGGTGGCTGCCAGGCCCAAGTGAGACCTGTGCTTCAGGAGCCATGCTCCCACCACCCAGAGGGTAAGAGGAGCAGAGGATGGGTGAGAGCGAGTCCAAACCCCTGGCTTCACAGGAAGCAGCCTCAAGGGAAGGCAACTCGCCCAGGCAAAGGATCTGGTTAGAGGCCACAGTGGAACCGGAAATACACCCGTTCCCTTTCTGGTACATCCCTGGGCCTTGTGTCATGGCCATTTGGGGCAAAATGGATGTGTACATGTCTAGATACCTAAAAACTCATTACCGAGGGTGTGATCTGGACTTGCTATGTGATGGAATGCGGGACCACCTGGGCCAAGGCTTTAGCTGGAAGTACCCTTAGAAAAGGTTTCCGTGTTTCTGAACCAGAAGAACTTAAAAGTAGAACATGAACCAAGTCTCATGACACTGAAGCTCCCAGGACTTGTCCTGGGAAGAAAGCTGCTAGTACAGCCATTTTGGAACAAGAGAACTACACTATCGCTGGGGAGAAAAGGAATATAGGACAAGAGAAGAGAAAAGAGTAATCCCTGAAGTGTGACATCGGGGGGTTTCTCCTGGAGCTGCTGCCTCAGTTCAGGACTCTGGCACTTCTGTCCCAGACGCTTACAATCGCCTCTTCAAATGATTTTTAAACAACAATGAAAGTGCTTTAGGACCAGCCCCGTGGCCAAGTGGTTAAGTTTGCACGCTCCGCTTCGGCGGCCCAGGGTTTCGCCAGTTTGGATCCTGGGCGTGGACATGGCACCACTCATCAGGCCATGGTGAGGTGGCGTCCCACATGCCACAGCTGGAGGGGCCCACAACTAAAAATACACAACTATGTACTGGGGGGCTTTGGGGAGAAAAAGTGAAAAAAAAAAAAGATTGGCAACGGTTGTTAGCTCAGGTGCCAATCTTTAGAAAGTATTTTAGAATAAAGTAAAAAACAGAAAAATAACACGTGCCTACCACCACAATTTAACAAATGTTTACATTCTGTCGTTATAGATAAATACCTTATGCATACGTATAATGATATATATTATAGATGTAAACATTGTATACATAGAATACATACATTATATATAATTACGTTATACATAGTTACATTATATACCTATAATACGTACATTGTATACACGGAATACACATAGATGTAATCACACTTTATACATAGAATACATACCTTATGCATAATTACATTCTATACATGATGTGTGTATGATCACATGATACACATACCAATACATCATATGTATAATCCGAGAGTTGAAGCCCCTTTCCACCTCCCCGCCATCCTATTACCACAGTTACTACTGTCCTGAAATTGCTCCTTGTCATTCCCAGCCATGTGACATAACTGGTCTCACCCTGAATATACTTTCTGCAACTTTTTTTTTCATTCAGTCTTATGTTATCAGGCTGTAGCCATGTTGATACATGTAGATCTAGTTTATTCTTTCTGTTGAATTAATTTTAATTTCATGCCCCCATTGAAGTCCATTGTGTTAGTTTGCTGGGGCTGCCATCACAAAGCACCACAGACCGGGTCGCTTAAACAGTAGAAATTTATTTTCTTGCAGTTCTGGGGGCTCGAAGTCTAAGATCAAGGTGTCACAGGGTTGGTTTCTTCTGAGGCCTCTCTCCTGGGCTCGTGGATGGCCGTCTTCTCCCTGTGTCTTCACATGGTCTTCCCTCTGCGTGTGTGTGTGTGTGTGTGTGTGTGTCCTTATCTCCTCTTCTTATGAGGGCGCCAGACATGTTGGATCAGGGCTCACGCTAATGGCCTCATTGTAACTTAACTACCTCTTTAAAGACTCTCCCTCCAAATACAGTTAGATTTTGAGCTACTGGAAGCTTAGGACTTCAACATATAAACCTTGGAGAGGACACGATTCAGCCCATAACAGCCATCATTTTGTGTGTGTGTCTCTTTTTTTTTTTTCTATTACAAACAGTATTGTAATGAACATCTTCGTGTATGTCTCTGTGAACACGTGGGTGAGAGCTTCCCTGGGGGCGACACAGGGAAGCGGAGCGCTGGATGCAATGGGGTGCACACTGCAAGTTTATTAGATGTTCACAAATTGCTTTCCAAGCAGGCTTATAATTTACACCCTCTCACTATCAGTATGTGAGTGTTTCATGAGCGCGTGGCATGCTCAGACTTTAGAATTTTGCCAATCTGATGGTTGTGAAATGACAACACATTGTGGTCTTAGTTTTAATGGCCCTGATTGCTAATGAGGTTGACGTCTTCACTATATTTAGTGGCTATTTATGTTTCCCATTTTATGAATTGCCTATTCATATCTTGGCCTATTTCCCTGTTCTGTTTTTTCCTTATTGATCTGCAAGGAATTTCTATATATTCTAGATACCACTCCTCAGTTAACTATAGTAATCTCTTATCTGGTCTCCTCGCTTCCGGTGTCTCCACTTGTCAATTCCTTTTCAAGGGTCTTTACCCTCTTCCCAGAGACCATGGGATACAAGTCAGACAATATAGCCTTGCAGGCCCTCACAATCCAGCTGGAAGCTCACTTTCCATCCTCGTTTCCTCACCATTCTCCCTATAGATTCCAACGACCCAGGACTAACCCCATGCATCCCGTTTATGCTTCTGGGCTTTTGCACGCCGCTCCTGCTGCCTGGAATGCCTGACTCCTCCTTTGCTGACTGCAGAAATTGGACATGCCTTTCCAAATCCGGCTCCCATGTCAGCTCTTGGGTGAGGCCCTGCGGTCCCTGGGCAGAGAGGGGGGGCCGCTGGTGCATACCATTACCGTGACTCCTGCCGCCCGCTGCCAGGGGTGGTTATCAAGCTCTGTTTCCTCACTTAGAACATGAGCCCAACCAAAAGCAAGCAATTTTTTCCCCTTGTTCATCTTCATGTTCTTGATATTGGCACGTGGGATGTGCTTGATCTTGCCTGAATTTCATGTTTTAAAGCCTGAGATGTTGTTTAAAAGATTACAGTTTTTAATGAGTAGACAGCAGTAATAAAGTTGTTTAGCTGATTCTTCCTGTCTGAAATTCGCTTATTATCCCTCAGGTGTTAACCTTGGGTTCACAAAACAAACTCCACAGGGTATATGATGGGAGGGATGTAGCTTAGCAGCTGCGTGAGGCCCGGTTGAGGGGGATTAAGAGAAAGCCCATTGTGAGTAAACACTGAGGGGTGGTTGCTATAAAAGCCACAGCAATGCTAAGATCAGGTAATGGAAATGTAGCATCCAGAATGAGACAATCGTTCTATTCTTCTCTCATCAGATCATTATTGCAGAGTTGTGTTCTGAGCATCATACTTGAAGAGGGAGGGACAGAGATCAACTAATGTACCTTCAGAAGGGAGGGCAGCCAGGAGAGTGAGGGGGGAAGATTCCACGTCACCTGAGGTAGGACTGACAGACAGAGCTTGGACTGTTTGTCCTGGAGCCTAGAAGAACAGAGGGAGTGCAAAACTGTCTCCAAATACCTTATTCTGGAACAAGGAATGGGAATGTCCTGTATCATTCCAAGAGATACAGCCGGGACTGATGGAAGGAATTTCAGAGAGATGGATTCCTGCCTGATCGGTTAAGAAATTTTAAGCCTCCACAGCCATAGGAGATGGTTTGGCTGCTTTGAGGAGTGAGGACTGCTCCATTGGGGGAAGTATTTATGCAGTGGCTGGGTGACCAGTTGGCGAAGGATGATGTCCAAGGGGGTTGGGGATCCAATAGATTGGATTTGGACTAAATGACCCTTAAGATCTTTTCCAAAGCTGAACTTTCACAAGTCCATGGCTTCTGAGTTAGATAGATACAACTGGAGGAGGACAGTGTCAAAGCATCTTTGAGTCTTATTAAATGAAAGTTACTCTTTGATAGGTAGCACCTTTGGCTGAAAGTCTTTCTCTGTCCCTCACCTTCCCCTCCTGACAGCATCTTGAGCATCTTTATTTTTATATAGATGTCTCAGCCAATACACTGTGCTTGCCACCTCCAAAGATCTTCCGCTCCACTTTCTTGGGTGCCTACTCATGTGGCCAGACCTGGATCAATGGTTCTCAAACTTTAATGCACACTAGAAAAATCTGGATCATTTGTTAAAAGCACACAGTCCTGGGCTGTAGGAGCGGAGCATATGATCCAGGCTTAAGCCTGCCTCAAGCATACTGCATTCCCCTGGCCCCAGTGATTGGTCTAGGGGTTGGCACGTGAGCAATTCAGAGCTGGTGAGATCCACTGGTCCTCCTTTCCATTGGCTGAGACATCGTTAGATTTGCAGCTGCCCTCACTGCCATCTTGTCATTAGGAGGAGACTAGAAGCAAAACCAAAATGTGGGGAGATGGAGCTGAGAGATTGAGAAAGTCTTGTTCTAATGACACAATTTGATACCTGAAGCTAGACTATCCCTGGGTTTTGTGGTTATCTGGGTAAATTAATTCTGTCTTTTGATAAGCCATTTGAATTTGGTTTTCTGTCCCCTGAAAGCTCCTGAGTGATACAAACTTAAACACCACTCTTTGTCCCAAGATTTGATTGGATGGGGCTGGTAGAAGAAGCATACTTATAAAATTGTGCCCTCGCAAAGGTGCATGGCTGCCACCCCAGCACGGGTGGATCAGCATCTATCTATGGTGGATTAAAGAACCATTAGGTGCCAAGCATTCTGCTGGATCCTACAAGTGATAACCAGAAATAAAAGACTTGGTCCTTCCCCTCAAAGAGTTTATGCTCTAGCAGGTGCAAGACAAGACATGAGGCAAGCGTCCAGCTAGAGACGTAGGGGTGGGACGTTGGCGGGAGTCACGGGGCACTGGGTCGGTAAAGGAAAGCTTCATGGACAAGAAGACTCGAACAGCATCTTAAAGAGTGAAGGAAAGAGAAGAGGCTTTGTTAAAAGCTGGAACACCATCACCAAGCACCTTATGTAAATATGAGCAGTATACGGACTACAGAAGGAAATAAAAAGTTAAATAAAAGTACGTATAATTGCATCACCTATTATGCTTTGGATGATATAATTATAAGACAGATGTATCTGGGCAGAAAGATTTAAAAACCTAAGGGCCTGGGAAGTAGAGACCTTTTGGGTTACTAATACACTGACCCTGTATGACTAACAGTGGCATAAAATGTTTAATTGGATCAATTACATGCTTTGAAAGTTGCCAGGTAGTGTGTGTTTCTGTGGCTTTGCAGGTTAATTGCTCTGTTAATTCTGGAATGGAGCTTGCCTTCTCTGAAACTGATGATAGACCTAATCTTCATAGCCTCTCCCTTACTTTCCTAGGAAAGCTGGGGTAGAGTTCAGCCTGGGCCATACTCTGTGCTCGTTCCTCTTTTTAGAATGAGTTTACAAGTGTCCTATCCATCAAGCCTTCTCTCCTGCCTCCCGAATTGGGGGACCCCACTTCTTACCAGCATGAGAACCCTGGGACGGTACCTGAAGTCCCTTTCAGTCTGTCACCCAGGTGACTTGGAATCTTGATCCTGGCTAGTTCCATACTCACTCCACATATAATACCTGCAGACCCTTGTTTTACGTGTTTCTGTTCTACCTATACAGCTAATTCATAAGGGCCGTGGAGAAAAGGGTCATATTTGTTGCCACACTAATGTGCACCGCCCTCTCCTACCCTAACGCCTCACTCAGTGCTTTGTACTTAGTAGGCACTCCATATGAAGTTTGCTAAAGAAATGGATGTGCACAGTTAATTTTGCCACTGGAGTTTGGAAATTCATCTTACTCCTGGCTGATGACAATTACACCAAGAGTCTGGATCACAGTGAAACAGGTCTTTACTCTTCCCTCATATACCAGGTGGGCACCTGAGAGTCCTCACTCCCCTGGGATCACCCTCTTCAATCGCTGTCCTCCAGGTCCAGATTTGATGTGTTGCTGGCCCTTGAATGTGCCCCAGCAAGTCCTTTGTCCCTGGGTCATCATCACACTCTCCAGAGTGGGGCTCCTGAATGGCTAAGGCACTCTGGTTCACATGTCACATGTCATTAGGCTAAAAGACCCCATCTCCACCAGGCGTGAAGCTGGGGGAGGGGGAAGGGGATAGACATCCATGTCTCATCTCAGAAAATAAGTGCAAATCCATTAAACTGGTGTTTTATGGAGGTTTACAGCAGCTCCCCCTGCAAACGGCCATCCTTTTAACAGTCTATGTCCGGTGCCAGAATTTTCATCTTTCGGGATTAAAGCACTGCTTCATGTTAAACTAAAAACTATTCTCATTCATCACTTTAAACTATTATCATACATTATTATCTTAGTGTGAATGAGTTTGTGTGGGCTTTCAATTGTGCAGATGATGAGAGGGAGAAGGGGTGCCACTGATGGAGTAGAGATCAGGGTCCAGTGAAGGACACAGGGTTCCTGGAGGTCACAGGCAGGGAGAAGGTGAAGGGGCATTCTCAGTGTCAGCCCTGAGTTTGGAATGAGGGCAGTAACTGAGCCGTGGACCAGCATCAACAAACCTCATTCACGCTGTCCTTCACTTATTCAATGCGCTTTTGCCAAGAAGGTAATAGTTAGGGTGGATCATTTATCAGCTGAACTGTGGCACTTTTTAGGGTTAAAGAGGTCACTGTTGATATCTATGCTGGGACAATGGGCAAAGCTGGGTATATGATCACCTTAGTAACATCTGCAAGGCTTCACGCAGGGTGGACATGAAGACCCTCCTGCATTCCAGACACCTGCAAATGAGATGCAGAACAGTGACAAGTGACAACAATAACAGCAAACACTTAGAGAATATTTTTTACATACCAGGCACTGTGCGAAGTGCTTTTCGTGGTTCATTCAGTCCTTCCTGTAGTTGCTGATGCTATTCCCATTACACAGATGTGAAAACTTGCCAACACCACATGGCTGGGCAGAGGTGGAGCCAGAACTCCAAGGCAGGCTGGTTGGCTCCTGAGCCGGGCTCTTCGTACCAAGAGAAGAAGAGACACAGAGCCAAGGGTTCCAACGAGGGAGAGACTTCCATCTCTGGAAACCAGCTTGGGTTTCTGGCAAAGGAAAAAATGGTGGGATCAGAGGCGTAGAAGCAGAAAAAATATGGTCGTGTATGGAAACAGAAAGGATTAGGTTTTGGCCAGGGCATTTTGGAATTTCTAGTAGCTAACAATCATTGAGGGCTTGCTAAGGATTGTGTCTTTTGATCACCACAGCAACCTTGTGATGTTGCAACTATTTGTATTCCCATTTCACAGATGAAGAGACTGAGGCTCAGAGAGGTTAAAGGATTGGCTGCAGATAAGCACCTGGTGAGAGGTGGTGCTGGGAAGCCCATCCTGACAGTCTGACTCCAGGGCACCTTCTTGCTCCTTATACTGCACCACCTTCTCGTGGGGTGGGCGACACAGGACACCCGAAAGGGAGATTCTAAGCAGGCGGAGAAGGGCTTAATTGATCATGGGCATGGGGTAAGGAAGCAGGGGAGATGGGGGTGAGGGACCACCCTGCTGACACCGCTGGGTGAGGAGAATCAGCGAAGCTCACTTTCATGGGGCTGTCCTGGGTTTTAATTTGACAGAGGAGGGAGCATTGGTCATAGGTCTCGCTTCAAATCTAACTCAGGAACTTCAGCCATTCCCCATGAAGACTACTGTGTGGCTTTGGTTTTCCCTTTATATAAACAAACAAGATTCTCTAAACAAGGGATTCAGGACATTAGATTATTAAGTAATGTAGTTGGCTCCATTAAGAGGGTGGGGAAGGGAGGTGAAGGTGTGTCATTATGGTGGGTCTTTCAAGTGCCTGGGAATCTGTGTCACCCACTTCTATTGAAAAGTCTGGATCCTTCAAAGTCCTTTGAAGAGAATCTGGGAAGGGCAGGAAAACGTCCTTGATGTGTTTTTTTGGGGGGGAGTGCTGGGAAAGATTTGCCCTGAGCTAACATCTGTTGCCAATCTTCCTCTCTTTTTTTCCCTTCCCCAAAGCCCCAGCTGTATGGTCTAGTGGTAAATCCTTCTAGTTCTTCTGTGTGAGCTGCTGCCACAGCATGGCTACTGACATCCCGGCCACCAAAGCCGAGTGCATGGAACTTTAACCCGTGGACCATCAGAGCTGGCTCCTTGATGTCTTTTACTTCGGGTGGGGAGGACTCCCTTCTGGACGTCGTGATTCTTTAGCAATGTTCCCCAGCCCAGCAGAGGCTGTGGGTCAGTTCTCTGATGAGTCAGCAATGACAGGGCCTGTGGCCAGGCTGCTCCCACGAGAGTGGGCTCCTATTTCATCAAATGCCAGCTCACCCTGAGCTGGCACTGCTACCAAAGGCCTGGATGGGTCCTCTCAACCCTGGAGGGCTAGACAATGTTGGTGTGACATTTGCTGCCACTTTCCTCAGGCACCATGCCTGGGGAGTGTGTTGTGCTCACCTGGCCCCATGATTAGCATGCTCAGAAGGGTTAACAGCATCCCAGATCTAATAGCACACAGCTATAAGCCATTACACCTTTTTCCATTGAAATCAACTCTTGGATGACAAATACCACCTGCTCACTAACACAGGAGATATAGCTGTGAGCGAGAGCCAGAGCAGCATGGGTATCTGAGCGTAATTGACAGCGTTCCATCATTCCGGATGTTATCACTGACTGCTCCCTTGTACTCTGGTTTTCTATTCTGCTTTGAAGAGAAACTTTACCCACTGTTTGTCTATTCAACAATGATTAATAAATGCCTCTGACAGGGCAGAAACCATCCGTGCCTCATGGAGTCAGAGGGACGTGAGGCATGAAGTAGACAACCACACAGACACTGGAGTGAAAATGTGAGGACAAGCTTGGTGTCTAGGGCGTTTGAAGCTCCCCGCTTGCACACATGGCCTGGGTAAAGACGCCTACCTAAGTTGTTTCTCTGTAAAACTTCCGGTTTTATACCATTGTATCTGAAAGGCCATTTCTTGTGCTATTATAACTCTCAGTGGTCGCAGCAAATCTTTTCACTGGGTTGACTTATTTGTGCCAAATGTGTGATAAATTCCAGCCTGATTCCTGGAGCACTTCAAGAGATGTTCTGTGAACCCAGAGAGACCCAGCTAGAAAGGCCTGTTCTCCCAGGCTGCTGCTTAAGCAGCTGTGAATGGCAGAAGGGAGCCCACCAGCAGCTGCTGAGACCACCTCCTCCCAGAGGCTAAGCTGCGATGGGCTCAGATAGGGCAGGCTGGTTTGCCTCCCTCTTGCCTATAAATTGAACCTAATTAGGGAGGGATAAGGGCTTTCTTCTCCCTAACATTAAAAGGATGGCATATGGGATAATGCATGGCACTTTTCTCCTTGCCCAGGAACGTCAGATTCCTGAGTCCCAGGTCGTGGCTCCATCATCGCCCTCCCATCCCAGGTCCTGAGCCAACCCAACAGAACTCAAGGGCATGGATTAGCTAGAATCTGCTACTTGTAAGTTTTATCATTTCCACCTCCTCTGCTAGGGATCTCACTGATTTCCAGGATATGAGTTCTCAATAGACTCAGCAAAAAGGAGGGAAGCAAGTCACAGATTCATCACTGCTTTGCACGGGGACTGAAATATTAGAATAATGGCTTTTCTTTATCCTTATTGGCTGCTGTTGCTCTCTTTCCTAGAAATGGAGAATTGGAAGGAGTGGCCCTGAGTGTCACTGAACATGACTGACCTACTAGGGTATGGCAGCCTGGTCTTGCAAATCAGAGGTAGCTTCTAGGTGCCACCCCTGCATTTCCCTCCTGCACCCTGCAGGTGAGCCCTTCATGTACTCGATCCATCAGAATCTCAGTGTTCCTATCCCACACCAGGCACTGTCCGTGGTGCTCAGGATGCGGAGATGAAAAGGGCCCTGTGCCTGCCCTCAAGGTGCTCACAGTGGGGCAAAGTCCACAGTGGAGGGGCTTTAGAGTCTGTGGTTACTGAGGCTTGGAGGTTGGGATGGGAAAGGTGGAGAAGGCGAGGCTTCCTACACTGAAGGAGAAGGCCGGGTGGTAGCTAGGCAGAGTTTGTACAGGAGAAGATAAACTGTGGCTTTGGGTCAGGGCAGGACACCATGAAGGACTGGGAGAGGGGCACACGGCACTGCTGCTGGCGAGCATGGGTACCAAGAGGCACCCTCCTGTGCATGAGGGGGACTCAGGGCGGGAGATAAGCAGATGCAGGTGAAACAGCTCTGGGGGTCTCTGTGGTCAGGCCTCCAGCCAGTGGTGACAATATCACAAGGAGGCCCCGCCCTCGGAAAGGGAGCTGGGGCCCCGGGTGAGCAGCTGTGGTTCCCACATGGGTCTGGCCTACCGGAGGCTGGGTGGACTCTGGAGGGCGCCCTCCGGTGGACAGCTGGTGTCTGGCGATCTGGGTTACACACGGCATGTGACTTGCTCACTTCAGACTCCCCAGACTTTCCCTGGGCACGCAGATACTGAGGAGGTTGGCAGTGCAGGCTGAAGCTGCTGCTGACATTCCAGCCTGGCCAGTCTGGGCTTGGGGACCAGGGTGGGCCTGGATCTTGTATGTGTGTTTTGAGGGGCATCAATGAATCCAGTTTTGGGGATCTGTGGGAGAGAGAGGCAAGGACACAAGGCCTGGTCATAAGCTCTCTAGCTTTGCAGGTTCTTCCTGGGGAGCACGGATGCTCAATAGCTCCCACATCTGCATGGCTGTGGGGAGCCCCCGGGGCCATACACACCAGCCCTGCTGGCTTTCTACCTCTCTCCTTCCCCTGCCACCCCCGCCTGCACACCATTATCCATCCACACCATTATCCATCCACTTAGCTGGTGTGGTAGGAGGAATTCTGCAGTGGCCCCTGTGATCTCTGCCTCAGGTGGTGTTCTCTTGATTTGCAGATGTAATAACGAGTAGTCAGTTGACTCTCGGCATGAGATTATCTGGGTGGCCCAATCTAGTCACATGGGCCCTTTCAAATCAGAGTTTTTTCCGGCTGGTTGCAGAAGGCGAAGTTAGAGAGCTTTGAAGCACTTGAGAGATTTGAGGTGCCGTTGCTGGCTTTGGAGAGGACGGGGCCGTGTGGAAAGGACTTGAGCAGAGCCTCTGGGGGCTGAGAACAATTCCTGACTGACGACAGCCAGGAAATGAGGTCCTCAGTCCCACCACTGCCAGGAGCTAAGTCCTGCCTCCAGCTTGAATGGTCCTGGAAGGGGCTCTTCCCCAGAGCTCCAGATAAGAGCCAAGCCTGGCCAGTACCTTGGTTTTGGCCTTGTGAGAGCCTAAGCAGAGAACCCAGCCAAGCCCTTGGACTTCTGACCTACAGAAACTGTGAGATAATACACGGGTGTTGTTTTAAGCCACTACGGCTGTGGTCATTTGTTATGCGGTGTAGACAATGAAGGCAGATGGCCAGAAGAGCACAGATCAGGAAGCCAGGCCTTCATCCTTTCACTGACACCCCTGTCCCTACTTCCTCTGTGTCTTCAAGTAAGATGAGGGGCTGGGCTGGGAGATTCCTGACTTCTCTTCCAGTTCCAGCCTCTTCAATTCTCCATTTAAGATTCAATTGCCCCAAATGTCACCCAGTTCCAGTTCCCTTGTGGGCCTTCTAGGGCTCTAGGTTGGCAGGCTGGGTTTTCTCTTCATCTCTTCTGTTTCCTTTCTCCATCTCGCTCTGGGTCCTCCATGGCCTGTCTGAGCCTTTCTCCGCAGCATCTCAGGAGCTGCTGCTCCTTCTCTACCAGCTCAGGCCTGGGCAGCAAGCTTTCGCACATTCCCTTCCTCTAGATGGGGTGAGTCCCATTACCAGCCTCTCTTTTGCTGCTGCTGGACCTGCCCATCACTCAGACCCTACCTGGATGTGGCTCCTCGGTGTCCAGCCTGTGATGCCTTTGCCCTGTTACAGCCTGGGATCCTGATCCGTGCCCAGGGGCCTGGGTCTCCCTGTAGCCCTGGATCCACCAGCTCTTCTCTGGCCTGCATAGCCTCTGCCCCCTGGTTAGCACCTCTGCCCCCCTCCCAGCCTGCCTCCACCTGCCCACCTGTCTGGTATGATGCGCTTCTGGCACGGAGCAACATACCCCTCGGATTTCTCCCTTGCTTCCATGGTCAGGTCAGAGGCTGCCACCAAGCTGGAAGCCAGCTCGGAATAGCCCAGGCCCACCTGTGCTGAGATCAGGGCTGCAAGCTCCCAGGGCAGGGGGCAGAGGGCCCTGAGGGGCAGGACTGCTTTGTTTCCTGAGTGGTTTGTGTCTACAGCGAGGGAAGGCCCCCATTTGGGGTTTGTGAGAGGTCAGCGGTCTCTCCCTGGCCAGAGTTTTCCTGAGCTGAACCCTGATCTGGCGTCCATGGGTAACCTGTTTCCTGCAGCAGAAGTCCTCAGGTCCCAACGAGGTATTCAAGGCTGTTTGTGGCCCCAAGTTATCTCCACTCCAACACGACATGTGCTCCAGGGCTAATGCCGACTTTAAAGATGTATCGCCCCGGATTAAGCTCAGGCATTATCAGTCTTTAAGAGCTCACTGTTAAACACGTGGAGCTAATTTTCCATTATTATCCCCTCCAAAGGAAGTGGCTTATCAGCTTCTTAGTTCCTTTCCAGCTCAGGAATGGGAAATGAAGAGGAAAGTTTTTTTTTTTTTTTATTTTAAAGATTTTATTTTTTTCCTTTTTCTCCCTGAAGCCCCCCAGTACATAGTTGTATATTCTTCGTTGTGGGTCCTTCTAGTTGTGGCATGTGGGACGCTGCCTCAGCGTGGCTTGATGTGCAGTGCCATGTCGGCACCCAGGATTCGAACCAACGAAACACTGGGCCGCCTGCAACAGAGCGCAGGAACTTAACCACTCGGCCACGGGGCCAGCCCCTGAAGAGGAAAGTTTTAAGAGATGGTGGAGACACGGGTCCCAGAACCCCAGAACTGGGAGGGACCCTGAAAGTCGTGTGGTTCAGCCTTGCATTTGTGGCCAGCCTCCTGGTTGGGTGGTTGTTCCAGTCTCTCCTGGAATTATTCCAGTGACAGCAGATTCACTGCCAATCAGCTGAAGCAAGTCATCTTTGGCCACTCAAAGAGACATGTCCTCCTTGTGAGGAGCCGGTGTCTCTCTCCCTACAGCTTCCACACATTGTACAACATTACCCCTTGGGACCTCACACACCCTTGCCCGTCATACTCACTCACTCAACACACTTGTACCAAATACCTGTTATGTGCTGGGCAAGTCTGTGGGGTTTTTAGAGAGTAATAAGACTCAGGTACAGCCCCAGCAGCAAAGATGGAGCCTGAGTTTGAGGAGGGGAGCCAGTCCCCCGCCCCCACACCCCTTCTTCTCCAGTGGGACAACTCTGAGTCTTTCAGAGTCTTTACTGGGCATTTTTTGGAGTCCCTTCAAAGAGGGACTCGTGGTGGTGGTTGTTTTCCAGACCCACTCCCATCAGAAGCTCCCCCTTCCTCTCGCTGCTTTCAGGGCTCCCAGAACTGAAAGTTATCCTCCAATGGGCTCTGCCCAGCACAGAGCAGAGTGCTTCTGCTAGATGCTCTGCTGGTGTCCACCCAGCCAAGATGGTAGGAACATCACAGGCAGCCACACAATCCTCGCTGTGCCTCAATTTCCTCATCTATAAAATGGGAATAATAATAGTCCCTACCTCACAGGGATGTTTGAGATGTAACGCGTTAATACACATAAAGTATATGGCGTAGTGCCTGCACACAGCAGATGCACGATAAATGCCAGTATCATCATCATCATCATCATCATCATCATCATCATCATCACCGTTAGCGGCAGCAGCAGCACCATCACCATCGTCATCCTTCCAGTCACACCTTGGGAGCTGATGGAAAATGAAACCCTTACATTTTCCCTTGTGTTTATGTTTTTCTTCCCTGGCTTGTACTGGACAGAAGTGGAGGGTTTACTTCTAACCCAAGGAATTTGTCTTGTTAGAGCTGGCTCCTGTCTGGTCTTTTGAGATAATAGAAACAGCTACCCATTATTGAGTGCTGCCTAACTGTCACACATCATCATCTCGCATCCTTACAACAACCCTAGGAAGTGGCATTATTATCTCCATTTTACAGACTAGGCAGTTGGGTCTTTGAGAGCTGTAAGTGGCCCAGGGCTGCACAGCTGGTAAATACCAAGCCCAGGGGGCAAACTCAGACCTAGATGTTTCTGCGCTATTTACTGTCTTCCGGATGCCAGAGCCTGTTCCTGCCACCAACACAAGTTCCCTGTCCCCAACTGCAAGTCACCACAAACAGTGGGTTCACTGAGTCATCTAGGCCCTTGTCCAGGTCATTGCTAAAGTTTTGAAGTCCCCCTGGGCTCCAGGTACAACCTGGTAAGGACAAGCCTGAACGAGCTGTGGAGAGAGGGCCTTGGGGAACGGGGATCATTGAGTGACAGAAGCCACAGAAGAGGGCGGAGAGGAGCTCAGGACTAGCAGGGACCCTGAAGCCAGACTGCCTGGGGTCACGACCAGTGCCCAACTTGCTGTGTGACCTCTGGGTCTCAGTTTCTTTACCAGTAAAATGGGGAATAAAATAATGGGACCTACTTTACTGGCTGGTTGTGAAGATTAAATGAGATACATTTTATAAAGATTTTACTGCAGAGCTCAATCTATGGTAGCCATCATTATTATTATAATTTATTATTATTATTATTGTGGTTTCCCAAGCATGAACAATGAGTGCTCCTCCTTCATCAAAGGCAGAGCTAGGGCACAAACTGGCAGCCTGGGAGAGTGGGCGCTGGGAGCAGAATCCTCCCGTCTTCTCCTCTGCGCTCTCATTGCCGCTCAGACCCAGGGCCAGCCCCATCCCTGCTTCTCCACCATCCTGGCCAATGTGGGGTGGGGGTGGGGGGGTGGAGGGTGGGGGGGTTGGGGGGTGGGGGTGGGGTGGGGGAAGCGGTGCTGGGCGGTGGAGGGATGCTCCATGCTTCCTGAGCACGCGCATCTCAGAAATGCCTCCCGTGTTGCCAAGAAACCCCATCTATTTTAAAACCTTGGCAAGTTTTCTGTTTAATGTTTTAAAAGGTTATGTTCTAAAGAGGGACATGGTTAAGTAAATTACGGCACATCAACCTGATGGGATATTAAGCAGCCATTAAAGTGATAATTATGAGGATTGTGTAGCAACACGGAAAATGCTTACAGATTAATATGAAATGAAAAAACAGGATAAAAAATTGGATCACACTATCATTGCAACTAATCAAAACTACATCCCTGTGAACAAACACAGGAAAATAGTGCAATCTTGTTCCCTCTTTTACTGTGTTCCCCATCCTTCCCTCCCTCCTTCCCTCCCTCTCTCCCTCGCTCCTGCCTTCCATCCTTCTTTATCTTTCTTTCTTTTCATTTAACAGTGGCTTACTGAGCTCCTACTCTTTGCAGACACTCTGTTCATTACCCAATTTAGAGAGGTGAAAAGACAGTGTCTGCCCTCCAGAAGTCTAACCAGAGAGACAAATCTGAAAACAATCTCGACAGGTCAGCGTATAAATAATTCAATGTGACAAGGAAAGTAATTAACGCTGCTCAGAGGACTCAGCAAAGCTTCCCTAATCGGTAACCCACTAGTTGAATTGGAAGGTGGGTTCCAATTGGAAAGGAAGAGGGTTTCAGGCAGAGGGAACAGCATGCACAAAGGCGTGAGACGTGGGAGAATGGGGCTCACACCTCTTTGGACCCGTGGCTCATCCACCCCTGGGCTCTGTGTCCAACAGGAAAGCCAAGAGACTGCATGTCCACCCGACATTACTCTTGTGGGTTAGGGGTGCCTCAACTCCATTCCTATATTTAGGATCCCATTAAAGCTCCAGCATTCAGGAGTTTATCAAAACCATTGTGAGTCCATCTGATATTTCACAGAATCTGTGGCTGCTGGAGGTGGGAGAAGCTTCATGGAGCATCCAGCCCCCAGATCATTCCAGTCGCCTAGGAAGCTAGCTGGAAATAGAAGGTCACCTCCCACCAGGTTGTTGGGCATTATTGATCAGGTCTATCACCCTCATTTCAGGAGCAGGAAACTGTCGCCCAGAGATGGGAAATCGGTGTTTTATTCAGTCACCTAGCACGTGACTGGCTTGAACTCAGCTCTTCTGGCTCCAGAGCCAGTGCTCTTTACAGCACCCCAGGTTCCCTTTCCAGGGAAGGCAGCCTGACCTTCTCCCTCCAGTGAGCCAGCACGTCCCTCTTTGCTCTATTCTTAGCTCTGCTCAATTTGGAGAGTGTGCGGCCTTTCCCGATATTGCAAGATGGAGTGGACAAGCCTCCTCCCCACTCACCACCTTCACAGTTCCATCCTCCCCCACCTTCACCTTTCTCTGCAGTCCAACGTCTGCTCCCCTCCGTCTGCTCTGGGGATAGCTTCTGGATCTCAAGGTCATGTGACCCATCCCGCTTCCACTTCCAGCTCCTTCCGGCTACCTTGAGAAACTAGAGCTAAGTAAGGCATTCTGGCCAGAGGAAGGAAAAGTGGCAAACTAGGAAAAGAGCCCAGGTTTCCCGTCCTTCTTCCATGAGCCAGCTCAGAAAACCCTTCCTGACTCTGCATCTCAGCCTCCTCACCTGGCACTGGGGGCACTAGGCGTGTCTGAACCCAATAACCTCCAGCCCCTCCAGGCCTGACAGCCATGCAACTAATTCCTGAGAGTCTGCAAATGGAGCAGTGAGGACTGGCTGTGACAGATGACCCTGCCTTCTTCAGTGTTGACCCCATGCTTGGGGGGTACATAACAGGGACCCCAGGGCATGTTGTGAGCCAGCACTGGAATGTCATGATGGAAACTGGGCTATGAGGCAAATGGACCAACTTGGACCATGAGGAGTCTTTGGGCCATTTGCCACTTGTTTGTCTGTTTTTTCCACCTATAAATTTGCTCACTTGCTTTGGCATTTATGTGGTTTCAGAAGGCTATTATCTTGTCAACATTGTTCTACAGCATTGACATTATCTCTTAATTGCACAATTACTTTGTTATGTACTGTAGACCTAGTAATAAAATATTTGAAGTGTTCCAAGCACAAACTGGATTTTAAAAATGTAGTTTGAGTGAAACCATCTTGTAATAATCACTGATAAGTGTCACAGTCAGAAGAGTGTTCTGTTTATCCTCCCATTGAAAGGAGGGCGAGGCCGAGACCCGGAGAGGAGGAGGGGCCTGCTGTTGCTCACTCGGATCGTCATTAGAATGAGTTTTGCAGCCACGAGAGCCCACCCTGGATCACATGGTGATCCAGCTCTGAGCAGAGTTGGAGCTACAGCTCAGGCCTGGCGATTCCTGGGCTCCCAATTTCTCCCTTTTCAGGAGTAGGTTATGCAACTTTCCTTCTGCCCCGTCTCAACCACAAGGTCTGTCCAGGTCGGTCAGTCGACACTGGGTTGGGGAGCCAGTCCCCCAAAACTGGCTTCCTCCAAGGACCAGGTCCCATTTCTCACAGAGGCTTAGGACTGACGGAACATGACAAAGCCCCATGGGGCTCAATCTCTCCTCTGTGTTAAGGAATTGTGTCTCTAGGAAGCTCCTATTAAGAAGCAAATTGCCAGTTGGAAGAGGCGTGGGACCATTTGTGCCATTGGCAGTGATCGTTTATTACCCAGAGAATTAAGCGTGAGGGAACAGTGCATGGGACAGGTGAGGGTGGATGAGGGAGAAGGAGGAAAGAGGGACATGGAGTGTGGGGACCTGGGGAAGGCAGGCTGTGGAGCATTGCTGAGGACGTCTTCGGAGCTGGGAGCAGCATAAGAATAGTCTAGAGGCGCGCCCAAAGGAACAGGATGTACGTTCTGATGAAGTTCTCCTGCTTCCACTGCTTGTGCTCCATGTCCACACCAGGCACGTGGACACTTGGCAGAACCCCCTGCAGGGACTACGAGGGCCTTGAAGATCGCTGTCTCCCTCTGAGCTCGGAGGCAGCCCCAGGATTCTTCCTTAATGAAGTCTCTGCGGTTTCCTGAGAAGAGAAAACTTATTTACTGTCTGCTGTGGGTTGAATTGTGTCTTCAAAATATACGTTGAAGTCCCCGCCTCCAGTACCTGTGAATGTGGCCTTATCTGGAAATAGGTTCTCTGCAGATGTAATCAGGTTACGATGAGCTCACAGTGGCTTCGGGTGGGCCCTAAATCCAATGACTGGTGTCCTTATAAGAAGAGGGAAAGGTTGACACGTGAGGACAAAGACAGAGGCTGAAGTGTCCACAAGCCAAGGGGCACCAACGAGCGCCAGCACCCGCCGGACGCCAGGAAGAGGCAATGGACGATCCTCCTCTAGGACATCAGAGGTAGCATGGCCTGCTGATGCCTTGATTTCAGACTTCTGGCCTGCAGAACGATGAGTAACTTCTGTCATTCTCAGCCACTGGCTTTGTCACCCTTTGTTTTGGCTGTGCCGGGAAACTGCTATACCACCTCTGGAAATGGCTCCTTCTGTCCCAGAGTTCTCTTGGCCTTCTGTCCCATAAAGGCCTCCATGTCGTCCATCCTCTTGCCATTCCTTTTCCCTTCGCCTTTTCTAACACTCATGCTGTGCCATCTCCCTGTCCCCAGCTGTCCTCCTCCTATTCCCTATCTAAGACCTTCTTGCCCATCCAGGCCCGGCATAGCAGCTGTTCTCTGTCGTGTCCTCCGCGATCCTTTCCCAGATACATTTGTCTTCATCTGGATGGCTGCCACATAATCGTTTGTATCTCTGTTTGGCCCCTACAGCAGAGGGAGATCCCAAGAAGGGGACAGTGAGAGGGTGCAGAAAACAACCTCTCTGGTTTCAGAGTTCTGCCTTCGTTCAGCCCGGTGGTGACTTGGAGGTGGTGATGGGGGACACATCGTTCCTTCAAAGCATGAGGCTGTTTCTTCAGATAAAGGCCCCAAATGTCACAACAGTATTTTAAGAGCAGAGGTTGCCTATCCTCTCCTTCTCCTCAGTTCAAGGTGTTTCTAAGTGAGCCGGTAATCAAACACCGCTGGGTCCACCTCTGAGCCCGCAGTTCCATTTGGCAGCTTCCAGCTGGATTTGGTCAGGAGGCTAGAACTGTTCCAAGTCAGGAATCTCAGACTTAGTGCTTGCCAACCTCAGCCTTCATCTTGTGAAGACACTCTCTGCACATCCTCGCACGTATAGAGGCCCAGGGAGATGGCACACATGTCCACGCACACGTTCTTGTTGCTCATCCTGCATCAGATCGGACTGTCCTGTGTCTGATCATCTGGGCATACTGTGTACTGTGCCTTTTCTCAAGCTCCTTACTGCACAGGGTGTTGTCTCTGTGGGCTGTTCTTCACCAAATGCGATCTTACATCTCCCTCAAGTTCAGTCTAAATGCTGTCTTCTCTATCAGACTCCCCGGGGGCCCTCAGACTGATCCAGGGATCCCTCCTCTGTGCTCCAGGACTCTGTACACCCACTCATCACACTGTGGTGTGGGGTCTGCACAGCCTCAGGGACGGCGCCCTGGTCCTCCCGCAGAACTGGGTCAAGGAACAGGGTGGAGGTGTGTGTAGAGGGGTAGATAATCTTTGTTGAATAAATGCATGCATGTGTTGTACCTCGCAGGGTGTTTTTATAAAGCAGATTATTTATTTATTTTTTTACAAAGTAGGTTGTACTTGTTTATGTAAAAGGTACAAAATCTAAAACTTGAACAGGATGTCCTCTGTTCCCTGTCCTCTAACCACCTGTTCCTCTCTGTGGAATTTGTAGCTGAGTCCTATTTTGTGAGTATCCTTCGAGAGAATCTCTGCCAATACAAAGGGACATGAGTTCCTTTTCCTCCTTTAGCGCCAACTGTAGCATCTTACTTTTGTACATTTTACTTTCTCATATATCCTGTGGATCCTTCAGTATCAGTCCATCGAGAGCTGTCTCGTTCTTTTCATCATCTGCACGGCGTTCCGCTATAAGAGTGTGCCATGATTACTTACCAGTCACAGAGGGTTGCTTCAATCCTTTGCTGGTACAAACCATGCTGGCATGGATAACCTTCTGCCTTCATTGAAAATACCTAATCTCAAGAAATTACTTTCAAATGGTGGGATTTCGGGCTCCAATAAGGTAGACAGAGCGCCTTTTCCGGCACTATAGGGGTTACTACAAGTTGGCTCATTCAGCATTGTTTCAACCCGTCTCTAGTGAGCTGAGCTTGAAAAGCTGGAAACTACATTTCCCAGGCATCCTTGCAGAGAGATGCAGGGTGTAGGTTAGGATCCACCAAGCAGCTGCCTTCCGGTGCGATTGTGATTTGGAACTGAGTCGCTGAGCAGAGAGGTGGAGTGTGGGATACTCATTGTCCCAGCTGGCATCATGGTTCTGTTGGGCCACGTCCCAGTGGGCCCAACCTATTCTGTTGCTGACAGCTGTAGGGGGCAGATGTCTGACACCGAAGCTTCCTGACTGAGAGGGGGCAGCAGCTCCCCATTCTGCAGGGTAGTCTTAGGAGATGATCCCGGAAGCTCAGCTTATGCCTCCCCCTCGAGTGTGGTCCACAGGTCAGGAGCAGAATGCCAGGTCCCAGCCAGGTCCTAACGAATCGGCTGCATTTGACAAGTCACTGTGTGATTGACAAATACGTTCAAGATTGAAAAGTACTGGCCTGGACGATAAGGGAGCACAGTCAAGGCGACAATTACAATCACTGGGAAGTTTTGAACACTCCAGAAGCCAAGGCCACTCCCTTGATTGATTAAATCATAATCTCTAGCAGAGGGGCCTGGGCATCAGCATTTAAAAACTCTCCGGGTGATTCCAATATGGAGCCAAGGTTGTAACCTGCTGGCCTGGAGTAATAGTTCTGAATCTTGGTTATATATTAGAATTAGCAGGGACTTAAAAAAATGTTAATAAATACTGGTTTAATTGGTTTGAGTGAGGCTTGGACTTGGGTATTTTATTTTTTTAAGCTCTCTAGGCAATTCTAAAGTGCAGTTGATAACTACTGGCCTAGATCTGTTTCTTTAGCCTTCCATACTATTTTTACCCCTTAATAGGTACCCTTGTCTTTAGCTGGAGTGGATTCTGTGGTCTGCTATTAAGAACTGTGGCCCATATACCTCGTCACATCACTTGGGAAGTCACCTGTTCCAGCTGTAGCTGAACTGGGGCTCATCTATGAAGGCTCAGCTACCTTGGAACTTAGAATAGAAAGTATATGTAATTAAAAAGGGCTGTTGACAAAACCCATTGAGAGGAAGTGGCAGGGAAACTAATCCAATGGACTGGCTAAGAAGAACGGGTCACAAAGGAGGCAGGCAGGGCCAGGAACATGGTGAGCTGTGTTTGCAGATCAAAGATAATGGGTGCAGGGTGCCAAGCTCTGATGGAAGGGAAGAAGGATTTACATAATTAGACCCATGATTATAAAAAGAAGGGGAAGAAGGCCCAACCCGCTAAATAGAGGAAGCTTCATATTTCTGTTGGGGGGCTCCCGGTTGTGCAGGGACCTTCAGGAGGAGAAATCAAGGAGTTCAGGGCTTGGAGGAGGGGCCCAACTGTGAAGGGACAGGGGTTCTTGGCCTTTGCCTTTATTCACCTTTATGGCTCACCTCTAGTGTCACCTTCTTTGTGAATCTGCCATTGTGGACATCCCTTCCTCAATGCCGTACATACCCTCTACCTTTGTTATAGTACTTGTCAGACTGTGTAGCAGTTGCCCCCTTATTAGCCTGTGACCTCTGCTGTTAATCTCAGTCGGTCTCAGGGCCTGGAGCTTGACAGTGATTGGCCAGGCAACTCCTAGCTCAGCACCTCGAGGGCAGGAGGCCCACCCAAGGCAAGTTCCCTCCTTTCCCTTCCCGTGTCTTCTCCTTCTTTAGCCGTGGCTCAGGCTTTGCCTGCTTCTCCTGCTCTGGCCTCTAAGCTATAGTTACTGCCTTCTTTCCCCCACATTTGAACTTGCCTTGGGTGGGCCTCCTGCCCTCGAGGTGCTGAGCTAGGAGCTGTCTGGCCAATCACTGTTAAGCTCCAGGCCCTGAGACCGACTGAGATTAACAGCAGGGGTCACAGGCTAGTAAGGGGGCAACTGCTACACAGTCTGACAAGTACTGTAACAAAGGTAGAGGGTATGTACGGTGTCAAGGAAGGGATGTCCACAATGGCAGATTCACAGAGAAGGTGACACTAGAGGTGAGCCATAAAGGTGAATAAGGATCATTAGACACAAGCACCAGCAGAGGTCATGACAGACTCAGGGATGCTCCACAACAGTCTCCATGAAGACAGGGAGGGCTCGTGTCTTTCTCTCTGTTGCATCCCTGGTGACCAGCTCAGCTCTTGGATGTAGAAGGGCCTAAACGGATAATGAAGGAATGATGATACATCAGTTAGGCTGCTGATTGACTAGGCAAGGAGAGGGGGATGTTTAGGTAAAGGGGTGGGGGATGTTCGTGGAGTGGGGAGTTTCTGGAACTTGTGAGTCGCGGCCGATGGTTAATCCCAGATGCTGGGTGACAGCTGCATCCTGCTGCTGCTACAGTGTCTGCTGCTCAAGATACAGTTTTTGGTTCTGCCTTTTCCCTGTCTCACTCTGATCGCTGGTGTGTAATTTCCATTGCTTTAGATGATCCTTTTAAGAGTAGAACCTCCAAAATTTTAAAAATTTGAGCAATTGTAAAGCCATTAACACTTATTATGTCACTATTAATATTTCAAGAGACTTTTTGGATAACAGATGATAAAGCTTTTTAATGAATTATTTGTTGAAAATTTAATATATGAAGTTGATTAAAACATAAAGAAAGAAACAAAGAGATTTACAGTGAAAAGTAATTCTCCTCCCATCCTTGTCTCCCCCATCCTTTCCTTCCCCAAGGCAGTCACTATTAAGGATTTCTTGTGTAGCCTCTCAGAAATGCTATCAGCATGTTCAAACATATGCTCCTCTGTATTTACCACACAAACACTAAGCAAACAATACACAGTGTCCTTCACCTTGTCTTTTACACTTGGATATCATTTTAAAATTGACAGTTCTGGCTTTTATATTTTGCTTGAAGTGGTAAACTCTTAACTCCAAGTAGACTGTGAAAAATTAAGTGTGTGTATTCTACTTCCTAGAGCAATCATTAAAAAAATAATATAAATAGATGTAGCTAAAAAAACCAATAGGTTAATTAAAATATAACACAAAAAATATCAAATAATGCAAACAAAGGCAGGAAAGAGGAAACAGAGGAACCAAAAACAGAGGGGAACAAAAAAAAAACAATAAAAAAGTAGGCCTAAATTCAGCCATGTTAGTTGAATTACATTAACTGTAAATTACACTGAGTTACATTAAAGGTAAATGGTCTAAACTCATCAATTAAAAGACAGAGATTGTCACATTGGAAAACAACAGCAGCATCCCAACTATATGCTGTATGTATAAGATAACTGAAGTGATGCAAAATGATGCAGCCACTGTGGAAAACAGTATAGCGATTCAGAAAAAAATTAAAAATAGCATTATTATATGGTCCAGCAATCCCACTTCTAGGTGACCATACAAAAGAATTGAAAGATATTTGTACATTCATGTTTATAACAGCATTATTCATGATAGCCAAGAAGTGGAAGTAACCCAAATGTCCACTGACAGATGAATGGATAAACAAAATGTGGTATAAACATACAATGGAATATCATTCAGCCCTGAAAAGGATGGAAATTCTGACACATGCTCTGGCATGGATGCACTTTGAGGACATTATGCTAAGTGTAATAAGCTAATCACAGAAAGACAAATACTGTATGATTCCACTTATATAAGGTATCTAAAGCAGTCAAAATCATAGAGACAGGAAGTAGAAGGGTGGTTGTTAGGGGCAGAGGGGGAGAAGAAGAAATGAGTAGGATGTTGTTTAATGAGTATAAAGTTTCAGGTTTCCGAGATGAAAAGTTCTGGAGATTGGTTGCACAGTAATGTGGATATACTTAACACCACTGAAAGCTCAAAAATGGTTAGGGTGGTAAATTTTATGTCATGTGTATTTTATCACAATTAAAAAAAACACAACTCAAGTGGCTAGCTTAACAGCAAAGTAGACTTCAGAACAAGAAAAATTACCAGGGAGAACAGGAATATTACAGACTGATAAAAGGGTGAATTCATCAGAAGCCATAACAATTCTAAACGTGAATGCACCTAACGACAGGGCTTCAAAATATATGAAGCAACAAACGATAGAACTGGAGGAAGAGATGGAAAATATACAATATACAATCATATGTCACTTAATGACAGGGATACATTCTGAGAAATGCGTCATTAGGTGATTTTGTCACGGTGCAAACATCATAGAGTGTACTTACACAAACCTAGATGGTATAGGCTGCTACACATCTAGGCCATATGGTGCTAATCTTATGGGATCACTGTTGTGTGTGCAGTCTGTTGTTGACCAACACGTCATTATGTGGCCCTTGACTGTAGTTAGAGACTTCAACCTCTTCTCTCAGTGATTGATAGAACAAGCAGACATAAAATCAGCAAGAGCATAGAAGCCCTAAACAACTCTAGCCACCAACTTGACCTAATGGACACTTATAGAACCCTTCATGGAAGAATACATGTTCTTTCAAAAGTGACTTTCTTGGTGTACGACACATCCTCCCAGCCTTCCCTTCTTCTCTAGCTCTCCCTTCATATAATTATTTCTCTCTTCCCGCTTCTCTCTCTCTGTTTCCCTTTCCCACATCTTTCTTTTCTTTACTCTCTTCCTTTCCCTCCAATCCCATTCCTCTTTCTCTTTCCCCAAACTTTAATGGGCATATATTCTGTCTAGTGCTAATTTCACAAAATTAGATGCTTCCTATTCTTAATTTAAAAGCAAGTGAGTCGAATGTTTTCTTTCTAAATAAAAATAAACAATATTAAATTAACTTGTTTCTTGCGTAAGGTGTTCACTTGATTTCTTCTCCTAGATCCTGGAGCTGGATCTTTGCTCTAAGTTACTTTGGGAATTCATAGCAAGATCAGCAGGGACTGAAGCTGTCGTGGGAAGGAAGACTTCCTGGAAGAGGTGAAATGTGGAACTGGATAGAGTTTGGATCGGTGGAAAGGTGGTTCAAGGGGAACTTCCTGTTCGTTTATCTCTCTGCCTTCAAAGCATTGTAAGTGGTCCGGTGTCCACAAGGCGTCAATAGAAGGGGACACACAAATGTGGCATCCCTCCCCTCTCCATTGTGCCTTTCTCTCCCACCTCCTCTATTTGGGAATAATTTCTCCTTTTCTCTGAAGTGCCTTTTTTCCTCTTGCTTTTCAGAACCAGGATGGTGGCTCTGGCCCTCTGTGATAACTGGTTTTCCCCTCCTGGGACTCTATTTTGCTCTAATTGGCTGATGTTGTCCGGCCGGGGTTTGCAATTAGCTTTGCCACTTCTCCCGGGGCCCACCAGCTCATTATTGGTTTGTCTCTGGATTTCCTGCAGCCTCTGCTACTCCGTCTCTCTGGTCTTGGACCAGGGCCCTGTGCATGACCTGGCTGCGTGCCACCTGCTTCCTGAGGACCCCTGGGACCTCCTCCTGTTCCTCTGTCTCTCCAGGTGAGTGATGCTTTCCTCTTGGAATTGGAGGCTGATTTCTTAAGCATGCTCTGCTGCTTGTGCTGCCAGAGAAAAATGTGGGCAAGAGTTTGTGAATGCCGGCGTAGGTGGTCACACTGTGTGTGCATGCGGGTGTCTGCACTTATGGAGATGTGCGTGTGTGTGCCAGAAGAGAACGTGCTCATGACATGGCCTGTCCAAGCAGCTTGAATCAACAGCGTGTGCTTGGTGTACAAATGAAGAGAACTACAGACCCACCTGGAACCTCGAGGTCGTCTACCACGTCCTATGACTTCCTGTATGTTTATCAGGTCCATGTAGATTCTCCGTTATTTGAAGGATCCAGGAGGGCCTCCTCTGCTCCCAAGCTTCCTCTCCACTTGGGCCTGAAGTTTTGCCATTTGGCATTTAATTTGGGTTAAGCATTGCCCTCTGAAGACTCTCTTTTAAAAATACAAATACTTTTAGAAGGAGGCATCCACAGCCAGAATGGTAGGAGATTATGCAATTCATCCATTTCACATTTTTACAGATGAGGAAAGTGACAAGCCGGTGATATTCCTGAGGTCACTTAGCAAGTGGACGGCAGAGCTGGGATTTGAACTCAGGCCTTCATCGCGTACCTGGATCACAGGGCACCACGTGTGGGCCCCTCACAACATGCCATGAAGGCTCCCCTACTCAACAGGGCCATTCTTGGGAACATGGTGGGCGAGACCAATCAGAACAAGAGGTGATGCTGATGCTGATACATTTGGGCTTTTTCACAACTTGGGCAACTGGTTTTTCCTCTAGACCAGTGCTGGTTTTCTTTTTTTGAGGTAGCCCTGAGCTAACTGCCGCCAATCCTCCTCTTTTTGCTGAGGAAGGCTGGCCCTGAGCTAACATCCATGCCCATCTTCCTCTACTTTATACGTGGGACGCCTACCACACCATGGCTTGCCAAGCAGTGCCATGTCCGCACCCAGGATCCAAACCGGTGAACCCCGGGCCGCTGAAGCGGAACGTGCGAACTTAACCGCTGCATCACTGGGCTGGCCCCAAGACCAGTGCTGTTGCATAGACATATAACATGAGCCACAACTACAAGTCACATATATAATTTAAGATTTTCTAGTAGCCACCTTAAACAGAAGGAAAAAGAAACAAGTACAATGAATTTTAATAATATGCTTAATTTAACCCAATATTATAAAAACCAAGATTGTAAAAAAGGTTATCATTTCAAGATGCACTTTGTGTAAAAAAAATATTAGTGAGATTTATTTACATTTTTTTACCGTCTTTGAAATCTAGTGCGTATTTTACACTTACAGCTCATCTCACTTTGGACCAGCCACATCAAGGGCTCAATGGCCACATGTGGCTAGTAGCCCCCAATTGGACAGAGCAGCTTTAAGCCCCTCATTATCCAAAGCCCAGGATGCTGCACCCCCTGCCCTGACCTGGGCTTTGTCTGCACATACCTTTCTCCTCCAGCCCCAATGTCCACGGGCCCGTAGGCATCCTAGCAACTGTCCAGTCCCCAACAGATTTCACGTTATATTTATTCCATAGAGTTCTCAGAGCCCCGGATGGGGAGGTGGGCTGGGGGACGTGGAGGCTGCCTTTAGCCCCTTGCTCTCAGCCCCGTTCATTGCTGTAATCCGAGCGTCCTGAAGAGGATTTGCAGATGACCTTATCAAATGTTAACTAAACTCACCTCCTCGAAAAGGCGAACAGCTCAAAGATATCCCTACAAAGAAATCACAGACTGAAGATGCTATCTGTACTGCAAGCATAAGCAGACACGAGACACAGCTGAGCTGCTATTTTTCTCCTCCCAGGACAAGCTTTGGTCAGCCGTGTGATGAGATCAAAACATCGGTGATATGGCTGGCCTTTATATTTGAAAATTATCAAGAAGGATCTGAGATGTGAATTTATATCCACCGTCATTAAGAAAAGACTTCACCCTAAGCGTATTTTATGGCTTGGGAGATTAGTATGTGATATTTCTAAATATTTGCTATATGTTTTATCATATAGGCAATAGATTTTTCATAGGATGTGGACATAATTTAGAAATACATACAGACTTTAAGAACATAAGTTGGAGCAGGTCAGTCCTCGGCTCAAAAGTCTGCAACGATCCCTCCTTGCTCCCCAGAGGAAAACCCAAGACCACATGGTGACCACAGACCTGACCCCATCATGCCGGCCCCGTCAGCACCCAATGCCACTGCCTCATACTCTCGCTGCCCTTCTCTCTGCTCCAGCCACACTGGCATCTTCCCTGTTTACTGTTTTTCTTGTATCCACAACAACAAAATCCATTCAACTTTGCACATTTTCAAAAATTTTATGTGAAGTCACAGTGTATGAATTCTTTTGCTATTCTCTTGATTGACTTTAATTCCTAAGATTTGTCCATGATATTGTATATAGCTATACTTCATTTATTTTCACTACAGTATAGTATTCCAGTGTATACTTATACCATATATATTTTTTATTTTTTGGTGAGGAAGATTGGCCCTGAGCTAACATCTGTTGTCAACCCTCCTCTTTTTTTCTTTTTTTTTTTCGCTTGAGGAAGATTGGCCCCGAGCCAACATCTGTGCCAATCTTCCTCTGTTTTGCATGTGGGATGCCACCGCAGCATGGCCCAATGATCAGTGGTAGGTCCACACCCTGGGTTCTGAACCTGCGAACCTGGATTGCCAAAGCAGAGCATGCCAAACTCAACCAGTATGCCACTGGGCCAGCCCTAGTTATACCATATTTTCAAGGACATTATCCTGCTGTCGTTTCTACCAGTTTTTTTTTCTGTTCAAACAGTGATCATTTTGTCCAGGGGTCTGGGGGCACATGTGCCTGCATGTGGGTCATTGGCGTGAACATCATCCACATACCTTTTCACACTCACTGCCTTTTCCAGGCTTTCCCCTAAGCTTGGCATCTCCTCCTCACTGTCCTTCTCTTGTCTGCCAAACTTAAGGCCTACTCGCATGACGTCTTCTTTGCTGACCTTCCTCCCCAAGTCTCGACACTATTGCTTTGTCTGTGCCTCCGCTCAAACACCTGTCACTCTGTGTATAATTATAGTGGCCCCTCCGTTAACTGCCTCTGCTGGAGTAAGGGACGCTCTCCCACTGTGAGGCTCAGAGATCCATGCCCGGGCCCACGGAACCCTGTGGCTTGCAGGCTGCCTTCCAGCTCCTACTTCTGCTGTGGCCTGTTGAGTCCTACGCTTACCAGGAGCTGTTATGTTTGTTCCCAAACCTGCCTAAACTAGTTCTACTTGTTCCAGTAGTTACCTGAGTGAATCAAGTGTGACACGAACCACTGAAATACAAGTGTGAAAAGAGTGAGAGTCGTTGCTATACACCCTAAGTTGAATGCTTCAGAAGGACGCACACTGGAGCCGACTGCGAAGGGGTTGGCGAGAACTGATGTTAAGGAAACGCCGTATGTGTCTCCTCAAGACTGAACTTGAGGGCAGAGACCGCTGTGGGCCCATCTTTCGACCTCGCCTTCCAGCCCAAGGCCTGAGACAGAGCAGGAGTTGATGAATGCATGTTGATCACAAAATGAATGAATAAATGAATGTTGAGGTTTTGAAAGAGGGAAAAAAGGCTCCCTAGAGCTGAGTCATGAAAACAAACTGCTGGAGAAGCAGGTGTGGGTGGACAGCTGTAAAAGGTTAGAAAATGACTTGCATAAATCTTGAAGGATTCTGAGCTTGGATTGCCTTACCAAGTGTCCTTCAATCCTCGCTCCAACTTAAAGAAAAAGAAACTGACAAATCATTGTCTATATGTGGAGGATGTTGTTTATACATGAAAGATGATGGGGAACTTCAGCCAGCAGATGCACACTCAAAGAAAAGGGCTTGGCCCCATGTTAAATAAGAGGAGAATTAGTACATTGATATGTTTAAAGATAAAAAATATTTAAAGGATATGTGTCCATTGGTCTTAGCAGGAAAAAAATAGCATGCTCAAATGAGATACTTTGAAGAGAGGTTAATCAAAGGACTGTTTATAAAACTGTGAGTAGAAATTAGGGACACCACAAGGGGGAGGGTCACAGGTCAGGGGAACCCAGGGTGCCTCCTGACAGCAGCTGGACTTTGGGTTGAGAGAAGGAGCTAGGGAAGAAATACCCTGGCCTCTCACTTCTCTCTCTCTCCAATCTCCTGCCAGGGTCTCCTATTGGCCAAACCCAACTGAAGGCAGAAGGCAAAGGAGCCCATTGATATAGTCCACACAGGTGAAACCCCCAGGTAGACAGCAGGTGGAGAATGGAGGGGCATGGATCTGGGGGCAAGTGGAAGACATCTAGCCTAGTATCATTTTTTCTTTTTTGAGGAAGATTTGGCATCTGCCGCCAATCCTTCTGTTCTTGCTGAGGAAGACTGGTCCTGAGCTAACATCTGTGCCCATCTTCCTCGGCTTTATATGTGAGATGCCTGCCACAGCATGGCTTGACAAGCGGCACCATCTCCGCACCTGGGATCCGAACCAGCGAACCACAGGCTGCTGAAGTGGAGTGTGCAAACTTAACTGCTGCACCACCAGGCCGGCCCCATGGCATCATTTTTTATGATTCTCCACTTTGATATTTTCAATTTTCTGAGAAACTATGAGTCCCAGTCCTGCTGGATTGGAGGCTTCTATTTTCTTTGTTTACGTGTTTATCCTCCACTAGATGGTGAATATCGGGTGCAGGGTCTCTGTCTTGGGCGTCTTTGGATCCCCAAGGCCGGCCCAGGGCTTCGCATATGGAAGAGGCTCCATAATTTCATTGAATGGATGTTGGTGACACTGTAAGAAGAATTATTTGTCCAAAGAAGCATAATTTGCATGCTCATTCATTCATTTAACAAACATTTATTGAATGACTACTATGTGCAAGGTACTGATCTAAACAAAGAAGACACAGTGAACAACCAGGCTGCAGTCTAGAGGGGATGGCAGTCAACAAATTCTTTCACTTATTCAACAAACATTTATTGAACAACAGCTGTGTGCCAGACATCGTTCTAGGTGCTGGGAACTAAACAATGAACAAGATAAAGACTCTGGAAGTTGCATTTGAGTGGGTACATGTTGCCCTTAAGAGGCCATCATTAAAACTGAAAGTAAGAAAAGGGGCACGACTTTTTAAAAAGCTACTTAGGTCTATGGTTCCTGATAGATGAGAGGCCAGCAGGATGCCACTTTAGGTCATGGAAAGACAATCCCCTGGGCTGAAAGGAAGCCAGAGCTTGGGGTGAATGTCCTTAAGGGCAAAGGTGTCCTTGTTAACCACATCTGATCCTCTGGTGTTGGGTGATTAGGATGGGTCCCAAGTAAGAAAATCTGAGCTCTTCACACTTCTCCAATGACACGGCTTTACGTGGTAGGTCTTCAATTGACTGCTGTGGAATTCAGCGGACTCTTACCAGCCTTTTATTAAGATGTGGGCTCCCCAGAAGCTGGACTTGGGAGACGAAGGGCTAGTTGGCAGCCCCCTGGGGCCTTGGCAGGGGAAAGGGGATAACATTGCCTTGTTTAGATGCTCCGGATTATTTTAGAGGAGGTGTCACTTGGCTCTGCATGCTAGAGCCAGCCTTTTCTGGGAAGCTAAAGAGGGGATCAAACCTAGCTTCTTATCATATTACTACTCTCCAACCCCCTACGCTCCCCAGCTTTAGGAGTCTGTATGCCTCTTATGTGTAAGGACCAAGCTGCTGGGGAAATGGTATTTCTCAGGGGAGAGAAGGCTCAGTTCTGGTCCCACATTCCTCCCATCTTGGTTTGTGGTCCTTGGGACTCAGCTGGATGGAAGGACCTCTTCGGGTCTTTTTCAGCTTGCTCATCCCCTCTTGGAGCACTTTTCCTCCCTCTCGGGCTTTGGCTGCCGTGGGAGCCTGCATCCCTGGCCACCAAATGAGCTGCTGTGAATCAGCAGGATTGGCCTTCAGCATGGGTCTTTGGAGAAAGCTGCCTACCCAGTGTGATGTTTGCAGGCTCCGGGGAAGGGACATTCCCCCTGACGCATGTCCCAAAATACCTCCTCTATCAGCCTTTGATGTTTGGGATTGCTTTCCCACGGACAAAGCCTCCCGTTCCCCAAGGGGGGACCACAAATAGAAATGAAGGCACATGTGTTTGGCATTGCCCACAACAAGCTGTTCCTGCCCTCCGCGCTGCTGCTTGTGCTGTTCCCGCTGCCAGGAATAGCCTCCCCACACCCTCATTTTCCTTATACTGATCCTTAAAGAGTCAGTTCAAGCATTTCTTGCCCTAGGGGATGTTGCAATTGGTTTCTCTTGATTGCAAGAAACAGACTTACTCAGATGAGCCCAAATAAAGGCTGGTGGGGGCTGGGTGTGGCAAGGGTAAAAGTCGAAGCAATAAGGAGGATGGATTCCTGGACATCCACAAGATGGAAACCTAATTGTCTGCTTCCACGATTTGTCTCCCCCATATGGACTGACTGTAAGATCTTGAAAGTAGGGACTACGCTTTATTCACTTTTGAAATCCCTGACCTGGCATAGAGCCTTGTACCTAAGATACACCCAAAGATGTTTGTGGAGTAAATGAACGAACAAATAATTGAATCCTAAGAATGGGTGGAAGACATTGGCTCTGTCTTTGAGGGACTTCTAGTCTAGCTGGGGAACTCCAGCTCCCCAACAAGTGAAAAATTAAATAGTACAAGAGATAAGCAGTGCAAAACAATGGTTAGGAACTGACGCAAAGCTTGCAAGATGAGTACATCAAAGGCGCCATGGAGGAGATGAGATTTAGTTGGCAAATAGCCCTGAGAAAGGCTTCAATTCACACTAACATGCAATTGGCTGATGTTAGACTTTTTCTGAGTGCCGACTTCGGACGTGGAAAATTGGAGTGAACACTGAACTAATTTACAGTTTTATCTAGGGTCCCACAAATGATGGCCAGGGATGGCAAGGGGGTAGGCAGGAGAGACTCAGAGACTAATCTCTGAAGACCTTGTAACTTGGCCAGGGCTGGCCTGCAACAATGGGGTGCATCAGATGCCATCCCAACTCCCCTGGGGTCTGTGAGTGACACTGGGTGGTGGATCAGTGGCCCTGTGGTCTCGTCTGAATGGCTGATCCAACAGCGAGAGCAAGGCTTATGCCCTGTGACGGCTGAGTTACTGCCAGCTGCTGGGGGTGGATAAACAGAAAGCCCCCTGGGTGGCCCTCAGGACTTCACAGAGAACCAAGAGAGTAGTCTAGAAGCTTCCTGATTTTACTGACTTAAAGCAAAGGCCAAGACAGAGGCGGTCTTTGCAGCTCTCTGTTTCAGAGACTGGCCCCGAGCTGAGTCCCGCACCACTGCCTCTTCTGTTTAGATGTGTTTCTCTGAACGTTCCCACCAGATTTGCTGCCTGTGGACATGCTCTGTTAGCTTGCCAAAGATAAGCAGAGAACCATTGTGAGGGGGTCCCAGGGTCTCTGTTCCCAAGATGTTTGTTGACAACCCCATGCACCTGGAACTTCGTCTTTTCTTGAACTTGACATGGAGAAGTGGCACCCAACTGAACCCACTGAGCACCTCCCCCCCCAGTGAGAAATTAATCTTTCTCCATATTCGTGCAGCGCTTCAAGTTTAACCTGTTTTTCTACATATTCTTACACTTTTTTTTTTTTTCATTTTGCTCATTAAACAGCTCTTTCTGGAGGCTTCCTATGTGCTGGGCACTGTTTTAGACCATTAGAGTGCATGGGTTGGGCTGCAGGTAACAGAATGCTCACCTAATAGTGGCTTAAACAATGCAGGCATTCATTATGTCATGAAATAAGAAAGAAGTCCAGGGTGGGGGTCTCCAGAGGCCGCCACTCACCAGCCCAGCAATGTCACCAAGAAGTCAAGCTCTCGCCGTCCTCCAGCTCTGCCGTTCTTGCTGTGTCAGTGATGTCTCCCATCAGATGGCGAGATGGCTGCCCAGCTTCCAGACAGCATCCTAATGTCCAAAGACAGAGGAAGGCAGGTCAGGGACCATCACCTTTCTCTTTTTATCAGGGAAGAATATTTTTCCTAGAAGTTCCCAGCCGACTTTTTTTTATGTCCTATTGGCCATACCCAGGTCACATGCTCATTCCTAGACCAATCACAGGCAAACGGGGACGGTGTGCTACAACTGGCTGCTAGTTGTGAGGCACCGTTCATGGGAAAGACAGTGCGGCATCTCCTTTAGGGGCACAGACTCTGGAGCCAGATGGGCCGAGTGCAAATTCTGACTCCATCAATTCTTAGTTACATAGCCTTGGGCAATGTGCTTAACCTCTCTCTTCCTCAGTTTTCCTGTAAAATGGAGATAATGACACCTTAAAGGTTGGTGTAAGGAAGTGCTGAGCACACTATTTGGCTCATAGGAAGTGTTCACTGTTAATATAACCACCCTCCCCAGGGCTGAGCCTGTCCTTGCTTGAGTAAAATCAGGAAAAGGGGTAACAGATGTGGAGTCTGCCACACCAGGGTCTGCCACATGGGGCTACAGAGAGTAAACAGGCTGTGAACGCCACTGTGGTACAGGATAGTGGTGGGGAGGGTGCCTGACCCAGACTCGGGGTATGTCAGAGAGGGCTTCTCAGAGGAGGAGGCTCTGATGTACGATTTCAGCGTATTCAGCAGTTGCTCAGGCAAAGGTGGGGTTTGGGAGGGTGGAAAAGGAAAGGCTTCCAGGCAGAAGGAATAACAGGCCTAGAGACTCTTGGATGTGATAGTCTGTGATATATGCAGGACAAGTACAAACAGTTTATTGTGCCTAGAGAATGAAGTGGGTGCAGGGGTGGCTCCAGAGGGGTGTGCTGCCAGGCTGGGAGGGCCCTGAGTGCTGAGCTGAGGAGCTTGAGTCTTCCTACAGGCTACAGCTGGAAGTTGGAAGCAGTCCTAGATTTGTGGTCTTGGTCAAAGACGCAGGCTGTGGTGGGGAGGATGGGGGGAGGGGAGAGGGACGTAGGTAGGAGGCTGTGGCAGTGTTCCAGGGGTGGGTACAGCCTGAACTAGGGCAGCTATAGGCTGGAGAGGAGGGAAGGATGGTCAATCAGCAGGATGTGGTCGTTAGATGCGGAGGGAGAAAGGCCCGCCAAGTAAGACCCCAAGATTGTGGCTCGGGTGACTGGGTGAGTGAGAGAGAGGAGGATACAGGCAGGAGGATGCAGAGGAAAGGGGGGCGGTGCATTCAAGTTTGGCTGTGTTGGGTCCGGGGGCAGCTGGAGATGTCAGCTGACCCTCAAATGCACGAAGCCTGAAGCTCAGAAGAGCGACCTGGGCTGAAGATGAAAGATTTGGCGGTTATCGATACAGAGGAAGGGTAGAAATACTTGAGATAGATGATGTCATCCTGGGAAAGCAGAAACACACGCAAGGGGCAGAGCTGAGCTCTACATAGCATGAGGATTGCGGGTGTTCTGTTTGGTCTGGGCTCTTTGTTGGGCAGCGTGATGGTTCAAGGTCTGCAGCCACACAGGGGTTTTACTTGATTGTCACACAAGCAGAGATTGTGTGACACTCAGCCTGCTGTGCAAATTTCTACATGCCCCTGGGTTATTCAAACTTGCAAGCCCTGACATAGGGTGAGGAGAGAAGGGGGCTGAAGAGGAAACCCCTGCAGGACCCCGACATTTACGGACCTGTGGAGATAGAGGGCAGCTTGAGAGGGAGATGGAAGGAACATGGGGAGCTCGGAGGAGACGCACTGGAAGAATGTGAGGTCGTGTTCGTGTTGAAAGCACGTTGCAGCTTTCTGTTCTATCCTAGCAGAGTGCCAGTGATGGGTATTAAGTATAGACTGATATTTGTGTATTAAATTAACAGCAAGAGCCAGGCATCTAGAATGAGCAAGATGAGGAAACAGGTTATTATGTTGATGGTACCCTGTGGGCAGGGTCAACATCACAGGTTCTGGAACCACAGGGAGCTGAGGTTGGGGACTGGCTATCTGTGTGACATTGCACAGCTTACTTGGTGACTCTGGGCCTCGGTTACCCTGTCTATGAAAGAGAGACACCAATACCTACCCTACAGATGTGGGGAGGGTTAAGAGATAACATTCAGTACATATGGAGCCTGTCCAGCAGCAAATGCTCGCAAAGTGGTGACCAGGATGGACCCCAGGTCCTCACTGAGCAGCCAGCACGTGACCGGAGCTCAAACATCATGTTTTGAATGAAGACGGGAAAATAATTTTACCAGTGGAAAAAAACCCAGAGGAGTAGATGCTTGCCAAGAGCTAAGCGAATGAGCTGGGACCAGGATAAAAGAGACGCACAGAGAGCCAGCTCGGGAGCTAGCAGGAGGACTGTCAACAAGGGACAGGCTGGCCTCAGGAGGTTTGCTACTACAGACGGCTCCAGAATGGGTGAAGAAACCAGTGAGAACACTCTCTGAGTCTATGCCCTACAACTACTCTGTATCTTTGCAATTTCCAGTCTTTCTGGAGGCTGCCTCCTGGAACATCTTCATGCTCTTAGGTAGTTGGTGCGGTGGAAAGAACACTGACCCTGGAGTGGAGTCAGAGAACCCTAGGTCTGCACGCCCGCTCTATCAGTTCACCACCTGGGTGATCCTGTGAAAATTACTTAACCTCCCTGGGCCTCAGTTTCCTCACCTGCACAATGGGGCTGACTGACTTCATCTGGTTATCACGTGGAGTCAATGAGATCAGTGTATGTAAACCAGCTGGCACCGTGCCTGGTACACAGTCGGTGCTCAATCATTATTTTTGCCTTGTTCTCCTTTGTGCCTTAAGTAAGGTAGTTTCTATTGTGCCCAAGAAGAGGAACTTAGAGTGTATCCTGACCAGTCAAGAAAGCCCGTTCTGAGGAGGGAGATAGCTGTGAGGGAGGGAGGATGTGGAAGGAGCTTGTGTTCTGTCTCAGGGCTGGAAGGAGACCCAAGCACTGGGGGAAGGACAGGGCAACAGGACCCCGCTAACGTTGGGGGTGACCACCAGCACCCAGCGGCCCAGGGGGCCCTGTGAAACTCCGGCACCTTCCCTCTCTATCTTGAAAACGGTGACATAACTCAGCTCAGCCCTTGGCCCTCCTCCTGCTCCTGCACCCCGAGGATCCCGGGGCCTGGAGGAGCCCCGAGTCTCCAGGGCATCAGGTTTCCATAGCACCTCCTCTGCTGCCTCCCAGAGGGCACCTCCGGGATGGCCGCCCCGGCCAAGCTGTCCTTCGGGGATACAAAAGGCCTTGGCCCCTCTTGTCCCACCAGGACCCGAGGCGGATCCTGGAGTCTGTGGCGTCTGGAGGGAAATCTCTCAGGGGGCTCCTTCCTCCCTCCCCTTAATATATTTGTAGCTCACAATCGTACAGCACTCAGCAGTTCTCCAAAAGCTTTTACGTCCCAAAACGTAGGCAGAGAAGCTGTTTTACAGAGAAGGGAAATGGGGCCACAGAGAAGTGACCTGCCTGAGACCGCATGGCTAATTAATAGTGCAACCGGGACCAGAACCCGGGAAGCCCTAGACCAGGGCCATTCTGTGCTATGAAGTATTGAGGGCCCATGTTCCATCCCTTTGGCTTGTTATCAGTGGGCGGTTTGCTGGGATATGAGCCTTACCCATGTTCTGGTGCTGGGAGGGAATCTGGGTTCCTTCTTCCCCATCATTTCCCCAACATATGCTGTTTCCTTCAGTCCCTAAAAAGTGTCCTGAAGGACAGAACCCCACCTCCACCTCCAGAGAGCCTCGCCCAAACCCTACGGATGCCTCTGTCTAATACTCGGCTCTGGGAAATGAGCTTCTTGACTTGCTTAATGGCATCGCCTGGAGCTCAAGAAGCTGCAGTTTCAGGTGACTTATTATAACACCCATCCACACGGACACCCTTGTCCCTTCTCACGGCATCTGCCACAGCCGCAGCACAGTTCCTGCAGCAGGCCGGAAACGTGTCTGTTGCATCCTATTAAGGAGCAGGAAGAAGTTACCAGCATTGATTGAAATTCTCAGGTGGAGCGAATCCTGGCGGCCTTTGAAGAGGGGAATTTAATTCGATAGTTTATATTCCGCTTCGGTTCCTCTTCTAGCTGATGCCAGTAAACAGCTGTAAACTGCCACAGCTGTGCCGGGTGGAGAGGAAAAGGGTGGCGGGACAAACGTCAAGAGGATAAAGACCCCAGGGGAATAGGAATAGGTGGCCTGGGGTGAGTGTCCCCAACCACCCCCCCCAACCCCCCAGCGAAGCTCATCTCCAGAAGGCACCTGTGAAAGATGTTACCTTGTTGCCTTGAAGGGTGATAGGAACACCTTCTCAACCCCCAACAGCCAGGCCTCCTCCCCCAGCCGTGGTTGGTTAGCTCTCACCTTGGGAGGCACAGAGCAGACCCTTGAGGGGAGCGGGACCCAGGATGGGCAAAATGTAATCATCTCGACAATCCTCAATTTACGTTCTCCTGTGTTCCAGGAGCTGTGCTGGGCCTGGGGGTACAGGGCAGCTAGCCTCTCGTCTTTTCATTTATTCCTCCATTCGTTTAGGAGACATCAAAGGAATGTCAGCTCTGACAGGAGCTGTGGACAGAGGAAGGAAGGCCAAGGTGGGAGCTTGGGAGCTTTAGGTCTGGTTGACGGGACAGACACACACCACAGGGTCTGAATCCTCAAGTTGGGCTTGTTAATGTCTCATCCACCAGCAAGGCTGCCCCGTGGCACCTCGGGAAGCTTGCCATGGTCCATCTCTTGCTCACTCCTTTAGAAATAAATATAATTGCAAATACAATAATGTGATCTATTTAATACAATGGTCTAGTTCAATGCCATGTAATTTATGTCCCACTCTTCACTGTCATGGGTAAACTGTGTTGTCTGTCTTCTATAAGGACAGCTCATATGTTGACAAAGTCTCCAGTTACTTTCTAAAAGTGTCATTTTGGCTAAATACGCAAAGAAAGGGGAGGAGAGGAGCACACAGCCTCACTACGAGCCCAGGCTCCTGTCTTAAGAACGTTCTGGCAGCTCTGATCCTGGCGTCTGGTTACACGTGTGAGAGAGATGTCTGGCCTGAGAAAGTGTGAATTGATGGGTCTGGCATCACCCCACTGGGGGCTCGGAGTCCCTGATGATAAAGTTTCTAGCCCCTGCTACAAGGAAGGGACCATGCCGGCTTCAGCAGCTGACTGGGGTTGAGGTGGGAGACAAGGGCGTGGGGTGGTCTGATGCTCTTCCCCCACCTGCCCACTTCCTGCTGCCCCGGCTGTGGTCCCTGTGTCCTGAGCATGTGTTTCATCTGTGTAGCCACTGCTTGCCCTCCCATGCCCCAGGACACCGACCTGATCCCTCCTTTGCCCACACCCGCCGTGCTCCCAGCTCCTGGAAGCCCACCCTGAGTCAGATGGCTGGCCTCCCATCGACCTGGGAGGAAGCACCCGGAGAATCAAGGGAGCGTGATGATGAGAGCCCCTCGCCGTGACGAGAGCCCTGAGAGAAACTCCCAGCCCCCTCGTGACCCTGTGATCTGGGACAGACAAAATCTTGATAGGGTGCCATCACCAAGGGAGATGATGAGAACCGAGGTCAGAATATTAAAATACAAACTCTTTAAATGAAAGACTCTGACCGCTTCTCACCACCCCACTGTACCCCCCTAATCTAAGCTGCCACCATCACACACCTGGATTGTTGCACCAGCCTCCTGGCCAGTCTACTGGTTCCACCCTCGCACTGTACCACCCCTCCCTGCTGTGTGAATCTGACCTCATTCCCCACCACCCTCCCCTTCCTCATTCTGTTCCACCATGGGTCTCCCATAGCATATCAAGTGTGTTGCAGTCCTACCCCAGGACTTTTGCACCTGAAGTTCTGCTGATCTAGATGCCCCTCCCTCCACTTCATCCAGGTCCCTGCTCAAATGTCACCTCCTCAGACTTCTGTCCACTCCACCTAAAATCAGGCCCTTGTCACCATTATAGCCCCAGTACCTAGACAAATCCTGGACACATAGTGAGTATTTAATAAATATTTGTTGAATGAATGAATGAATGCATGAATGAATGAATGGTGATAGCTGGAGGGGAGTGGAGAAGCACACTGCAGTACCCAGGAGCACAGGGCTGCCACAGGATGAAGACTGGGGCACTGGGCATTTGCCTGGCCCTTCCATGGGTGCCGAGGGGGCAGCTGGGTCATGGGGAGGAGGAGAGAGGGGGGTGGGGTGGCCAGGTCAGCGTGGTCAGCACTCCTGCTCTCCCTGGGGCCCCCTAGCCGAGTTTCTGCTCGCTTTCCCAGGTTCCTTTCATGCTTCTTTCATTTCCACCCCTGCCAGACCCTCCACAGAACTAATGAATAATGACAGGCCTGTAATCAGACTGACATGGTAGCCTTCCTTGCCTCAGACAGTCAGCTCTCAGAGCCAAGGTCTGGTCTCCCTTCCCAGCCCAGCACTGTGACCTTTTCCTTGACATCCTTGCTCATGGCCTTTGTTTCATGTAAAGCGACTTGCTTTCCGGGATCTTGAACAGTCAGAAAGGAACTAGATGGGATGTTGTGCTCGGGACAAAACCAGAGAGGCACGGAGCGCCTTTCAGCTGGTGGCAGAAGGTAGTGGAGAAAGGCTGAACGAGGAACCTGAGCTGGGGTCCTGGGGATGTCACTTCACCTCTCAGCTTTCAATTTTCTCCTTCATAAACCCTCAAAGAGTTGGACAAGATCCGTGGTTCTTACGCTGTGTTTGGAATACCCCAGGGAATGCAAATGGCGTTATTTGGATTCTACATGGAATCAGAGAGAAGAACAAAACTGGGACCCTCACCCAGCCAAGAGGCCTTCACTGGGGTCTGTGGGCTCCTGTGGGGCTTCTGAGTGGGGACAGACAGGGCAGACAGGGCTCAGCACCCTCCCCTGCCTCCCCCAGGGCAGCCTCCCTTTCCGTTTCATACTCTGTATTGAATAACAATTAAGATTTCACTTCAAGAGGCTTCTCCTACCGACACTTGAGAAACCCTAGAGCAGATGGTCCCCAAATTCTCTTGCAGTTTTGACACTATGGTCTCTATTTCCTTAAAAGCAGAAGGCTCAGGTCTCATAAGACTTGTTTCTTTCACTGAGCAGTGTGGAGCAGGTGACTATGAAAGGCTGGTGCGGGGCTGTCAGGTGTGCCCCTTGAGGACAAGCCTGACACCGTGCCTGGCACATAGTGGGTGCTCACTATTACTGACCCACCCAGTGGAGAGTCAGGGCCCAGAGAGGCCTTACCCTGAAACAGCGTTTCAGCGGGAGGAAGCGTGACAAGGGCGCTAGGAGCCTGGGGCAAGTGGTTGCCTCAACTCTCTGACCCGTAAAGGCACCTCTTGTACCTCCTGGGAGAGGCTGACAGCAGCAATTAGCAAGGAGTCCTTGAGTGTCCCCTCCCCACTGCACCCCTTCTCCATCTAAGGGGTAGACAGTGCTTTGTCTGAGTGACAGCTCATTCAAATGGAAATGAGTCCTCGTCTCATCCAGAGCAGGAGACGCATTCGTTATCTCCTGATTCGGCTACAAAACCATTTTCGGATCTCTGATGAGCCTGCTCTGGTCTTGGCCTTGATGGGGGAAGGAGATGGGGCACAATGGACAGTGCAGTAGCAGAGGCTGACGGGGGAGCAAGTGCTACCAAAACCCAAGATGGAGGGGTGGGGATGGAGGGGCCAGAGCAGACCCCATTGGAAAGAAAGTCAAGAAGTAGTGTATCTGTTTGGCTGCAAATTAAAGAAACTCTAGTCAAACTGGCTTAAGGGATGAAGACAAGTATTTACCTCCCATAGGAGAAGTCCAGAGAAAAGGTGGGCTTCAAAGTCATAGCTGTGACGTAGCAAAGACAAGAGTTGAAGCCTGCCAATGGGTTTGTGACCCCAGTCACAACTTCTGTCGCCCTTCCCGGTAAACTCCTCCCTCTTGGCCTCTGTGGGCAAGCACAGCATCTTAGTCTCTGGGAGGTCAGTCTGTCCAGAGAGGGCAGGATGGGGCTGGTGGCCTGGGACACCTGGCTGTAAGGCTGACTCAGAACAGGGGTGTGTGTGTGGTGGGGGAGGGGGGCAAGGAGGGTAGGGAGAGAGACTTTCACAAAGTCTAGGGGGGGTGCAGAGGGACCTCGTCCTGAAGGGAAGCCCTATCTGGAACAGGGAGTAAGTGGACTATTGGGACAAGGGGTGAAGGACCCAGGTCTCAGGGCAGAGCAGCCCCAGGAATCTGAAGACCAAGAAAGAAGGAAATGAGCTAATCTTCACAGAAGGACAGGCATTTACTATCCATCACTGCCTTTAATCCTTAAACAGCTCCTTGAATTAACAGAGGAGGAAACACAGACAGAGCGAGAGAACCATTAAGTAATTTGTCCAAGATTATTCATGTAGCAGAGCTGGGCAGGGCAGGGCTGGTGAAGGCGGCAGGACCCATCAGAACCATTTATCTTTGCTTCCATAAAGGGGTTTGCGCATTTTGTGAGCTCCTCGGCATAACAGAGACCTGGATCAAAGGCGGATTTTCATTTCTTCTCACTCACCATGATCTGGTTTTTATTTAATTTTCGTCTTGACTGCATCCTTTCTCTTTCTCGGGCTGCTTCCACAAGCGACACCTAGCCTTTTGGGAGTCCTGGCATGCGGTCATTGCTTGCTTGATTTCTCAACACATTTCTCCTCCCTAAAGGGTTGCATAACAAGTATTTTAAAAAGTTATATTATTATGATCTTTCCATCTCTTTTCTTCTTCTTTCTTCTAACGCCTTTGCTTTGTTTAATCCCTCCACCTCTCATCTTGGGGGGCTGCTCCTTGTCAAGCAACAATTGTCGCACACCCGCCATGGCTTCACCAGAACAGCTGGAGGTCAAGTCCTGGGAAGGGCAAGAGCAGATCCCGAGTCGTCCTCCAGTTTGACACGGCGCTCTGGAAAACATTCCAGTATAAACAGATGCCACCTCGCTGCTCTGACATGAATTTCTATAACGCAAACACCCTCTCCAGCACAGAGAGACCAACGCGCGGAGAAACAGAATTCCTCAAGGGTAAACTCTGTTTTCAGAAGGGAGCCGCTGACTGTTTACTGCACACGTTCTCAGGCTTTGCAGGGCAACGATGCTTCTCCAGCGGTTAGAATGTGAAAGAGCCAACACCGAGCAAGTGGCTGGATGGGTACACCGCCCAGGGCAGAGGGAACCTAAGCAGCTGTGAGTTTGGGGTGAGGGAGAAGGAGAGAGTGATCACTGGTATCAAAGATACCCAAGGAATTTAGGATTTTAATAATTTCCTTGTAGTAAAGAATGTATTAGGTAGGGTATAGGCTAAGCTGCTGTAACCGAGACCCTAAAAATTCAACGGGTTTACTTTTCTCTTCTGTGACTGTCCAGGGACAGGCAGATGGGTAGAAGGCCCAGCTCTGTGAGGTCATCATGGGTTCCCAACTCCTTTTCTAGAATCTCTCTCTTGTCCACGTGGTCACTGCTGGTTCATGGGCACTATGTCCCGATGATAAAGGGGTATGAACACCTAAACAATTTGAGGGTAAGACTCAGAAGTTGTGGACATCACTTCTCCTTAAATCCCCTTGGCAAGAACTTGACCTCATACCCAGTTGCAAGAAAGCCTGGGCAATGTGTGCTAAGGGGAGGCCAGAGTTAAAACACTGGGGATCCCATTGCTAAAAGGAGGAGGGAAGAGGAGATACTGGGGCTCATTAGCAGATTCTACTACTGGAAAAAAATCTTCCAGATGACCCAATCAATGCCTCACTTCAAGTTGATCTTTGAAAACAACAACACCCTCTCCCCCCAAACAGTGCTTTAAATGAGCTGCAGCAGGGAGTTAAGGTGACTTCAGAAAAAGGAGGCAACTCACCCCTCTTCAAGCTAATCATGAAAATAACGCAGCCCCCTTGTTTACCAGCACCCCACGGGGCCAGCATCATGCTTTTCCCCTCCTAGGAAGCAACGGGAACAATAAATAGCAGCACACTAAAGAATACACATTTTGTTCTGTAAAGGCACAGAAATTCTACCTGGAGGCTTCACTGACAAGATTTCCCAATCTTTCCCGAGATTTAATGCAGGAAATAAATTCAATTTCAGCACTTAGCGCCTGCCTCGTGGTGGGCTCCCACAAATGGCTGTTGAATAAATGCTTTAGAAAGTGTCCTCCGTCTAAGGAGATCATGGAGGAGGGAGCTGGTTTCACGAGCACTAATGGGCTTTCTTATCTTATTTGTGCAAAGAGAATGGGAAGTGTGGCTTTGCCTGCTCCAGCCAGGCCTTGACAAGCAGCCCCATCCCGGGGGGACCACCCTGATCCCCAGTTGGAATCACTGCCATATTCATGGGGGTGGGGGGGGGGACAGTATCTCTGCAAAGTCTTCCTTTATTTGTCAACCACTTTAGTCATTAAAAGTTGGGAAAATCAGTATCACAAACGTAGCCGTGTTCTGTTAATGTTTTGACAAGTACATGAAATGCCTTGAGGTCGTTGGAGGCTCCAGGGCCTGCTGGGCCATGGTTCTCAGAAGGTTGTTGGTTTGGGGCAAGGAGCTAGAAAGGCCAAAATTCAGAATTAGGCAGGGAAGCCAAGCTGGTGAGGAGCCAGGGGACGGCCAAGAGAGAGGGGGATGTCAGCCTCAGAGGGGAGGGCCAGGCAGATGCTTGGCACCTGGGAAAACAGGAACAGGTGCCGTCTGCAGGTGCTACTGGGGCAGAACAGGGGCTGCTCAAGGAGACAGGTCTGTGTGAACAAGGAGAATAATCATAACAACAACAACGACGTTGTAAAGCATTCAGCTAAGCGGTTCACATGTGGTATGGTGCTCATGAGGTCAGTGTGATGGGCATCCCATTTTACAGATGAGGAAATGGGTTTAGAGAGGTGAAATGAATGCCCAAGTTTACCCAAATCCCTGATGGCTGAGCCAGGACTTCAGCCCAGGTCTGGTGGACACCAGAGCACGTGGAAGGAAAGAGCAAAGAAACAACACACAGGAGAGTGTGGCTGAGCTGACTGCAGGAGAAAGGGCTTTGGTGATGGAGGTGCCCGCCAGCTTCCCAAGCAAGAGCCGGTCCACAGGGAGGCGCAAGAATCACCTGGCAGGAATGGTGAGTGAGGGGACTGAGAGAAAGCAGCTGCTGGCAGTCAGCACTGACCCCGGAGACCCCGGGGGACCTCAAAGATTGAGTGGAGAATCACGAGGCAGAAGTTGTAGGAGGGGAGCTGGTGGAGATCAGCCAGGAGTCTAGGATCGTGTGCAAGCTCTTTCTGCGGTCAGCTCCCTTAGATATCAGTCTGCTCCCAAGACACTGACTCAGCCTTCCCTCCCCTCCCCTCCTCCCTTCTCCCCTCCCTTCCCTTCCCTTCTCTTCTCCCTCTCCTTGAGATGATCTAGTCCACCCTCTGGTTTAAACCTGTCCTCTGAGCTGCAGTCTTGTACAACCAACTACTTGTGAACATCTCCCCGTGGCTGTCCCACAAATCGAGGGTGTCCAGATGAATCTACCACCTCTCATCCCACCTGGTCCCCTGCCTGTGTGCCCACCTCGTGGCTGAGAGATGATATCACCACCCACGTAGGCATCCAACGAGAAACCCAGGAGCCACCCCAAACACCGCCCTTCCACCAGACGCTCAGCCCTGTGGACTCTGCTTCTGGAACCTCTCCCGAGTCCCCTTCCCGTGGCTGTGCTCCAGCTCAGACTCTTCACACCTCTCGCCTGGACCTCTGCAATGGCTGTAACTTGTTTGCCCTCATTCGGTCTCCCCATCCCGGCCCAGTCTCCATTGAGAAGCCCAAGTGAGCAAAGCAAAACATGTCTCTCCACACCTCCCTCTTTGAAATCTTTTGGTTACTCCTCTCACCTTCCAGAATCCTGAGCTCCTGAGAACAGCTGAGCACAGCCAGCCCTGGGGGATCAGGTCCTGGCTCCTCTCCAGCGGTCTCCACGGGGAGCGTACTCTCCCACCTTCCGCTTCCTCACCTCCTGGCCCTGCTAACGCCTAATTCTCTGAGCTGAGCCCGGACACCATAGGAGGAAACCCTCTCTGACTCATCCTGTCAGTCATCAGTGTACCACCTCATCCACCACTTAGCTGTCACCTGCATTCCTTCCTCCCTCCTTTCCTTCCTTCCTTCTCTTCCTCTCTCCTCTCCTTCTTCCGTCTCTTCCTCCCTCCCCCCCTCTCTCTTTCTTTCACATCTATTACGAAAATTTCAAATGTGCAAAGTAGAGAGAATAGGATAATGAACTCCCACATGCCCATCCTCAGCTTCAACAATTATCAACTCATGGACAACCTTGTTTAATCTAGACCCTAGACACCCTCCCTCCCGACCCTACACACATGCACGCACATATACACACACACACTCACACACACATGGTTAGTTTGAAGACAATTCTAGACATCATATTGTTTCATTCACAAACATTTTAGTATCTTTGTCTAAAATATAAAGACTTTTCAAAAAAAAACACACAATACCATCAACATACTATCCAATTGCTTAAAATCATCAAATATTGACAAATGTTGAAATTTTTCTGATTGTCTCATAAATACTCTTTTTAATAGTCGTTTGCTCCAATCGGGATCCAGATGAGGTCTCACTCTGCAATTGGTGGATATATCTCTTAAGTCCCCTTTAATCTATAGATGCTCCCTCCCCTGATTTTTGCTCCTTGCTGTATATTTATCAAGGAAACTGGGTCTTTGTTCTATAGTTTCCAGCTGTCTAGATTTTGCAGATGGTGTCTACACGGTGTCTTTTAACATGAACTCTGTCCCCCGTGCTTCCTCTAAGCTCTCCCACTGGGTATTCTAACTGTCTACTTCTCAAAGATGTTAGCCATCTTTTATTTCTCTGTCCTTAGAACCTGGGACAATGCTTTCCCTATCATAGGCATGCAACAAAAGGCTTTGGCAGGCAGGAAGGAAGGAAGGAAGGAGGGGAGGAAGGAAAGAAAGGAGGAAGGAAGGTATTAAGGAAGGAAGGAAGGATTAGGTGTGACAGTGGGCCAGGGTTTCTCAGAGTAAGCCACAGACCAGAATCACCTCTGATAAACCTGTTAAAAAGGACTGTTCCTGGGCCTTATTCCAGCTCTATGGAAATCGGAACCTCTGAGCCTGGGCCCAGGAATCTGCATTTCTGACCCCTGCGTTCTCCTCTCCCTGTGGGGCCTGAGTCTCCCCTTCTGTGCTGAGAGGGGCCCCTTCCCTTGGGCCCTGCTGGCTCCAACACCCTGAGCCCATCAGGCTTCTGTGGTTCTGAAGAATAGGCGACATCACTTCAAGTGTTCTGCATTTGAAAAAGCAAAAATCTAGACCAAAGCTTAGTGCCTGACACCGCTCCTGAAGTCAGCGGTATTTCTCTTTTGAAGAGGTTGCCCCGTCCAGGTTGTGGTTTCTTTAAGGCACAGCCTCCAGTTTGCCAGTCTCTTGGGGTGGGCGCCGTGACCCACCTGGCACAGAGCCGTTGGTGAAGCCCACGGTCTGGCAGGCTCCCGGTCAGCCCCATCGCTGGGCCGCCCTTCCTCCACCGCCCCTAACGAACACGCAGATCCGTTTCCACACCTCCTCACGTTTCTGCATCTGGCAGAAAGGCCAGGCCTTCCCTCTCTCACATAAGCTTCCCTCCCCTCCACCGCAGGCTGTGGGCTGTGGTTTTCTTCTTGAATCATTGTTTGTTTGTTTATCTTTCCACTGGTTTTCAACCCCAGGGACGGTTCTCCTCACCAAGCCAATTGGAATTCATTTTGCAGGGACAATTCCACAAGACAATGTATCAATTGCTGTATTAAAATCAAGATGTATGACGTCTCTCCATCCTTCCCATCCCTTAATTTCTTAGTTCCCTCAAAGGCACAGTCAAGTGGGTCTGGCATAATTTGTTCTGTATACGCCCAGAATGCTCAGTGCCGTTCACTTTTAGAGGGATTTTTGGCAGTTTTACTTCCACAATGCTTTCCTGTCTTGTATTTGATGATTGAATCTCAGTGATTAAGGTGACATGAGGTGGACCTCGGGCCTGAAGCCGCTCACTGAGGCCTTCTCCCAGACTTCTTCCATCCTCACAGTCCTCTGCCCGCTGTGGGCTACCAAAACCTGCTGGGGAGGTAAGGTAAAGGGCGCTTTGTCCAGGATGCCATGGGCAAGCTCAGAGGATAAAAAGGGGCATGTAGGAAAACAGTGCCCAGAGTACGGAGGGAAAGCAGGCAGCGCGGGTGGGGGGGTTATGTGTTGAATAGTGTCCCCTCAAAATTCATCTTTTAAAGTCCTAACTCCCAGCATCTGTGCGTGTGACCTCATTTGGAAGTAGAGTTGTTGCAATGTGATTAGTTAAGTCATTAGGGTGGGCTCCAGTCCAATATGACTGGTGTCTTATAAAGAGGGGACATGTGGACACAGAGACATGCCCACGGGGGAACCCCATGTGAAGATGAAGACAGAGATGGGGCTGACGGGTCTACAAGTCAGGGAACGCCAAAGATTGTCAGCAAACCACCAGAAGCTAGGAGAGAGGCCTGGAACAGACTCTCCTTCAGAACCTTCAAGAAGAAACCAACCCTGTCGATGCCGTGATCTGAGACTTCTAGCCTCCAGAACCATGAGATGTACATTCCTGTTGTTTAAGCCCCCGGCCTGTGGTACTTTGTTGCAGCAGCCCCTCAAAGCTAATACAGTGACTGAGAATGGGGCTCTGCAGTCACACAGATCTGAGTTTGAACCCTGGTTCCACGCTCCATTAATTGTGTGGCCTGGGGCCAGTCAACACAACCTCTTCCACTCCCTGTTGCTCCATCTAAAAAGGAGTTGCCCTAATACCTTTCTTAGTGGACTAGGAGATGTGACAGATGCTGTTGGTGTCCTGCCTACATCCTCTCAGCCTACCCGGAGGTGACCGGCACGTGGTGACCCTACCTGCCCGCTGCTTTCCATGTCTCTGCCTAATGGTGCTCTCTTGGGGCTGGAAGTGTCTGAGCCTCAGGAGGCAGGAAATGCCAAGGAGTTGATGTCCCCTGAACAGCCTTCAATGAGGGACAGAAGTTGGTGTCTAAATACCCCAGCTTCGTCTCCTTTGGGTGGGGGACAATCCTGAGCCTCATTACACATGGTTTCCCAGATGCGCCCCTGTGGGCACCAGCCCCAGTTGCTCAGAGTAGTAACTCCTCCATTAACCCGCTTTGTGGGCTTCTCTCCTTTGCCATCTTACTTTTCTATCACCTTATATTAACTCCCGGGTCACCTCCCAACTAAACTACTTGCATCCAAATTTTTGCTTCGAGGTTTTCTTTGGAAGGAACTCAAATAAAGAGATGAGGTGTAAAAGTGCTTAACACAGCATGTGGCACATAGGAGGCACTCAGTCCATGTCAGTGGGTACGATGTGCCATTTGCGCAGTACAATGATACGTAGTCAGTCTACGCTGTGGGTAAGGGGACCGTGTCTGTGTGTGCAGCAAGGGCCTCTAAAGTCTCTTTCAGTCAGTATAGTACGAATGGGGGCTCCACAGCCACGAGCACTGTGTGGTCTGGTGGCTGCTCCTGTGGCCTCCAGGAGGAAATGGGTGTGTGAATATGCAGGCATTGGAAAGCGTACTAGGGGTGTGCCGCAGGGGTGATGTGTCCAGACATCGCTATAGGGTACAGACCGTAGGAGCAGATGCAGCCTGCGCAAACGGGACTGTGCAGTGGGTGAGGGGCAGCTGGCTGTCCACTGACCATTCCAGCCCCAGTGCCCAGACACGAGGGTTGGGAAACCCGAGGAGAACTCGTCCCGACTCGGGCAGAGCCACGCGTATCTCCATTGGCCACCTGCTGCCAAGAATTACTTGGTGTATTGTCCCGCTACCTGGTTGCTTGGGGACTGGGAAACACAGCAGCAGTCCCTAAAAGGTGACAAGTCCAACCAAGCCCGTTGTTTTGCCCACTCCACATCCAACAGCCAGTCTGGTTTTTTCCCAGGCTGCTGGGATCTGCCTGGCCTTGTGGTGGAACGCACAGCCCCTGCAACGCAGGCTGAGGGCATGCTTCCTACTTCGAACAATGGTCTCCCAAGCAGGGAACACACATTGGAGGGAGCCGGAAGGAGCCTCAGACCGCATTCGAGTTGACCATCATTGTTCGCATCAGAAAACCACTGTGCTGTTCACTGCAGAGCAGGTTGACATTTTGAGCCGTTTAATCCTCTGTCGTGGGGCTGTTTTGTGCATTGTGGGATGTTTACCAGCATCCCTGGCCTCCACCCACTAGATGCCAGCAGCACCTCCCCTTGCAAGTCGTAACAACCCAAAATGTCCCCAAGCATTGCCAAATGTCCCTGGGGAACCAAATCAGACCTGGTTAAGAACCAGTGCTGTAACATCAACAAACGCGTGTAGACACACAGAATGGACAGGTGGGAACAAAAATAGACAGGGACACTCGCTCATGAGTCCTGGATGGAGTCAGCTTATGTGGTAGTTGAGATTAGGGCTCTGTAGTGACATATATCTGGCTTCAAATTTCGTTTCCCATTCACCAGGTTTGTGACCTTGGATATAAAATGAAAATCAAATCATACCACTCCCCTGCTTAAAACCCTCCACCAGCTTCCTATTGATCTTCAGATAAAATCCATATTCCTTACCAGACCTGAATCTCATTCTGTACTCCTCTCGGCTCTCACGCGCTCTGTTGCAGCCACACGGAGCTCTTTCTGTCCCCTGAGAATGCAAAGCTCTGTGCCCACCTCCAGGCTTGTGCACTCTCTGGTCCCTCTGGCTAGAGCATCATTTCCCCAGGTCGCTGTGTTTCTGGCTTCCTCTCATCACTCAGGTCTCAGCTCAGATGTCACCTCCTCAGAAATGCCTTCGCTGAACCACCCTGGCTAAAGTGCCGGCCCTGCCCCGTCCCTCTCTGTGGCCTTGCCCTGCCACTGCTTCGTGACACTTCCACACGCCCCCATCTAGTTACCGTTCTTTCCTTATTGTCAATTTGCCCACAACAACATGAGGTCCATGACAGCAGGATGCATGACAGCATTGGACAAATAATGTACTTTCATAGGTTTGCGGGGAGGATTAAATGAGATAATAATAAAAAAAATTAACAGTAGTAATAATAAAGTACATGCCTATAGTAAATACTCAATAAATGGTGATTGTAACTTACTATTTTATCATGCAGTTTAGGGATTATCTGTCACGGTGGCTGCCCCAGATCCTCCAACCTCCTCTTCACATTTTGACAGTTCCCTACCTGCCCAATGTAAAATCCCCAAAACCCCACAATTCCCACCTAAGCTCTTTTCTGATTTTAGTATTGAAAGTTCTGCACTTTGGGAAACCTCCAGTCCTGGGAGCACTGGGGTGGTTGGTTACCCTATTCCTAGCTTCCAATACAGGTTCTAATTAGGTGCAGCTGAGGCTTTGACTGGGGACAGAGGTAAGTGAGAGACCAGACGAGCGGTGGGACACCCATTTTGCTGGGGTGGCTGTGTGGTCAGAGTGATGGCAACTTGCCGACTGTGACAGAGGCATAGATTTCCTCAGCAGGCCACTTCTAAGGTTTGTCACAATATTTGTCTCCGGCAGCTGAGCATAAGATCATCTCTTCAGCAGTTCTGACGATTTCACGAGCTCTCTATGTCCTCACTAAACTGCTCTCTTTTTAAACTACCTAGAGAGGATTCTGTTGTCTGCAACTAGAGGCTCAGCCAATACGTACAGTAATTGTACAAATCTCTTCAGCGAGGTCCACACTGCAGTAAAGAGCCTCTTAAGGGATGCTCGAGATAAATCAACATCTGGACAATCTAGGGGGATGCTCATTACCAGTCCACTCACTTGATGAGACAAGTGCCTGTGTCTGTCGTTTCAAATGCTCCAGAGTCTATGGCACTGTGTGGCAAGATGTACAGCCGGTCAGTATGGTATGGCCAGGAGCACAGCCCTCTGGATTCCTGGCCATCTGTGCCTGGGCACCAGCAGAATTGGGTGTCAATCACGCTGGACTCTGGGTACCTCTCAGCTAGCCAGGAGAGTGGAGATGCCCTTCGCAGGCTGGGAGTGGGCTTGGGAAACTGACCCAGCACCAAAAGTTGCCATGGAGAGGACCAGGCAGTCCTGGTCATGCCCATGGGACGTGTAGATCCCATGGAAGGTCAGGACAATTACGGGTACCAGTTAAAAGGTATTCCAAGAGGAGGTTCCAGTCTGAAAGCAAGTGGGGCAGCAGTCAGCCCCAGAGCCCTGCTCACAGACAGTGGGTGGCAGGCTCAGGGTTCAGCCCAGGGGAATGAGTTCAGGTGGGGTCTGGGTGGAGAACCCCGGGCCAGTAGCCCACGTCTAGGGCTGAGGGGAGAACTCAGAGCAGAGGCAGAAATTAGGATTCCCTGAGGGACAATCTGGGATGTACCCTTGAGCTAGCGTGAGTCCTTACAGAAAGGCAACGCGGCTTGGCTTTGAGTTTACACACGTGGTAGAGTGCTATGGACTTGTTCTGGGTTTCATTTTTTTAACTCTTAGCATTGACTTTTTAAACTTTTGCTTTCAGGTAAATTTATTTATTTATTTACTGATGTATAACTTATATACAGTAACATGGAGAATCTTAAGTGTACAGCTCAATGAATTTTTTATAACGGCTTTTTTGAAATAATTCACATTCCACAATGTTCACAGTTTTAAAGTTTCTGTAGTCTTTAGTGTCTTCACCACTTGTCAACCATCACCACTATCTAATTCAGAACATTTTTATTACCCCGAAAAGAGGTCCTGAACCCATTAACAGTCACTTCCCGCTTGTTCTTCCTGCCCTCTGCCCCCGGCAACCACTAATCTACTTTTTGTCTCTGTGGATTTGCCTATTCTGGACATTTCATGTAAATAGAATCATACAATGTGTGACCTTTTGTGTCTGGCTTTGTTCACTTAGCATAATATTTTCAAGGCTCAGCCACGTTGTGGCACGCACAGGTACTTCATTTCTTTTTATCATTGAATAATATTCCGTTGTGTGGGTATGCTACATTTTGTTTATCCACTCAGTTTAGGCTTGTTTACACATTTTAAGCTATTATGAATAAAGCTACTATGAACATTCATGTACAAGTTTTTAGGTGGACATATCTTTCCTTTTCCTTGGGTATATACCTAGGAGTGGAGTTGTCGGTCAGATGGTCACTTCATCCTTAACATTTTGAGGGATGGCCAAACTGTTTTCCAAAGTGGCCACACCATTGCACTGTCCCACCAGAAATATATGAGGGTTCCAATTTCTCCACATCCTAGTCAACACTTCTATTGTCAGTCTTTTTGATTCTAGACATGTAAGTGGGTGGGAACTGGCATCTCATTGTGGCTTTGATTTACATTTCCCTAATGACTGATGATGTTGAGTATCGTTCCACGTGCTTGTTTTATTGACCATTTGAATGTCTTCTTTGGAGAGATGTCTATTCAAATATTTACTGAATTTTGAAACACATCATGTTTCAACCATGTAACTATCACCCAGATCAAGAAAGAGAACATTTCTAGCACCCGGAAGACTCCCTTATGCCCATTCCCAGTCAAACCTTTCCCCTAAGGCTAACTATTACCCTTACTTCTAAGACCATTAGTCTAGGCTGATAACTATATGAGTCTATGCCCAATAAATGTTTATGGGTGAAATGATTTGATATCTAGAATTATCTTCAAAATAATCCAGGGGGTGTGTGTGTTTGTAGAGTTGGGAATGGGGTATATAGATCAAGCAAAATTGTCTGTGAGTTAATAATTGTTGACTAGTTTTGCCTGATTTTAAACTCCATAGAAATGGAATGAACTCTCTTACATCTGGTTTCTTTTACTCAATACAATACAGGTGAAATTCATCCATGATGGTTTTTTTCCCTTTGTTCTTTTTCATTGCTATGTAATATTCCACTGTATGACTATACTACAGCAAGCTTACTCATTCTACTGCTGATGTTGATTTGGGTTGTTTCTAGTTTTTGGCTACTACAAATGAGTTTCAACACTTTGAAAAGTCTGTTCACATAGCTGGTCTCTCCAGGACAGCTGGTTAGCAACCTTAGTCCCAGATCCAGCTTGTTGCAGAAGCTCCAGTGGAGACACACCTGAGACCCCAGTGGTGGTCAGGCTGGGACCCTGGTCTTCTGTCTGAGGAGGATGATCCAGTCCCAGGGAAGAACCAAAGGTGGTGTGGTGACCTCCCGGTAGGTGGCTGTGATGGGAGGAAAGGCAAAGGCAGGGCAGGCAGGGGTGGGAGGGTGGGGAGATGCTGGGGGAGGAGAAAAGGGAGGGAGCACTCGTGAAGGGATGCCCAGAAGTTTCTCTGCCTGGCCAAGTGCTCTGGTGTCTTCTGACTTCTAGGTCGAAGCTCTCCCTTCTCCCCAGCCTGGCCTCAATGAGCAACCCTGGCAGAGACAAGACCACGGTACTCACCTCCAAAGGTGGATCAAAGAGGTGAGCTAAAAGGGCTCCCTTCCCAAGGAACCTGAATCATTCAGTGACTGCCGATGGCATGGGGCATCGTGGACATAGTGGGCATTCGCCACCGCACTGACTTCCAGGGCACAGGGCCAACACATGGTACAGCTCCAGGACACTGTACACAATGTCGGTCCCCCGGGGCACAACATAGAAGAATACAGTGTGAATGGTGGCCCTGGAGCTGAACCACTGACTTGATGGAGGATGGGGTTTGTCACCAATGGGAGGAGCACGACAAATAGGGTTCTGGCACTTGCTTAGGCTTAGCTGTGCTTTTGTAGAACCAGTAAACAAAACAAATATTTTCCTAGTGGTGCAAAATGGGCCAGGGCCACCACATCAGGGCCCACCAGTCCACAGTACCTGGGCAAATTAAGAGTGTGCATCTCTTCTGACCCAGACGCTCCACGCTGGATGTGCACCACAGGGCTAATCTCGTGCAGTTCCGCTGGGGAGATGTGTGCGCATGTTCTGCGTGGTGAGGCTGTGGCAGCTGGAACTGGAGGCAACGTGGGTGTCCATCACAGATGAATAGAGAGGTAGCATGTGATGGCAGATCCTGTGATCCTGGGCAACAATCAGAAATGATGAACTGGATGCACACTCAGCTTCTCGGGTAGATCTTTAGAAACGGTGCAGAGTGTAAAAGATTAAGACAAAGAAGAGCTCTATAATGCAACATCATATGTGCAAATTAAAAGGACATAAACACACAAATACCACTCCAGGGTACACCCTGAAGGATAGAGCAGTTGCCTGTGGTGGGGGTGTGTAGGGAATGTGCATGGGAGAGGGGCCCTGCGTGGGCTGATGACCAGCGTGCAATGATTGATCTAAGAAGGATGAATGCCCTGCCTTTGCACCTGAACACACACACACAGGGAAAGCAAGAGAGAAGCGGGGAGCGAGGAAGGGAGAAGGAAAGGAAGAAAGGGAGGGAGAAAGAGAAGACACCTCTTTTCTCTCCGACTTGCTCAAGGACATTCACTGAGTTAGAGGCAGCCAGCAAAAGGTCAAATGCGAGCTGTCGTCATTGCCCAGGAGTTTCTTCAGGGGCAGGGAGGGCTGAGCTGCGCAGTTCCCACGGCCCAAAGAGAAAGGAGCGAGTGGCGCTCTCCTCCTCCCACTGAGCCCTCTCTGGGCTGCCTGGGCTGTATGATTTTTCCAGTTCATCAGGGTTATGGATGAGATTTCTCCTCCCTCCTCGGGAGCGGTTGATTTATACTCTGTCCCTGGCAAAAGACTGTCTGGGCTGCCTTTTCCTTTTCTGCGGCTCATTCCTTTGAACAGGTGGGTTGGGCTTCGTTCCCCAGAGAGATCCCAAAGCTGAGAATCTTCCTGTCCACCCCCTGTCTCCAGGCAAGAGCCTGTCTTGGGAGGGAAACAGCTTTTAGACGAACTGCCTCCCTCCATCTCACCTCCCTCCCTCCAGGAGCCCCTCCCTCGCAGGTCCTCACTGTGAGGACCTCCCTCTGCACAGGTCCTCACTCAGGCTCGCTCCATCCTGGGGGGTGCTGGGGCAGATGATAGGGGATGGCGTAAATGCTTTGCCAGGGGCCTTAGACAGATCGATTCTCACTGCCATGGACACATGCATAGTGGGGGCATTCGTCTTGCACACCTGCGTGTAAAGGTCCACCCAAACAAAGTGGGCTATGGCAGCACAGAAACAGGGTGTCTAGCACGACACTCCAGAGAGTCTCCTACAGGCTGCAGGGCTTGGTGCTCTTGGAACCCCTGCCAGAAAGCCCCAAGTGGCGGAAGGATGGAACAGGAGCTTGTGGACTTGTAACCCGAGATGCTTGTGTTGTCTCTGAGGCTGTTTCCGTGGGATTACAGCATGTCAGTGCTGGGAGACAAGATGACGTAAGATCAACTAGTCCGGCCACCTCCCTCATGGTACAGATGGGAAGTGGAAAGGGAAGACACTTGCCCAAGATACACCCGGTATTGGCAGCAGAAACAGACCAGAAACCAGATCCTCTGGTGTGTGTGCACCATGGGGCTCCTATGATAACCCGGCCCTGGGTTGATCCTGCCTGGGGGCAGGCGGAGGGCTCTTGCTCGCACAGCCCCGTCCTGGAGCCCAGGGCTGCTATGCTTTGTTTAGGAAGAAAGCAAGTGACGGAGAGAGATGAACAGACAGGGACAAAGACCTCTTGGCAGAGAAGGAAATTATAAGATAGACTGTGCAAGATGAAGAGAGAAGAGCAGGCACAGGGATGCAGAAAGCAAAGGAGAAAGAGACGAGGAAGAGCGAGGAGGCGGAGCCCCCAGCCCACCCTCGCAGAGCCTCGTTCTGGAGGGATTGCTCTCTCGCTACCCACCTCCTATACTGCTGGCCGGTCCATGGAGCCCCCACTGTCTGCCAAACCCAGTGCGGGTGCTCCATTCCAGTCCACGCTGGGCCTTCCCTGCTGCACCCTGAGCTCTTTCTGGTTAAAGGGAGGCTTGGGGAGGGGTGTGGGTGGGGAAGAGGCCGGTGTGAGTCACGGGCCAGGGGAAAACTCCCACCCTCACTGTCTTAGCCTGAGCCAGCCTGGGCAAGCCACCGTTTGCTCTGGTCCAGAATCCCTGTTGGGGGCAGCAAAGGAGACACAAAGGAGAGTTAAGGGGGAGCACGGAGTTAGCCCTGTGGCTTCAGCACCCCTGGGTGATACATAAACCAAGATGGGACTGGGAGAATGGGCAAGAGCTATTTCCTTCCAGCCTGCTGAACAGGGGCTAAACCAGTTCACCCAAAATGGCAGAGGCAGGGAAATGGTGAACGTTAGCAGGGATGCTGAACAAGCTGTCACTGCCGCCATCACCAAGGCCCAGAGAGTCTGAGTAACACTGAAGCGTTTCTCAGGCAGGACGTAGGAAGGCGCTGGGGCTGGCAAGGCGGGCTCAGACACAGCGCCCTGAGGACCAAGGGCCAGATGCCTAGCATTACAGACCCAACTCCACCACTTATAAGCCGGGTTGTGGTAGACAAGCTACTTGAACCTCCCTGGCCTCTGTTGTCTCATCTGTAAAATGGAGTTACTAGTAAGAGCAACCTCACAGGTTTGTTGTTATTTAGCAGCATATTCCAGCATCGTTCCTGCTCTCTGGCCAGCACTTCATCCATTCCCTATGAGAGGGCACTGAGGTTTCTAGAGTCTGCACAGAACTCCAGAACACAGCCAGGACCCGCAGACAGAGAAGCAAAGCCCCTTAGAGCCCACTGCAGCAGCTGGAGCTACTGGGGGTGTTCAGAGGCAGCCAGGACCCCATAGCACACCTGGAGACACCTAGGATCCTAATGGTGAGGGTGCAAAGCTATTCACTTTTAAATTCATGTGTTCTTCGTTTCCTAATTTGATGGCAGGGTAAACTGAGGCAGTCTGTGGGGAGGTGACAGATAATGCAGAGTGAGCAATCTTCCTTTGGGAGACACAGTTTCCCTGTTTGGAGAGGGTCACTAACAGCCAACTCCAAATCTGAAACGGTGAGGAGCCCAAGGGAGCAAGAACCTTGGGGTGGGAGGGCCATCTGGCACAGAATACTGGGTGGGTCTGAGAAGCAGCTGTCACAATCGAGACTCTCGACCCTGCACTCGCCCCTGCACTCGCCCAGCCCTGAGGTACCATCACTCACTCCTCTCTTCTTGCTCACTCTCTCTGTCTTCATCCTCAGCTGTCAATTCGTGTGTCTCAAAGTGACACGAGTTAAACGTCTTGAAGAACTAGGGATGCATCATGTGGCAACGTCAACTCAGGAAGCAGTACTTCTTGGAGAGTGTCACAAACCCGGGGACTTATCTCAAAGGGGGATGATTACAGGGTCTTTGGTGCTATTAAGGACCTGTATTCTTACGTGGTACGAGCTGATGAAGAGGTGGTGCTATGGGTTGAATTGTGTTCCCAAAAAGATGCGTCATGCTCTTAACCTCCGGGAGCTGCGAATGTGACCTTATTGGAAACAGAGTCTTTGCAGATGTGATCAAGAGGAGGTCACTAGGGTGGGCCTTAATCCGACGTGACTGGTGTCCTTAAAAGAAGAGGAGGAGACAGAGAGACAGAGGGAGGATGGCCGTGTGAAGACAGAGGCAGGCGCTGGAATGCTGCCACCTGAAGCCACCAGATGCTGGAAGAGGCGGGAAGGACCCTCCTGTAGAGCCATCAGAGGGAGCAGGCCCTGCTGACCGACACCTGGACTGCAGACTTCTGGCCTCCAGAACTGTGAGAGAGTAAATTTCGGTGGATTTGAGCCACTTGGTTTGTGGTACTTTGTTACAGGAGCCCCAGGAAATGAATGCAGGAGGGAGAAAGGATACTATTTAAGTGGAGACAGCTGGGGGCTAGGGGAAGGCGAGCACTCTATCTACGGGAACCCCAGAATCTCTCCTCTTCCACCCCGGATGTCCTCCTCCAATTTCCTTCCTCTACCACCCTTCCACTCCTCAGCCAGTGGATCTGTCAATCCTTTACTAACATGTGTTGACAGCCTGCTCCGTTGCCTGGCTTTGTGCTGGAGGCCGAGGGGGATCCAGAAACGTCAGAGCTGAACTCCCTGTCGTCCACCTCCTGGGCTGCAGAGGGCGTCTGTGAGAGTGGGAAGGGGCGTGGGCTCCAGGGTCAGAGCCCGTGGCCGCAAAGCCCAGGGCAACTTCTCCCTGGCTGTGTGACCTGGGGCAGATGATCGCACTATCTGAGCCCACCTCCTCCCCTGTCAGAAAGGGAAAAAACACACGGACTTCATAGGGGCCTTTTGAGAACTAGATGAGATATTATTAGCACAAACAATCCATCAGTGCTAACTATTACTGTGACCATGATTATTAGAGTTGGGGAAAGGACACGTGCAGAACTTGGTGTAATACAGGATCGAGTGTGACAAATGCTGGCACAAAGGTGAAAATGAAGCGTTTTGAGGAGACAGAGAGATGGACTGTTTCTACCCAGGGACAGGGATGGCTTCTGCAGCGGGGTGGCTCTGAGCAGAGCCTGGCAGGACCAGTAGATTTCAGCAGCAGAGAAAGGGCGATGGTCAGTGTGAGGTGTGGTGAGGGGACGGTGGGGAGGGATGAAGGAATTCCTCCCGGGGGAAGTCCCTTTGGTGGAGGCGAAGGATCTGATAGGTTCAGCAAACAGGGTGGCCCACATATGTGCGGGCTTGTGTGTGTGGTGCGGCAAGGATGGAGACCTACGTAGGTGGGGTCCTGACACAGGGGTGCTGACCTCGGGGGAAGGAGTCTGGGCTTGATTTTGAACACAGTGTTCCCCACGGAAGTTAGGATGCTGCCAGTGGCCTTCAAAAGCTGCAGGAAGCCCGATGGAGGCAGGAAGACCAGCAAGGGCTCAGTAATCCGCTCCGGGGATGACGAGGGTCAGAACCAGGATGGGGTGGTGAGGAGGAAGGGGCAGACTCGATAACTGTGGAGCTAACACTGAGAGGACTTGATAACTGCGTGGGAGTTATGGAGAAGAACATTTCATGTGACTCCTTGGTTTCTCGCCAGAATTACCTGGAAGGACAATAATGGGAGGGTACTGGACCCCGTGAAGGAAGCGCCACCTCCTTCCCCAGCCCCCCGCAGGCCTGTGTGAGGTGGTGCTCAATAAACGTTGGTGGAAGGAATTTGATGTCATTGGTGAGGAAGGGGGTGTTAACACGTCCATTAAATTTAAGATACCACGGGGCAATCCTGTCGAGCCGTCCAGAGGGCTGCTGGAAGAGCAGACTTGGAGAGAGGTGCAGGGTGGAGATGTGAAGCTGGGAGCCAACAGCAGCAAAATGAAAATGGAAGCCACACACATGGATGGCCCAGATCTCATGGCAGCCTTAGGCCTCCATGAGATTCGCCATGACCATAATTTTAGAGACAGTATCAGACACCTGATGGGGAGGGAGCACAGTGAGGGCCTAAGATAAACCAAGATCCTCACAGCAACCTTGAGAAACAGGAAGATGTGAGTCCATTTTCCTGCTAAGGGATGACAGCCAGAGCCCCTGCAGGGCTGGGGGCACCTGCAATGCCTTCCTCCTTTATCTCCCCTTGGAAATGTCAGCATGAATCAATTTCTTCTCCAGAAAGAATTTGAGGAATTTGTTTTTACAACGAAAAGGAGTTTTAAAGTTGGGAATCCCTGTTGTCCATCATGAGCCGTGTTTTATAGGACCATGAATGGGCACCTGGAGAACAGTATTGACCTATCAGTGTATTCATGGATTCGGACCTAGGGCAGGTTCCACAGACTGATTTCAGACGCCCAGGGGATGGTGTCATCAGAAGGAGACACAGTCCGCCCAACACACACCAGTCACAGTGCCACACGGACCCCCACGGGCACGGTCACTTCCAGCTCACCCCTGCTGCTGCCATGCTGACCCGAACTCTCTGAATCTCTTGGAAGGAAACCACAGGTCCTAACCCAGGTTGCTGTTTTCTCTGTCCCCTCAGCCCACATGCACCCAGCCCATTCAGCCTCATCCTTGTGACTCCCCCAGTCAGCCTAGCACCCTCACCCCTCTTGCTCATGCTCCCATCCCCTCCACCGTAATCAGTTTCATGCAGAGGATGTAGTGTTTCAGGGTGGGCAGAGCTGGGTTCCAGTCCTGACTACTTAGACCCTCACTTGGTACAAGTCAGCTTCTCAGGGCCTCAGCCTCCCTGTCTGTACAAGGTTCCCCTCCTTCTCTGCACCCTCTGTGCTTGGCACACATTCGACCCTCCACAGACGCTGAATGGATGCGTAAATGCCTGCTTCTTTGGAGTGGCACATGGACACACAGGAATTTGCATTGCTTGCTGAATGAAAATCTCAGTGAAGTTTAAATTGGTTTCCAGATGTTGGTTATATCATACCAGCCTCCTCCTGGCATCCTGGTTGACTCCCCATTTGAAAAGCTTTTGCCCACCTTCTCCTGTACAAATCTGCCTCACTCTCCAGGCCCTGGCGGGGTCCTTCCTGCAGCCTCCTCTGGCTGCCCCTGGCCTGTGTAACTCCCTCAGCTGGCTGATGCCTGCTTTTTGGTCCTTTTCTCAGAGTCTGGGACGTGCACTAGACTGGCATCGCCCAGGTGAGTTCTAAGCCCTGCAAGGTGCAGTGTGTTCTTGTTCAGCAGATACACCTCAGAGACAGGCAGGCTGCCAATGGGTGGCAGAATCAGTCAGCAGAAAGGAATCCTAGATTAGTCACAATGCAGCATAGTCATAAGATACTGATATGGGACCTGGGACACAGTCCAGGCGCTGGCAATGGAGGTGGGCTTGCAGATACATGCACGTGTGTATACACTTGAGTGTGCAAACTCACATTGGGGAATGGAGAGTCTTTGCTTTCCTTTAAAGCTCCACTGAACTGTTTCCCGGTTCACAGGGGCCCAGGTCCAAGCTGGGAGATGGCCATACGGCATGAGGAAGATTCTTGTATGTTCTGGAGCTGGCTGAGTGTGATATGACTGCCACCCCACTGCTGAGGTGGGTGCAAAGGAAGAAGAGGAAAGGGAAGAACCGAGGGAGCCCGAGCCCAGGAGGGGACGCTGATAAGCCCGGGAGGTGCAGGGACAAGATGGGGTATGCAGGGTCTGAGGCTGTTTCCTAAGGCAGGTTGGGGTGACATCTGGCAGTAGGTTTTGACTCGATGAAAATACACACTCACACACTTATGGGCACCCTTTCATATCACACACACACACACAGACACACACTCAGAGGTAGTAGGCACATATCTTCAAACACATCCTGCTCGCGCACTGGTACAGTGTGGACTCCAGCTGCCTTCTCCTGATAGGAAAGTAGGAATGGGGAGAGATGTGCCAATAGAAAGGGAGGGTCATGCCCACAGTGCGTAACCTCATGAGTGTTCGTTGATTGGTACATTTGTTCAGCAAATATTTACTGTAGACCTGCATTGTGCCAACCACTGAGGATACAGATATGAACAAGACACGCATACACCTACACAGCTCACATCCCCATAACCATGTCTCTTCAGGGGCAAACTCCCACACACACATAGGCATGTTTAAATGCACGCTCACTTGCATCACAAATGCATGTACACACACATACACATTCCTACACCCACAGACACCCAGAAGTGGCCAATAGATTTTCCATCTTATCTCTCACAAGACGAGCAAAATGGGAAACTTATAGTTTTAACGGCCAGCTCTTTGCCCAACATTATTTCTCTGGCTACCTCTCCTGGGGCTGGGGGCCAAGTGTCAGGTGAAATGCCTTTTTAATGTCTGTCTGGGAATCCAGAAGGAAAAGGAGGTGGTAATAACACTCTCTTTCTAACCTGTCTCTCCAGCACTTGAGAAAATTGGATGTTATTAAAATCAATTTAACTCTAAAGGGCGATGAATGGCGGAGATGGAAAAGCCTGCAGGTGCAGGCCTGAGGGCTTGCGGGAGTGCCTCAAGACGCCATGTGGGATAGAACCCCTGCACACAGGGTCTTTCAGGCTGTCCTTGAATGATTTCTCTAGCAACTGGAGTGTGATTCCATCCCAAACCCTTTCCCATCCATCCTCTCAGCACAGCCGTGGGCAGTGCCTGTTGGGGTCCTCAGGTGAACTCAGGTAAAAGGCAGATTAGACCTGTCATAGGGGAGCTTGTCAGCTGATGGGAGAGACAGAGCTTCTGGCTTCAGGTAGCTCCTGGCCTCATCCAGAGGAGATCCACACAAATGTGCTAACAAACAAGAGAGAAACAATAGAGGTGGAAGAGAAAGAAATATTTGTGCAGCATGATTAGCATGCATACGAAATTTAAAAGCATGAAAAACAATTCCACATATTGCCTTGGAAGACATACATATGTAGATGAAGTACAGGCAATCTTTGCTTTGCACAACCCCCGATCCGTGAATTTCCATTACCACAGTTTAGTTAAACTAGTCCCCCAACAACACAGTTCAAATTTCAGTTAGTGTGGTGTAGAACTGACTATGAGTGATTGTACAAGGCACAGACGTTGGTGCTAGCTCTTCATTCCACAAATCACTCCATAAATAACAGACATGATTAATGATCATTGGCCAATCTCATCATAATCTGCAGTGACTGTCCCTAAGCTTCTGGCCTTCAGTTCAGGCACAGACAGCAAAGCGTGCAGTTGTGCTGTTTCCATTTCTCCTGGTGATAAAACCACAGGACATTTTGCAAAAGTAGATAATGAGGAAATTAGCCAACAAAGATGAAAGCACAGCAAAGACACAAAAAGTTGAGAATGCTGGGAGTGAAATTCAAATCGAATGTCAGTGGAGCTATAAAAGAAATAACTGACCGTGGGGATGAGGCCTCTGCTGCCTCTCAGGAGACCTCAGATACGCAGCCGGAGAAACCGAGTGAAGGGCAGTTCATTGACATTAGTGACGAACTGGTTGTGAGGAAAAGGATGATGATGTCCGAGAGGAAGTGACGCTGGCAAAAACTTCACGTTAAAGGAACCCTCGGAGATATTTTTTATAATATTGAAAGTGCAAAGAATAAAATGTTGGAATTTGATCCAAACTGAGGAAGGATTAAGACAATTTGCCAAACATAGAAAAGATATTCACTCCTTACTGTAAGACGAGAAACAACTACAGTTGGAAGATGTTTGCTGTCTATTTAAATGATGAAAAGAAGAAGGCACGCACTGTTCAAACTATTTTTGAGAAGTTTTTTTATGAAGAAATAAAACGCTTTAATTCTCAATGTTTTTAATGTGTTAAATAATTTAGATAGAATTACTATTTTAAACGTTGTTCCTACTATTTTTAAGAACTTCCCCATGCATTTATACATCCAATAAGAATTTTTGATGTTTTAACAAAAATTTTTAAAGGTCACAAAGCAATCGTAATTTTCCCCTTGATTTTTGAGATCGTTTTGCACTGTTTCAGCTTGTGTGATCCCTTTCACGTCCTGAACTACCATGCAGAGTGAGGACCACCTGTATAAAGAATACTGTGTTGGGGATAACAAAATGCATGGGAGCGACGAATACCCAATTCAACGTCTGTGGTTAGGTCTGGAGGAGGGGGAGACAGGAATGTGACTGGGGAGGTGAACACAGGGGCTTTGACTGTATTTACCAAATTTTATGACTTAAGTTGGAGTAGTTGTTTTAATAGTATTTGTTGTCTTTCCTTTATATTTTTTTGCACATCGAAAATTTCTTGATAAAACTTAAAGATGTGAGCTATAAAAATAAGCATATCCAATGGGCCGATTTCTTGACTATAAATGATAAGTATTGGTGTTGATTACTGGAGTAAAAGACATAAAAGCTGGACTGGATATTTAGAGGAGACTTTCTGAAAGAGGTGGTGACTCCTGAGAAAGAAGATGGGAGCAGGAGGGCATTGAAAATGCATGGGCACAGAACCCTTGGGCAGCAGGCCCTGGGGTCACAGAACACCCTGGAAAAGACTCCAGACTCCGGGATGGAGGCTGGGGTGTGTGCGGCATATGCAGGGGGCCAAGGCTCTTCCTGCCACTGCTGACAAGCTCAGTGCTCGGGACAAGGCCTTATCTAGCCCGGGCCTCAGGTGCATCGTCTATAAAACGGGCATGCTTATACCTTATCTGGAAGAGATGCTTTCTCGATGTTTCCTCCAGGGCTAACTATATTTCCTTCTTGCACCCTGGGGTGCAGGACAAGTGTTTTGAGTTCCCTCAACGACGGGCTGTGTGACCCATTTCTGTGCAAAACAGGAGTGCTCCCATCTGCCCCTCTGGGCAGTCTGCAAGCTCTCAGCAAAGTGCTCTGCCACCTGGAGAGGAAGCAAGGCCTGTGCCAGCACTACCCTGTCACCATGGCCTTCCCTCTTCTCCCCTGGGAGGTCACCAGAAGCACACTTGGTCACCAGCGCCCTCTGAAGACATTGACAGGGAGGAGTCTCCGAGAGAGGCATTGGGTCTGGTGGGGGCACACGTGGAGCCCGTGTGATTGAGGGTGTGGGCGTGAGGCCGACATCCAGGAGGGCAGTGCCGACCTCTCAGAAGGATTTGGGGCAAAGAAAAGAGAGGGTTTGAAGCCATTTTCTCTCCTGTTTTTCCTGGAGGCTAAAGGGAAACCTTAAATTCTCTTCTGCAGAATCCTGTTCCCACCCTCCCACCTCCTGTCTCCCCCAGGGCCCCTAGCTTTCCCTAAATCCTTCAGAACAGAGTTGGCTCCCGGAGGACAGGGGCAGAACTGCAATTTGCCCTTTCTCACAGCCTGTCATTCATTCTGGATCTTTTTCTCATCACCTTCCTTCCAGTTCTAATTTGGTCCCCGGTGCTCTCTCTTCCCCAGTGACAAAACCAGACAAAAACGGGAAAGAAAGGAACTTTCTGCAGAAGTGAGAACCAGGCGCTTTGGGGACCTCTCTCTCCTCAAAGGACGAGGTAGATTTTCCTAAATCTATTATTAACAAGACGAAAAAAGCCATTTCAAGAATTCATAACTCTCAGAAAATATTTCAGTTTTGGAAACACTGGTCTGGACCTTGTGGGGAGTCGGCTCTTTATTCGTGAAGGCAGAGACGTGTAGATACCATACGAGAAGATAGCAGGTACTGTAAGCCCGTCGGAGAAGTGGAAACCTCCCTACGAGAGGAAGTCAGCATCGGTGGAAAAAGCAGCCCTTGGATGGGATATACAGACGACATCACTACCACTCACTGTAATAGCAGGAGTGTGCAAAGCGCTCCACATTTAATCCACACGCACACCCATGACGTAGACCCTATTATTACAGCCATTTTACAGGTGAAGAAATGAAGCATGCAGGGCGGTTTGCCTAAAATCATATTGCCTGATAGTGCCACCCAAGTCACAAATGGTGACATCTAGGAGAATGTGTGAATAGTTTGCCGGAGTCAATGATGCTCAAGTAATAAACTGATGTCATCTTTTATACCCCATCTCTTCATTAGTTGCTGCCACTTCCTTTCCCTAGACCCAGCAAAAGAGGACCCCAGAACGGAGTGAGGGACTGGAATCAGGACAGCTCCATTCTACATCCAGCTCAACCCTTCACTGGGTGTGACCCTGGGCAAGACCCTTCCTGACTCTGGACTCGGTCTCCACATCTGTCAAGGGAGGCAGTGGGACGAGCCGGCTTCCGAGGTCCACCCTAGTCCCTCTGTTCTGTTGCATGTCAGTCTCCTGACTCCACGGGGAGGGGGTGGATCCTCCTGCTGCAGCTGCCGTTTGTGACTTCTCTGAGGCTCCTCTTTCTGGGCTGGTCGCCCCCATGTTGGCTCTGTTTCGCAGTGAAGTGAGCCGTGTAGGGGGTGCCTCGCTGCCTGTTCCTTTTGGGTTCTCCCTTTAGGGATGTCTTTTCACACCTCTGAGTGCCGGCTGGGAGTGGACGAACACCTCTGATGGACATCTCCCTTCCCCTCAGTGGGGTGCTTTACGCCCAGGACCGGGGGATGGACGCCTCTGTTCTGACCCCTGGCGAGCTGCTAGGGAATGTGTGCACAGCAGCAATCCGTCACGGCTGCTGTGTGAGCCATTCTTCCCTGGTCCCCAAAGGCCGGAGGAAACGCCTCCTTTGCCAGAGCCGGTCCCTACCCAATGGAGGAGGTGAATTAATTACATAGCCTCAGGCACATCGTGGACTCAGTTTTCTCACTTATAAAATGAAAGGATGGGACCAACAGTCCCCTACGATACTCTCAGCTCTAATATTGTAGGGTTTATTTCATTTCTGTGTTTGTTTCAAGTCCCTCCAGTGCCCTCATATCCTCCACGTCTTGTAGACAACATATCAGCTGGTTGAGCTTTTAAGCCAATTCGAACACCCCACTAGAGGAACACAACTCAGCACACTGGGCTGAATGGTATTTTGTTGCAATAGCTTCCTATTAAAACATGGTTAATATTGAAGTTTTATTTATGAAGGAACATTGCATGAAAAAGGCAGAACAAAAAAGAGGATGCACACATGGGTTAACGTGTCTAACATGCCTACGAAGGAGATCAGAGAGATGAGAGGCTGGAGTTCCATATTCGCTTATTTTCTTTTGGCTAGAATGTTGCTTAAGCTAATAATCTCTAAAAATTGTGGCTGATGAGACTAAGAGGCCTTTCAAATTTCATCAAGGAGCCTGTGAGGCTTCCCTAAAATTTCATTAGGAGGAGACCAATTTAAGGATTAACTAATGTAAGAGATGCGGTTGCCTAATTAATTGTAGCAGGCCCAGGAGGTGGTGGAGTGAGAGGGGCTCCTGGCAACTGAAAGAGACAGAAGAAGGGAGAGCTGAGGAACGAAGAACCGTCAGTGTCTCTGTGGCCCGTGTTCAGGGTGGGGGGGGGGTCTCTTTCCAAAGGATGGGTCCAGTCGTCCAAAGACTGATGCCCTTGGCATCGAGCCACCTCCCCACTGATCACGTGAAAATAACCTTGAGATGACATTCAACTTCCTTTCGCTTGTTCAAAATTCCTCAATAGCTTTTTAATCAAATTTAATCTCTGTGCAAATCTGCCCAATAGGAAGAAGCATCCTGAGCAAATATTGCTACTAACCTGCCAGATCTCTCTCCCAGTATAATAATAACAGCAGCTATGAAGTTCAGTGCCTACAGTAGAAAAGGTACTTTCCATGCATTAATTATAATTTTTACAATAGTCCTGCAAGATGAGGATTAATATTTCAGGGCTACCATGTACAGCCATGCACACTGTGCACTGTACAACTCTGGGGACAGCATTCACATTGGAATCCTTGTGAATGGTACCTTCTGGAGTGGTGTAGTGCACAACCTGTACTACAGTATAGGTTTAATCATAATATAACAAGACTTCTCCAGTGTCCTGTACTGTTCTAAGTACTTGCATATTTGTCAGCTCATTTAATCCTCATAACCACCATGCAAGGTGCCTGGGTTCAAAATAGACCTTTTTGTCATTCCATGTTGCCACTTGGGAAACTATTTTAATACGTGTCTTGTGGTCTCCAGGTCAGCCTGTCTGCCTGTGACTACCGTGTCTCTGACAGTGTGACTGTGCTGGGTTCCTGAACCCGAGACGCTGCGGATCAGGCCCCTGAGCACAGAGACCCACCAAGGCGGGCATTCTAGGAGGTTCTCCTGGGTCAACCAGGGAGACACTTTCCGTATTCATCAGTCTCCATGTTCACCATGCCCCACTGTCCCTTCCTGAGGAAGCAGTGTGTGGTCCAGATCTTTGCAGAGTAACAACATAGACCATTGCGAAAGATTATGAGTTGGCTCCACAGTGAGAAGGAAATGAAGGAACACTGATGACCACCCCTACCCAAACCCGCACAGCTGAGGTGGCCAAGGGGGGTGGCAGACAACCCTCAGATCATTGGGTTTTTAAGACTGGTCTTGGCTGGGTTCTCCACATTGGGTCCTAGAGGAAGGGGGACAGGTCCGTGGCCGTCCTTTTGAGAGCCCTTGTCTGAGCTCTCCTTTCCCTTACATGCTGGTATGATGAGTCTGGCCACGCAGATGACCAGAGGAATCCTTTCGTGGTTATGAGACATCAAACAAGCCCTCTGAGAAAAAGGCTCACCTGCGGGCGGAAATGGACGGTGAGCACCGCAGCTCACTCTACATCCAGGTGAGGTGGCTGCCCCGGGGCTTTCTCCTCTGCCACCCCTGCCGGCCAGTTTTCCGTATAGCAGGCTGCTCTCTCCCTCAGGTGAGGAAGGCTTCTCTCCTCCACGGCCACGTAGCCCGGCGGATTTCAGGAAGTCTTGCTGTTGCCGTGGAAACTCTAGCCAGCCCGCTGGCTGCACATTTCTGAGCGCTGATTGCATCCTGTCGTCTTGTCCAAGGGCCTGGGGCCGGCTTGACTAGGGAGAGGGAGAGGGGGCCGGTGGTGTTTCACTCACATTGGACAACTTCATCTCCCTCAGCCATGTGGGCTTGGTGGGAAAAAGCAGAAGGGCTTGCTGTGGTTTCCTAGGCCCTCAGGCCTTTGTATTCCATCTACGCCAGGGGACAGTCCCTGCTTAACTTCTCCACATGTTCCTCCTCTTCCTGAATGTTCCCCAGGCCCCTCCCACAGGTTAACTGCCCTCCGTCACTCAGCAATCCTCCCAGAGGCCTACAGCCCCTCCCCTGGATCAGATCCAGAGGTCGACGTGGGGCTTGTGTCAGAAGAACTGAAGCAGGAACCTAAGAACAGAAAACTTGGTTCTCTGGGCAAACCTCCAAACTCCCCCAGCCCAAGACCTTGTCTCTTCACAGGGGAACAGATCTGGGGTATACAAAGAGAGTGGAGTCATCGCCCTTGTTTATCCCAAAACGTTAGGGAGAGTCCCCCAAGACTCCTAATTTTTCTTAAGCCATTTCCAGGATTTCTCTGGGCTATCAATATTAACCCCACTTTTTTCCCCCCTCAAGGTAAGTATTTTGTCATAGTCATCTTGCTAAAAATTGAGTATTTTTTTTTAAACCCTCTCACCAGGATCTTAGAGGGTTGTGACCCTTATTGTAGTGATGAACCCAACTTCCAAACACTGCTCAGACCCAAGGCAAACCCATCCCATCTCTCTTCCTCGTCCCTAAAGTGACTTATTCAGGCAGATCCTCGCATCTGGAAGAGCCTGTGGAGACGATGCCGGCCGTCTTTTGAGAGGACTCGGCGTGGTGGCTACAGAGCCGGCGCTGGATGCTCAAAGTTGCCATTGAGCAGCCCACAGATAAGTGCTGTAAAACGTTTGAAATCGATTGCTTCTAGAGAGGACGGGCACACAGTTATTTGCTGTAGTCTCACTGTGCCATGGTATCTTTTTACACTCTGATATGTCACTAAATGACCTGCTTGATCCACAAAGCCATTCTTGCTTACACCCTCTGGGACAAGAACTGCCCCCCCCGCCCCCCCCCCGCCAGTCAGTGGCGCTCTGTCTTGGCCCTGCTGTTGGTCCTTTCTTGCACTGAGCTCAGTAGACTCCCATTTGCCTAATAAAGATCCATCTTTTGGAGCCAAGGTGCTAGACATAGGACATTATTCATAGGCAGGTTCGGAGAATGGAAAGGGCTCTGCTTTAAATAGGGACAAGTTCTCCTTTGTGTTATTAATACACTGAGATAATTACAAGTCTCCTGACAAAAATCCACGGGAAGAATAATTGATATAGGGATGGCTTGGAGTCAAAGTCAAGCTGCCCTCTGATATAATATCTCCAGGAGCTTGGGGAGCATTGTCACCGAGGCCATCTCCCAGATACTGATGGGCGCGGGGCCCTGCTGGACCCCTCCAACTGGGCTGGCCACAAGGTCAGGCGAGAGAGGTGGGTGAGGGGGCACAGCAAGACCTGGGAGGCAGGATGCACAAAATTCATAGAACTGGGCCCAGCAAATCACGCTTCAGAATCTGGGAGGAGGAGACAGGAGGGAAACGCTAAGGTCAGTAGACAGCTCTCTAGAGCAGGGGCTCTTGAAGTGGGGCCTACGCATAGGATTCAAGGGATCCACGAACTTAGGTAGGGAAAATAATCACATCTTCAATTTCTCTAACTGTAATCTAGCATTTGCTTCAATTATGAATGTAGACAAACCACGGTCGTGTTAGTGGGAACAGAAACTTTCCCACCGATGGAAGTCAGCTATTTTCATCACAGGACAGTCTCTGCAGATACCTCAAAACAGTGTTTATATTTAGCACTATTCTAAGTTATTTATTAGACCTGCCTTTGCATTTTATTTAATGGGTTAAACACAAGTATTACTATATTACAAGTTTAAAAAATATTTTGATTATGTGTATGTATATATATATATATATATATAACTAGCTTCCTTTGTAATCCTATACATTTTATCTTGTACATTTAAAAACACTATTCTGAGAAGGAAGTCCCATGGACATCACCACAGTGCTAAGGGGCCCATGTAACAGCCACTGCTCTGGCTTTCCCCTTAAAAGGAGAATCATCTTCTGGAACTTACCATTAAGGCCAGGCCAGAGGGGAAAGTGTCAGAACACACGTGCCTATATGAAGAAGAGTTTGAGAAGTCAAATTCTAATGGTGGCACCGCGGGCACTGGGGAGGGTTCTCTCAGAGCAGGGCTCTACAGGACCCTGTGAAAGTGCCACACAGGCAGACATCCACTCTGCAGGCACCCAGGCTCGCTTTCTGTCCAGACGGGGTTGGTGAGGATGATGGGATCCCAAATCACCCCGCTACAGAGTAGGGGGAGAGCGTCTTGGACATTCCTCAATGTGTGCGTCTCACGTGTCTCTTTTGGGGGCGCCGTGTGGCCATCCTGGACTTCACCTCGAGTCCAGCAACCTTGAGCCACAGCACTCTCAGTGTCCAGGAGCCCCCTCTTTCCAGCGGCTGCAGCCAGCTGAGCCCTGAGCTGTCTGGGGAGACATGTAACAGGACGGGGGGCGCCGGGGGCTCCCTCCAGCCGACACCATGATCTCTGCTTGCTGGAGAGGCAAACAAAACAGAAGGCCAGGCTTCCGAAGTTTGGCCAGAACGTTCTATAAAGGATTAGTTTTCTGATTACAGGTAGTAACTTACTACTGGATAATAAAACCAATTTAGCGGATCACAGCAAGCATTAAAAGATAGAAGAGAAAATAGCATGTGTCACCCCCAGGTTAAGGATCATCTCGTGAGACTGGATTTTGTTTTATACACGTGCCCGTACGTGAGTACTATGTGGCAGTGTGATTTGTTTCTTACTGTGGATCTCAGCCAAGAGTTTGAAAAACAATGCTGTCGAGATGCCCCTGGAGCCCCATAGAGAAATCGCAGCAATGGGAAGAGAGCATATCCTAAAGTAACAATTTAACTCAAGGATTTAATAATTATTTTAATGAATATTAGGGAAAAAGTTTAGCATATCAAACCCACAGGAATCCCATATATTGCTTGGTACTAGGTTCAGATCAGGACCTCACCTTACACAGATCTCGTTAATCAGTGAATGGATGAATATAGTCAAAAACACAGAGAGGCCATGTGAATGACCACATTTGGGAAAACCCTGAGAAAGAAGAAATGAAGTTAATGGAATATACTGGAGCAGGCAGGCCTCAGAGCGGGGCGGATCACAGCTGAAGTCCCTGTTTCATGTATTTAAACGTTTTTCTTTGTCTCTAAAATGGGGATAATTACTCCAGGCTGGCTGACCTCCTGGACTGGCTTCCTGAATAAATGGGATGATGTAGAGGATAGCTACATAACGTATAAAAAGCTTCCAGAATTATTGCTGTCAATAGGGAGAGGTGATTTTCTCCTCCATAGACCAGAGACTGTTAGCCAATTGTTGGAGCTGTTTGCATCACAATAAGCAAGGGGGTGCGCTCAAGCAAACGGGTCCTTCAGCTCTTCCTTTCCCAGTTTCTTCCATTACTATTTCCAGGTGAGGATGTGGAGGTGGGGCGGCAGGTGCCAACAGAGCGAGATGCAGGCTGCTCCCGCGATGTGGAGATGATAAGGAGAACGACCCAGCACTGAGCCAGTCCTTCCTCTCCGGGCATTTGTCACTTTCTCCCGTGTGACTGGCCCCGCTTATCTCTGGTGTTGGCCGCAAAGCCCACACAGAGGTGGGTGCTGATGCATAGATCTCCAAACCCGTGCCATGTTGTCCCCACTGCACAATTTGCCTCCCCATTATCACCTGCGAGGCTGTTGGTCCCCTCAGGGAGCGGGGCAGAGGGGGAATAAAGCAGTAAGAAGAATGGGAAGGGGTGGAAAGTGAGAGGTCTGGAAAATGGCCTGTTCCCCTGGAGAAAGAGGGTGAGACGGTGCTGTGTGCTGAATTGAACCCCCTCAAATCCATATGTTGAAGCTCTAACCCCTGGTACCTCAGAATATGACTGTATTTGGAGATGGGGTCTTTAAGGAGGCAATTAAGTTAAAATGGGTCATTAGGATGGGCCCTAATCCAGCCTGACTGGTGAACTTAAAAGAAAAGGCAATCTGGACCCAGACACAGAGGGATGACCACGTGAGGAAACAGGGAGAAGATGGCCACCTACAATCCAAGGAGAGAGGCCTCTGAAGAAACCAATCTCGCAGACACCTTCATCTCAGACTTCCAGCCTCCAGAAACGTGAGACAACACACTTCTGTGGTTTCAGCTACCCAGTCCGTGGTGTTTTGCTATGGGAGCTTGAGCAAACCAATACAGGTGGCAAGTTCTGCAGTCAGGATAGGATGGGGGCTTCAGGATGGGTTATGGGCTGCAACCAGGATAGGGCTTATTCAGGACATTGAGAGCTAGAGTGTATTGAGCAGCCAGCCCAGGCTTAGGAGTGAAGATGGACCCGTTCTAAGAGTCTGTGATTAGCAACTGTGTAGTCTTGAGCTAGACACATAGTCCGTTGAGAGTGGAAGAGGAGATACTTACCTGAGTGGTTCTCAGACCAGCAGCATCAGCGTCACCTGGGAACTTGTTAGAAATGCAGCTTTTCAGGCTTCACCCCAGACCCACAGAATCAGTAGCTCTTGGGGTGGGGCCCAGCAATTTGTGCTCCATCATGACCTCCAGGTGATTCTGATGCCTGCTTAAGTTTGAGAACCACTGCTTTACAGAAACTTTTTGGTAATTTACCAAAAGAGTGTGTGAAGTTGTGTCATACAGAGTAGAGGTCAGGGGAAGTTGTCGTCACAGGAATTTGACCTCTCACTTTCTGAAGGGTACCCGTGACATGCAGATGGGAAGAAGAAATATCAAGTGCTACAGGGACCATTTCAGTCCCACAGCCCAAGCTGGCTTGTCTCAATCAGAAGTAAGAGGGCTGGGGTGACCACAGGATCTTAGCACTTGGCTCATTCCAAATCCCCTCAAGGCTTTTCCTTCCCAATTCCTATTCTGACCAAATCTTCACCCACTACAGGTATGGTCTTCAATAATGACACTGGCCTCTCTGAGATTTATACACTGGGAGAAAGTAGGCGTGGAGGAAGACAAGAGAAAGGAGAGAGCAAGGAAGTTGTTCTTTAAGAAGCGCCTACATTACGCCAAGCATCATAGGTGGCTTTCAGAGGTGATTTATTAAGTGGCTCAATAAACGTTCTTTTCTTTCTTCTTCCCTCTCACTGTCTAATAGCTAAAGCACACCAGTGTGCCGGAGAGATGGCAATAACTCTAAAACCACTTGCGGCTCTCTTTACATGGGACAAAAATGAGTAATGTCAAGACATTTGTAAATACAGCTCTTTTTACCTAATCTCAGTTTTAAAGGGATTGGAACATAAGACAAACTAGTTTTGAAAAGGCATCTTCATGTGAAGCTAAAAAAATGCCATTCTAGAAAGTAGCTTTCTGGCATTCTAGCTAGATTCAGGGATCCTGGAGGAATGACTATTTAGAATGTCTTTTTCATCCTCCAAGGTGCACGGGACATGTGTAAATACTGGCTGGAGCATCCCATTCCCCCTCCCCCAGTGATGTCCACTGGGTTCGCTATAGCTGTGGAGTTCCGGGACTTGGGCAGAGCAAGGTCTGAAATGCAAGCAATGGATATTGAAAAGGGATCCATCTGCTGAGAATGTAGGTGGCTAACTTGGTATCTCGGTGTGATAACTGGAACTCTGGTTAACGTCTGTCGTCCTAACTCTGCCTGTTGTTGAACTCTAGCAAAAGACATGTTAGTAATAAGGGTAGCTGACACTGCCTGAGCATCTACGATGAGTGTCAGATACTACGTTACATACTCAACTATATACCAGATCAAAGGTTAGCGAGTTAAGTAACTCATCCTACTTAGCTCTTAAGTAGCTCAAACTCATGTTTTACAGACATCACAGTATAATATGACACAGGGAGTACGGAGAGGCGTTCTTCTGGGAAGGTGGAGAGAAAAAGAGAAGTTGGCCACCAAGTGGCCGTAATGCCAAAAGGTACAAACCAGGTGAGGACATGGCAAGATTATCTACTCACCCCAGGTCATGTTGGCGTGATTACTACAAGAAGCAGGCTGTTGGGAAGGCAGAGCAGTCTGGAAAGGGACGGTTTTAGAGACCTCAGAGACCAGGCGGAGGCATTTAGACAGAAGCCAGAGAGATAGAAAGTTTGGAGCTGAACAGGGAGCAGAAATGGCTGACCACGAGGAGGCATAGAAGACATGAGAGTCACAAATGATGACTCTTTCTCTACAGGTACCCTCTACGGAGCATCGTCTCTTCTAGCATCCCTCCCCACCCACCACATATATGTCCAAAGCCTTCGCTCCAAAGCTACCTTCTTCTTTCAAGCTATAGTCTAAGCTTGACTCCTCTCCCCCACCCCCCAAACTTCCCTGACTTCACCTCACCTTTCTCGCACTGATTTTAGCATCTGGTGTGTCTGTCCCCTGCCAGACAGCCCCTGCTGGGACCGGACCAAAGCTTTCACCACTTCACACTCCTCAAGGTGTCTCTGCACTGAGAGATCAGGGCCCTCTCCATCGCTTTGCACACCCAAGATATCTGCTTTTAACTCAGTGAGACAAAGGCCCAGGCCACCACCTCAATAAATCCACTGTAGTTACCGTCTTAGAAGTTCTGCCACCAGAGGGCCTCATAGTAAAGTCAACTCTGTAGGTCAGTGATTTCTGATCTTAATTTCATGACCGACAATTTCCACGCACAAATGTATAAGTTCATCCCTTTATTACATGCTTTTTCTCCCTAACACTTATTGCCTTGGCTCCTCTTATAGCGAACCCTTCCTTCCCCCACCTGATTTCTCAAACCCTCACTCGTTGTCAGTCTCCTACAGTCCACACTTAACATGGAGAGCTCTGCCTCGAACACTCAAGTGCTCTCCAAGCCCGGTGTGGGCTGCACCCTCAGAGAGATGCCAAAGTTTACAGCAGCAGCCAGCTCTCTCCTAGCTCCACCAAGACTCCCAGAGCGTTTCATCCTCCTTCCTTCAGGAGTTGGGGCCAACTCTTCACCTGTGTGCCCTTCCTTGCTGCGTCTCCTCTGGAATCTTGCCCCATTAACCATGCTTCCTGGACAACTTTAACAATCTCTTTAAATGTTCCCACCCTCAGCCTTATAAATGTGGCCCATTTTTCTTGGGATTCCCCCACCAAAACCACTCTTGAGCCTCTCCCAAAGGTTACCAACCCTTTATTCTCAATCTTGGTCTTCAAGTCTTAGCTTCCGCTCGAGTCGTCATTCCATTGTATCTCAGGATAATCAAGCTTCTGGTCCCTCACAACTCCACTAAAAATATTCTTGCGAAGGTCACCAATAATCTTCTAATGGTAAAATTTGACAAATTCTCCACTAACCCTAATGTCCACTTTCTTCATTTGACCTGTTGGCCACTTTTCTTTTTGGCAAACTTTGGCATCAGAGAATCACACGTTAAAGTACACTTTATTATGTCCTTGTGGTCTCTTCTTTCATAATCTCACGCCTTAGGGACTCAAAGAATTTCAAGCACCTGTCGTAGCAGTGCATTATGCAGCTATAAACGGTGCTGGTGCCATCTCCTCCTGCTGTTCGCCATTTCCCATGAGGCTGGTGGGCTTACTGTTTCCCTGTATTCCCCACTGAGCCCGGCAGTGTGGCCCTTCAGTTGTGAAATGAAGGGAAGCTGAAAGGAAATGAGAAGAGACAAGTGAACAATCCACGTAAATGACCCCTTGGTCAGGCTTCAGTTCTCCGTCAAGCTGCTCCAGGAGAACAGATCGTGTCCATTTGTACTTGCAAAAAATGTTAATAAAATCCTCAAAATACCGTCTGTTCTATAGATGCTATAATCCCTTGGGGCACAAAGTCTCCTGCGCGACCAAGGACAGCATCAAAATAGTCCCTGGAAAGAATTTTGAGAGTGGGGAGTAGAAATGAAAGATCTGGGACCAGCCTGTGCTGCCCCTACATCCTCTCCGTAGGCTCCTTTCAGCCCTTCTTTTCCAGCCAGGAGAGCTCTTCAGAGGGGCTCCGTTGTCTCATCTCTCCCGGACCTTGTGTTTCACATGGTCCATCTTGTAATGGCTCTGTCTCTTCTGCCTCCATTCAGTTTCCATATGCAAAAGCCCATCAGAAGGAACTGTCACCACCTGCAGGGATTCTCAGTGACTGCCTGCGGGAGAAGAAAACCTCCTTTAGCTGTTATTTTTTAAAAAAATTGATGAGTGAGAAGCATAAATAATTTAAAAAAACTGCCTCCTTCTAACAGATTTGAACAATTTGTCCAATCACTGTACATAGAGGAATTTATGTTTGAACAAGCATTTCCTGGAAATACTTTATCATCGGTGGTATACAATGGTATATTGTACGTTAATGATACAATGGTATCATCTCCGGTAGCTTAAGTGATAAAGGACGATGATAAAAAATATGGGAAAGGCTTTTCTGGAATGCATTTGTACCTGGAGGGTAGATATCTCTTTGATAATTCATAAATCATAGCTGTCTCCAACCTGTTTACATTCAAATTCTGTTCTTGTGCACGGTCCTTGCAAGCTTGCCAGTACCAGCTATGATTTTCTCCCTCCCTCAAATTCATGTCCCGCTTATCCCAGTGGAGCAGGAGACCCTGGCTGGACAAGGGGGAAACCAGGGCCTCAAGAGTTTTGACATTTGTCTATGGCTTTCCCTCTACTCCTCCTCTGGGCTTCCTTGTCTGCAGTCTCTCTGCTCCCTCCTGCAGAGTGGAAAGTTTTACCATCCTTCATCTCTTTCCAAATTAACACAGAAATTCTGCTGACAAGCCTTACCCTTTCCAAGGCGTAAATCCCAGGGCTCTTGAGCTGTGACAATTTAAGTGAGCGAGATTTCCAAAAACTGATGAGTGCGGTTTTAAATGTCTCATAGAAGCGAGTTGCCAAATCCTCCTTAAAGACTTCTGTAGGACAAAGCAGTTGGTGAGTAGTTGCCTGCAGAAGTGTGTGTGCGCACGTGCGGTGGTGGTGGCCAAGCTTCCAAAGGGCAATTACAAACCAAAAGAGCTGGAAGAAGCCTTAGGAACTAACCCACTAAGAACACTTTAAGAATGAATAAAACACAGCTGAGGAAAGTTAGGTTCCATGCTCAAGGTCACAGTGTCAACTGTAACTTAGGTCTCCCGACTGCAAACCTAGTATTCTGTTTTATTTCATAAGCCAGTGGGGTATAGGACATATGAAAATGATCAGGCACTCATCAAAAAGACTAGCTTAGCTCAGCGAGGAGAGCACTGTCAGGTAGCAACATGAGTCTACTCAGCACGTCTATTTGGTCTGCTTGCTGCCTTTTGCTGTTCTACCTGATAGCTTTCTGGTGGCTCCATCTCTGTCTCCTCCCTCTCCCAAAGGTTAAACCTAGTATAAGAGGTTATATTATTTAGGGATAAATTTAACTTTTATTCCAAGCAAGGCAATAGATGGAAAGGTGGGGACATACTTATACCACGAAATGTAATTGCACAGAGCAATTAAAACCCACTTAGTCACTCCTACTTCTGGACAAGATGGAGTAGACATGCTTTTTTTATATTCCTCCCACTAAAGTACAATCAAACACTGTGGATATTATAGTGAAAACAAACATAAGAAGTTTCTGAAAGGCAGACCAGCTTGGGAACTCAGGAGCAAGGAACAAGGTGATGGTGAGTTCCTCAGGTTTTCTTTTTGCCTCATATATCCCAGACTTGTACTGGAACAAGCCATCAATCTGGAAATTTTAGCAGGTACAGACAACAAAAAGCCCTGAGAAAAGTCTGCTTTCTCTAGCTGAAGGACCAGGGAACAGGCAGGCTAGCAAGTCAGAAAGCTTTTAAACAATAACTACCCAACTTCAGCCAAACACAACAGAAAAACTGTAGCCCTCTACCTCAGCAAAGGCTGAGTAGAAAATTTAGGTTTCTGTCCTCCCCCAGCAGTAATAATGGGCCTCAGTACAATGGGGAGCCCTGGGAGGAGCCCGAACTGTTACCTCCACCCGGTGCAACAAGGAAGGAGCCCCCTCCATCCTCCTTTCTCATGCCAATGAAAGCTGAGTGGTGATAATGAGACAGTGTCCCCTCCTTCTCCCACCAGCATGGTGTCAAAGAAGTCAGCTAAAACCGGAGACTTAAATAGGATGCAGACTCTCATAACATAATAGCCAAAGTTCCAAAATTTAATAAAAAATGACCTGTGTCAAGAACCAGGAGGGGGATGACCAGGTGGTATAGTGGTTAGATTTGCATGTTCTGCTTCTGCAGCCTGGGGTTCAGGGGTTTGGATCCCAAGCATGGACCTGCATATTGCGCATCAAGCCATGCCGTGGCAGCATCCCACATATAAAGTGGAGGAAGATTGGCAGTGGATGTTAGCTCAGGGACACTCTTCCTCAAGCAAAAAACCCCCCAAAACCCCAGGAAAACATCAGCTTGAATGAGGAAAGACAATCAACAGATGCCAACACTGAGATAACGCAGATACAAAGATTATCTGATAAACCATCTGTCAACCACCACAAAAAGAATTTAGTGAACAATTACAAACATGCTCGAAACAAATGAAAAATGGAAAGTCTCAGCAAAGAAATAGAAAATATACAGAAGAACCAAATAGAAATTTTAGAACTGAGAAATAAAATAACTGAAATTAAAAACTCAATGGATGGACTCAACAACAGAATGGAGGAGGCAGAGGAAACAACCAATGAACTTGAAGATAGAATGATGAAATTACCCTATCTGAACAACAGAGAGAAAACAGATTAATATGAAAGAACAGAACCTTAGAGATCTGTGGGACTATAACAAAAGGTCTAACATTTGTGTCAGTGGAGTCCCAGAGGAGATGAGAAGGAGGATGAGGCTGAGTAGTCAAATAAATAATGGCTGAAAATTTCCTAAACTTGACGAAAGACGTAAACAGACAGATTCAGGAAACTGAGTAGCCCCAAACAGGATAATCTTAAAGAATCAAAACCAAGACACATCATAATCAAACTTCTGAAAAGCTGCAAAGAATTCTTGAAACACCAAGAGATAAATGATGCTTTACCTACAGAATAAAAAATATTTGAATGACGACAGGTTTTTCATCAGAGGCAGAAAAAAATGGCACAGCATTTTTCAAGTGCTGAAAAAGAACTGTCAACCCAGAATTCTACATCCAGTAAAAATTTCCAGGAATGAAGGGGAAATTAAGACATTCTTAAATGGAGGAAAATGAAGAAAATCTATTGCCAGCAGAACTACCCTAAAAGAGCGGCTAAAGGAAGTTCTTGAAACAGAAAGAGAATAACGAAAGAAGAAATCTTGGAACATCAGGAAGGAGAAAAGAACAAAGGAAAGAGTAAAAATATGGTAAATACAGTACACTTCCCTTCTCCTTTTGAGTTTTCTGTATTACATTTGATGGTTGAGGCAAAAAGTATAACACCGTTTGGTGTGGTCCTCAACGTATGTACAGGAAATAGTTAAGACAATTATTTTATATTCAGGAGAGGATAAGGAGAAAGAGTTTCTATGCTTCACTCAAACTGGTGAAATAACACCCCCAGTAGATTGCGATAAGTCATGTATATACGTAATACCTAAAGCAACCACACATGCACACACAAACAACTATATAAGGAGATGCATTCAAAAACACTTTAGATAAATCAAAATGAATTCTAAGAAATGTTCAAGTAACTCTCAAGAAAGCAGGAAAAAGAAAACAGAGAAATGAAAAACAGACAACACAACAGAATGCAGAAAATAAAATGGCGGGCTTAAGTCCTAAGATATCATTAATTGCATTACATGTCAATACTCTAAATACATTAATTAAAAGACAGACTGGCCAAGTGGATAAAAATACATGACCTAACTATATGCCGTCTACAAGAAACTCACTTCAAACAGACTGATATAGGAACGTTGAAATTAAGAGGATTGAAAAAGATATACCATGCAAATGTTAATCAAAGAAAGCAAAAGTAGCTATATTAATATCAGAAAAGTAGACTTGAGAGCAAAGAAAATTACCAGGGATAGAAAGGGACATTATGTGATGATAAAAGGGTCAACTCACCAAGAAGACACTGCAATCCTAATGTGCATGGACTGAAAAGAACAGACCTGAAAAATATGTCAAGCAAAAACTGATAAACTGAAAAGAGAAATGGACAAATCTATGATTACAGTTGGAAATTTCAGCACCCATAGCTCAACAATTGATAGAACAACCAGACAGGAAACTATGTGGGCTATATCAGCAAGGGTATAGAAGATTCGACAGCACTGACAACCAGCAGGATCTAGTAGAAATTTATAGAACTCCACCCAATAGCAGCAGAATGCACATTCTTAGTTGCTCATGGAACTTAGACCCACATGGTCCACAGCCTGGGCCACAAAAATGACCTCAACAAATTTTTAAAAATTGAAATCCTACGGAATATGTTCACCCACCACAATGGAATTAAACTAAAAATAAAAAAAACAGAAAGATAACATGAAAATCTCTAAACATTTGGAAATGAAGCAAAACACTGCTGTATAATCCATAGTTCACAGAGAAAGTCCCGAGGTGAAAGAAAGAAAAGAAGAAAGAAGGGAAGAAAGAAAGATTTTCTCAGCAGTACTGAGAGGGAAATTTATAGAACTTAAAGTTAACATTAGTAAAGAGGAAAAGTCTCAAATCAGTTGTCTAAGCTCCCACCTTAATCTAGAAAAAGAAGAAGAACAGAATCAACACAAAGCGAGCAGAAGGAAAGAAAAAATAAAGAGCGAAAAACCTGTGAAATTGGGAACAGGAAAACAATAGAGAAAACCAACAAAACAAAAGCTGGGTTTTTTAAAAGCTTAATAAAATTGACAAACATTTAGCAAAACTAACAAAAAAAAAGGAGAGAAGACACGAATTACTAATATCAGGAACGAAACAGCAGATATCACGACAGATGCTGCAGACATGAAAAGGATAATATGAGAATACCCCAAACAATGCTACACAAGGAAATTTGACAAGTTAGGGAAAGCAGACCACTGCCTCGCAAAGCACAGATTACAACAGTTTACCCAACATAAGAGAGATAATTTGAATAGCCCTGTCACTATAAAGGAAATTAATCTGTAAGTTAAATACTCCTGAAAAAGAACTCTCCAGGCCCAGATGGTTTTACTGGCAAACTCTACCAGATGTTTAAAGAAGAACTAATACCAATTCTACACAATCTCTTCCAGAAAATAGGACAGGAAGGAACACTTCTCAATTCATTTAAGAAGCCAATATTACCTGGACAAATATTATAACAGACGGAGACAGTGCAAAGAAAGGAAACTAAAGACCAGAATTCCTCATGAATGTAGATGTAAAAATTCTTAACAAATTATCAGCAAATAGAATTCAGCAATATAAAAAGCCAACCTCAAAAGGTCACATACTGTATGATTCCATCTATCTAACATTTTCAGAATGACAAAATTATAGGGATGGAGAACAAATTAGTGGTTGCTAAGGGTTAGGGATGTGGTAATTGTCGTAGGGGGTGTGACTATGGAAGGGTAACACAGGGGAGCTTTTTGTGGTAGTGGAATAGTTCTGTACCTTGAGTGAGGTGACGGGTACACAAACCTACACACATGATGCAATGGCATAAAACTATACCCACAGGGTACTATTACGGTTCCTGGTTCTGATACTGTATTGTAGTTGTGTAAGATGTAGCCATTTGGGGAAACTGGGAGACGAGTACTGTACTGTCTTTGCAACTTCCTATGCTCTATGATTATTTCAAAATAGAGTTTAACAATCACTTCGTCCATATCTCAGCCAACACTATTATGCCAGGCTTTGCTCTACCTCTAGCCAGGGCCCCATGTCCACCCTATTGCTGTTTGAATGTCCTAGGGAGCATCAGTTCCCACCAAACATTTGCTCAATATTTGCAGCTGCTCCTTCCGGTTAATAAATGAGAACTGCACCAAGGTACCAATGGAGCCATTATTTGGTCCTTAGTTTCTAAATGCACTGTTTTTCCTGTCTCTCTTTGGTCTCTGCTTCACTGTCTGAGAAGTCAAAACCAGAAAGGTGATGGGGAAGGAGGTTGTCTCGGTAGCTTCAGGGCTTATTTCCCTGGGCGTCTTTAGTGCCTCTCCCAGAGGCGTTCCTGACCTCAAGCCAGAGATCAGATGGCTGGGTTTAGAGTCTCAGCTGTGAGCTTGCAAGGTGAAGAAAAGCCAACATTGCTAGCTGGAGAGTAGACACTGGGAGCCCAGAGCGCGGAGCTGGAGACTGGAGCTGGGGCTGAGGCAGATGGGAGACAAAGAACGCCAGGGGCAGGTCAGAACACAGTTACTTCTGGAATCAAGCTCCTTATCAGGGCCCTCATTGCTCTAGGAGTGGAACACTGAAGGGCAGGCCCCTCCAAGGCAATCTCTCTTATTCCTAACCAACACCCTTGACCCATTTACATGTGTGTGTGTTGTACGAGGTAGCAGAGTGTTTGCACAGGCGTGAGCACACTTGAGTTTTCCAATCCATGTGCACTAAGTGACCAGGGCAGGGTTAATAGCTGAGTTGAGTGACCCAGGCACAGTTGATCACACAAGGAAACTGGTCATGAGGATTTGGGACAGTGCAGACAAAGATCTCCTTCCACCTTGACCACTGCATTCACTCTGACCATGCCTGAGTGTTCTGGAGAGAAGAGAGAAACGAATTCATTGTGGGTCCACAAAGGCTGACATTCGGGATCTTTATTCCACTGAAGGCTGATTCCCTCTATGCTACATTGGACCCAGAAGCAGAGCCATTCATTGCATATTTCCACTAAAATAGCTTTTAAGGAGTCAAGCTAATCATACGCCCAGATGTGTCTCTGATGTCCTAATTCAGTCTAGGGCTTTTTTACTCCTGTACCTCAAAGCGTGTCGCTGCACTGGAATCCTGTCGTCAATCACCCTCCAACCCTCAGAGCCTAGCATTGCATTCCTCTGCACGGGAAGGAGAGGCACACACATGGTCAGCTTTACTGGTTGCTAAAACCAGGTGGTGGAGCAGCCCACCCATGCCTAAGTACCCCTGGATGGCTGGGTTGTCTTTGATGACAAGGTTGACTCCTGTCAACAATCTCATTACCAGTTAGACTCAGCTTGGTGACTGGTGTTCAGGTTCTTCATCTCCTCACTTCAATAAAAGCTTAAGACTCAACTTGTGGCGCCGGGTCCCTCCTCTAAGCATGGGAAATGAGCTCGCACTGAGCCTGGAGGATCGAACTTACGAGTCGGCCAGCAGAGCACCAGGATATTGAAGCCACGAAGCAGCCTGAGCCAGTCTGAAGCAAGACATTCCCAAGGTTCAATAAGGAAACTCCAGCCCCCAAGAATCGGGTTACAAAACCAGCACCTTAGGAGTTCTCTCAGAAATATTCAGTACATTACTTGGAAGCATCGCAACTACAAAGCATCGACTCTTGTACAGCATTTTCAGCCTATCTGCACATATTTGCTCTCAGATTTTTGAAACTGGGCAAACTCAGTAATATAAGGATCAGCCCTTTATGTGAAACACACTTTGGAGTTTATGAAAATGCTCACATATACCACGCTCCTTTGATCCTCAACCACCCCTGTGAGGTAGACAGAACAGGACTGTGAGAGAAGGAACAATGCTCGTTCGCAGAATGCAGGCTTCATTGTCTTAGAGCAAGTGTACATTCTTTTCATTCCCCTCCTCCACTCCCAAGGTTAAAAGGCTCTATTTCTTAAGGAGGTATGGCACAACGCTAAACCAAGAACTATCCATATTCATTCTAAATTTAAGGAGTTTTGTTTATGTATCATTCTCATTTAATCAGAGAATCATGGAAATCACTTACAAATAGATTTATTTCTTTTCAGTAAATGTCACTAAATAACTTAATTCATCAGTAAGACTTTTTAACGGATCACATTGAGCCCAGTAATTTTTGCCTCAAAAACATCTAGTTTCTTTTTTGTGGTTTTAGAGTCAATAGAAACCAGAGAAATTTGGGAGGAAAGATGCTTAAATACAAAGCCTGGAGCCAGGTAGGCAGAAATAAACATAAGGAAAACCGCTCCAGGCGCTTGCTCAGCGCTCCTGGCACTTCTGCTTGATCCTGGGCAGTGCAAGCACGCAGAGCCTCCCCACCCGGCGTTTACTGCCCAGCGGTCTCCAGAATAGTCACAGAAGTCAGCGAGTGGAGGGGGATGTTGGTTTAAAAAATGTTCTAGGGTTCCTTTGTTGACTTTTGAGTAGGAAAAAAATCTACAGGACCCATAATGCCATAAGCAGAAATTCCAAGCTCCTGTTCGATTGCATATCATTCAATCGCATATCAGGGAATTATCATTCAATAAAAAGTGTGCCAGTTATCTATCAGGCACTATTCTACGGCCATTTCAAAGTCTCACTTAAAATATTTCCTTTGGAATAGATAATTCACGATTAAAAATTCAAACTTTTGAATGGGTAATTCACTGTTGAAAAACCGGAAGTGTACAGTGAAAAACCTTCCTGACAGTGTTTCCCACCCCGGAGGACGCTAGTATTCACAGTATCTTTTGTATAGATGTGGAAAGCTGGCGACAAATAGAAAACATGTTCTTTTCTGCCTACCCCCGTTTTACAACATGCTAGTCATTTTACAAATAAAAGGTTAACTACTGCTCTAACATTTTACCCTCGCTTGAGGTATCTTCAAGATCTCAAAGTACCTAAAAGGATTCCTCCTTTCACGACTATATAGTATTTCATTGTGTGGATGTACCATATTTAACTAGCCCCTTACGTATGGCATTGTTTTACATTTTTTACTATTATAAGTGAAACTGTGATGAATGACCTCTTATATACATCATTTTGGAACATATATATCTTTAAGGTAAATTCTCAGAAGTGGAAGTGCATTTGTCTGTAATTTTGATAGACGGTGCCAAGCTGCCTTCCTCGCCAAGTATGTGCTGATAGCAAGCTGTCAGGTGCTCTCAGCACCCCAGAGTGCTTTGGTTTGGAGGAAGTCCACGAGGAATTTTATCATACAATCCAACACATGACGGCACATTTCATCACACATCCGAGAATCCTCACCTCCTTGAGAGTAGTTCACAGAGCACTGAGCAGAATAGCTGAACAAAGGATTAACACAGGACACAGCTCCCATCTTCGGAACAGAGACCTGGACGGGTTGCAGGGGATATTCTAAGTAGAAATTGTCTTTCCTTCTCCGGCTCAGTTCAATGGTCTAAATACTTCTAGTAATGCTTCCAGTAATGCTTCAGCAGAGATGTAAGCCTGAATCTTAAACACCTCTGGAAATTGATATTGCCTTTGCTTCAATTCTGGCTGTTTTCAAAGTGTATTCATAAGAGGCAATGGATTCCAGCTCCCTCGTCTCAATAGGTAAATGTGCCTCACTGTTAAATGTTGTTTGCAGCAGAAGATAATGGACTTGTTTAACCCAAATACTCATCAGTATACGGTTTCTCCAACATCAGGAGCAGTTCTAAAGGTCCCGTCCACATACCAATATTTAAAATGCCCCCAGATCTGGAATGATGGACTTCAACACGCATGTCTTAAGGCCAAAGATCTTAAGCAGACTTTCCTGCCTTTCAGTTCATCTCGTTTTCTCCTGAAACAAGGATATTGTCGCAATAACTAGCGATAACTACGCCAGCTTGCTCTTTCAGAGGACCACCGTTCTCTTTATATTGGAAAGATCAGGAGCTCTATCTATAACAGACGCCAGACCGTGTGCAACTACTGCAGCGGAACCCACTTTTCAGGAGTAGGAAGAGCTTATTAGCGAATCCACAACATCTACAATAGCCTCCTCACTTTAGGAGTGACACCATCTGAGCTACTGTAGTGCTTGTACTCGCCTTCGCTGCAGGGACACCTCTGGTCCAAACTCAGTTGGTAGGCTTGTGTATCTTCTACATCTCTCACAAGTCATTTTTCTAAGAAGTCTGACTGTGGGGTTACGATTCTGACTCTGATCCCACTTCTGATCACCAACTAAAGTTCTGCACCCAATTTCAATGTGTGTGCGTCTTTAACACGCCACCAACAGTTCTGGGACACCAGCTGGGTGTCCTACAATTCAACACAATTCCAACAGTATCTACCTGGAGATAGCCTTAGGTCCCACAGGTTAAGGGCTCAGTCCTACATGACTGCCCCCAGCCCCTACTTCAGATGCCAATCACAAGTCACGTGTGCTTCTGACCAGCTGGCTATAGATTGGAAGTTCCCATGACCTCCTCCTTGGGTTGGATTAATTTGCTAGAGCAGCTCACAGAACTCAGAGAAATATTTACTTATGGAAGAGATGCACAGGGCAACGTATGGGGATAGGGACATGGAGCTTCCATACTCTCTCCAAGTGCGTCACTCTCCCAGCACCTCCATGTGTTCACCAGCCCAGAAGCTCTTGGAACCCTGTTCGTTTGGGTTTTTATGGAGGCTTCTTTACACAGGCAAGATGGATGAGCTCCTTGGCCATTGGTGATTGATTCAGCCACGGGTTCCCCTCCCCACTCCTGAGATCAGTGGAATGAGACTGAAAGTTCCAAACCTCTAATCAGGAGCTCGGTTGACCTGGCAACCAGTCCTCGTCCCTAGGGGGCTTTTCCAAACTCGCTCATTAACATAACAAAAGACACCTTTGTCACTAGAAAATTCCAAATAGTTTAAGAGCTCTGTGCCAGAAATGAGGAGGAAGACCAAATGTCTATTTCTTAAAATAAATCACAATATCACAGGGGTATGAGCTTTGAGAATTTTGCACTTTCTCATGTGCTATGAACAAATTCCTGCAGCATGTTAAGGATGCGAACAAAGCTATGGTTTCCGTGGTGCTCCCACTGCTGGGGTTAATAGTTTAGATGGTGTTGCGTTAGCTCTGCCCTAATGCACTGATCCATCACTGAGTCTGTCAAATGGTCTGTTACTCAAGTGCTGAGCAATGGGGTTAGGCACACAGTCTTTAATCAACCTGGTTTTAGGTTGACTGGCCAGGTCACTTTCACCTGGGACAGTATCAGAGTAGGAACAAATCTAATCCTACAGTGACGATATAGCTTTGTTTATTTGTTTAGTCACAAGTTTTATTTTGTTTTTTAATCTCCATCTCTTCCCTCAAGACACCTGGCTCTGCTATCTGGAAGCAAACACCACTAAGTTTTTAGTGAATCCTTCCAGAAACATTCTATGTGTCTACAGGCAAGTCCACTCCTAACCCCAAGCACGTGCAACATCTACTGAAAGAATTTAGTACTCTTTTATCAACCTCCCCAAACGTCTGTCATTGGTCTACTCTTTTGGAGCAGACAGGCAATAGCCAACAAGATTCTAACACGTCTTTTAAAAGCTACCTGTTAGATCAATACCTTTTCTCTGAGAAGAAGTCCTAGTCTCCTTCCTGGGACTTTGGCGGTCCCTATATTATCAGGAACTCACTTACAAAACATCTCAGAGCGGGATATCTCCTGGGGAGACTTAAGATAGTTTTATTATGAAAACTCTTAATCATACACAAAAGCAGAAAGTTTCAGCCATTATTAACCTGTTATCCAACCTTGTTTCCACTATTCCTCACGGGATTATTTAAAAGAAAATCCCAGATCATAATTCATGTTGGGGAGACTTTTCCAAAAATGAGGAAAAATACCATTTTAGAGGGCATAAGTTACTAACATCTTCCCCAAAGCTAGAACCTTACTTGTGGCCAGTCCCACAATACCTGGCTTCCCTTCTTGATATGGTCACTATCGTAACCCTGTGCTGTTCAGGAGCTCTCATTGTTGAGAATTTTTTTTTTTCCTAAATAGATAAAATATAGCCAGAAGGGACCCAGCAAAAGGGTTAGAAATGACGAACGGGTTACAGAGGACCGAGAACTAGCCCACACAAAGGATCATGGGAGATGGCCTTTTCTCCATACAGACTTTGGAGAGGGTCCCCTTTTTCCCCATTTCCCTAACCTAAACAGCCTGGCCATTACAGGCCTCCCGACCAATCATGCTTCTGCCTCTTTCCAACTCATATAGCCATGTAGGAGGTCTTTGGAATTGCAAACTTTTTTTTAAATGGACTTCTGAAAACAGAGACTGGCCCATAAGACTCCTTGGGAATATTCCAATGGAGATACTAGGAGTAGGAGAGGAAGGGAATAGTGAATAGAGACAGGATAGAGATTAGAGATTTAAGTGTACACGCGCACACATACACATAAGCACACACAAAGGCTTGAGATACTTAGATCCTATAGGCAGACTAGAGACAGGTTAGGAAAAGGAGCTGCTTAGCTCTGTGGCTAGAATACAGAAACGTGTGCTTGGCTTAGTGTCAGCATGGACAGAATGGGTCATGGGCGGGCCTTCCAGCCGGAACTGGAATGTTGTAATAATAGCTTTAGAAACCAGAACACACTCATACAATGTGGAAGCACTCACCCGGATATTGTAACAGAAGAGGCTTGTGCTGGCCTACGAGCCTTCACAAATAAGACCTTGTACAGTTGACTTACTCCTTGTATTACTCCTGGGAAGGGATACTCCCGGATGGACATTGGTTCTATCTGGGGCCCAGATGTTTCAAGAAATATGCTAGGATAGGGTAACTCAGAGACCCATCCGAAGCACAAGTAGTCACCTTAGGGAGAAGAAGAGAGTATCCTAGACTCCAGGAACTGGAAGGAAATAAACGGAAGGAAATAACTGAAAGAAAAATAAAAGGCTGCTTACAGAAGGAAAAAGCCTTGAAGACACGGGCTCACACTTGAAGAAACCATTTCTGAAAGGAAATCTTGAAGCCAGTAGTGGTCTGGATCAGGACCAGGAACCCAGCCAAGGGGTCTGGGCCCAGCAAGACAGGTGTCCAAGTGGAAGTAAATGGACATACCCTACTCACGGAGGGTCGGAGAAAGCTTGTCTGGAGAAACATGCTCTCCTTTTCTGAAAAATAGCACAGTGACTAATATGTCTAGACTGACTGTAAGAATCGCAAGAAACTTGTAGATCTCAATCAGGAGAGGTTTATTCCAGGTACGGAGAAGGGGCAGTGGAAGCGAACCCTTGTTAACCTGACACTTTTTGGAAAATGTCAGATTCTGCATTAGTGCTCATTGGGACCTTATTAAACCACTTACTTTGGCGGGTGGCGGCTCAAGGGTAGGTTTCAAACTGAAATGGGAGCTTGCTGCTGACTCAGAGAACGGTGACATGTCTCCACCAGGGCTATTTACTGGTGGCACCAAGCACGGCCTAACTCTGGACCAACGGGAGAAGATCAGACAAATATTTATTCATGGAAGGGGTACTAATTATGAGACCGAATTACGATCCTGTTGGCACAGCACAAACTATTCGAGCCAAAGGTATTCCCTACCTCGGCTTCAATATTACGTGAGCTAATTCTTTATGCTTGAAGAGTTTGAGAAGTAAGCGTGAGTATTTGTATAAACTATCCATTCTTTGTCACATCCATTTAAATGCCTTGCTCTTTTCAGTTTTGAATTTTGACAGCAGAGACTTCCTCAGCATCATAGCTGAATCAACCTGGAGTTTTTACCTACCTTTTTCTATAAGAAAAAGCATCCTCCAACAGTCTCCCACTGTTCCATTCTCAGGTAGATGGATGTTTTTAGAGCGTGGTTTGATGCGATGTTCCAGGACAGGAGTTGACGCCTGTCATGTTAAAATAATCAGCGTGGTTCTTCCACCTCCGTCCCACTCGTATCAAGGTCTATGACATCGCTGGTTATCAGAGATCAACTTCATCAAGCTGTTCTCTGTTGACAGATACCATAACATCCCTCCAATTTTTCCCAAGAACGGTCCTTCACTGCTTCACAGTCATCTACGGGGAGGCTGGTGACACTGAACATTGAAACTGTCAGGTTCCAGGGAGGAGGGGGGAATGAGAAACCCTTTTACATACACTTTGCTCCTTGAGCTGGGGTAGTTTCTGTAGCAAATTTAACCTTCTTGGTTGAAAAGATGCGTTTTGCATCAGCCTCACAAATACATCATGTTCCCTCGTCAACCTCACTAATAAGATGAGGAGAAAGGGACCATGGCTGCCACATTCAGTTACCAGGCAGGCAATGTTCCAGATTTTCAAACATTCCAATTTTATCAACAATATTTGGAGATGATGATAGACACTAGGTCATTTCCCTTCTCTTTAATCATTGTAGGCAGAACCTGTTTACACTGTAAACACACAAAGACGCAGGATCTCCCATCAGGTCAACACAGTTCTTCAGTTGAATGCACTGACATTTTCTGAAGGCTGGCCTCTGGGCAAAGTGTCGTCTGATAATGCTAATCTGTTTCTTTAATGACAGAGTCTAAGGTCATCCAGTGGCCTTTGGCATCTGATGTGGATTCAGAAACAACCGTTGATTTGGAGGACCCAGAAATAAATCTTGTTCTTCCTCTATCAGGCTTCAAGATTGGGGTACACCAGAGGTGCAAACAAGATGGGACATCCTACCAACGGACACAGACTGTGATTTTCAGAATTTTCAATTCATAGTCACTCGGCCAGAGTTAAGTGAATTGAAATCTGTTACGAAGATTTGTTGAATACAATAAAATACTTCAGCATGACAGTCCACTTTTCCTTTGCTGCCCTGTCAATTGACTTTTAAAAATGTTTGAACCTTTTTAGGAACTTTGTAGATCAACCTAAGTGTCCTACAGTAGTACTGAATTTTTGTAATCAAGCTCTCGACATGTTGGTTATTTTAAAAATTGATTGGGAAACTTTAATCAAAGTATTCAACAGAGTGTTAAAATCCCTCTGCTTTTAGCAAAAAAGCCATGATTTAAACTAAAGCTTGTAAACAGGAAGATTAAACTTTATCCCCACAAAAGCAGAAGAACCGAACCTTTCAGGATGGCTACAGTAAAAAATAGTGACACCACCGAATGCTGTCAGGGACGTGGAGAAACAATCACCCACACATTGCTGGTGGGAATGACAACTCAGTGCACGAGATTTTCTTTCTTTAATCTTTTTATTTTGAAATAATTCCAGATTCCCAGGAAGCTGTAAAAAACATACGCAGAGATGTTCTGTTCACCCTTCACCCATCCTCCCCCAATGATCACATCTTACATAACTGTAGTATGATATCAAAACCGGGAAACTGACATCACTACAAACCACAGGGCTTATTCGGATTTCTCCGGTATTGCATGTGCTCATTTGTGTGTGTGTGAAGTTTTATGCAATTTTATTCTATGTGTCGCTTCATGGACCCACCACCATAATCAAGATACAGAACTATTCCATCACACGAGGCTCCCCTGTGCCATCCTTTTACAGCCACATCTGCTCTCTCACCCCCATTCCTAACCCCTGGCAAGTGCTATAACTTTGTTATTTCAAGAATATTCTAGAATGTTATGTAACCATTTTACAGTGTGCACTCTTTTAAAATTGGCGTTTTTCACTTGGTATAATTCCCTTGAAATCTATTCAAGTTTTTGCATGTATCAACAGTTCACTTTTGTTTTTATTACTGAGTACTAGTACTGAATACACCAGTTTTTTAACTTTTTACCCATTGAAGGACATCTGGGCTGTTTTCAGTGTTTGGAGAATATGAACAAAACTCTATGAACATTTATGAACCGGCTTTTGTGCAAACATAATTTTCATTTTCTTTGAGATAAATTCCTGGGAGTACAATGGCTCTGTCATACCGTGACTTTAGTTTTCAAAGAAATTGTCAAACTAAGTTCCAGAGTGGCTGAACAGTTTTACATTACTGCCAGCAATGTATGAAAATTTGGTTTCTCTTCATCACCACCAGCATTTGGTGTTGTCGCTATTTTTTATTTTAATCGTTCTGGTAGGTGTGTAGAGGTATCTCATTGCGGTTTTAATTTGCATGTGCCTAATGACTAAGGATGTTGAACTTCTTTTCATGTGCTTATTTACCACCCGTATTTCCTCCTCAGCAAAATGTCTGTTTATGAATTTTGCCCATTTTCTAGTGGGCTGATATTTTTCTTTTACTGTTGAGTACTGAGAGTTATTTATATTTTCTACATACAAAAACTTCATTGAATGTGTGGTTTGCAAATATTTTCTCCCAGTCAGTAGCTTATCTTTTCATCCTGTAAAGAGAGTCTGTGGCAGAGCAGAAGTTTTTAATTGTGTTGAGGTCCAATTTATCGATTTTTCCTTTTACGGATCATGATTTTGGTGTCAAGTCTGAGAACTCTTTGTCTACTCCAAGGTCCCAAAGATTTACTTTTTTTTCCCCTAAGTTTTATGTTTCACATCGAAAGCTATGATGCGTTTTGAGTTAATTTTTGTATAAGCTGTGACGTTTACGACAAAGTTCATGCTCTTTTGAACAGTGGATGTCAGTCCCCCCAGCACCATTTGTTGAAAAGGCTATCCTTTCTCCATTAGATTTCTTTTGCTCCTTTGTCAAAATCAACTGGGCATATTTGTGTGGATCTATTTCTGGGTTCTCTGCTCCGTTTCATTGGTCTACGGCTAGCTCACCACCAACAACATGCTGTCTCGATTACTGTCGCTGTATGGTAAACCTCAGCATCAGGTAGAGTAATTTCTCCTACTTCATTCTGCTTTTTCAAATTTGTTCCAGCCATTCTAGGTCCTTTCCTTTCCGTATAAATTTTAGAATAAGTTTGTGCAGGTCTACAAAACACCTTGCTGGGAATTTGATAGGAATAGCGTAAACTTATAGATCAATTTGGAGAGAATTGACATCTTTACTGTGTTGAATCTTCCAGTCCACGAATATGATATCTCTCTCCATTTACTTAGGTCTTCTTTGGTTTCTGTTCTCAGTATTTTGTAATTTTCAGCTATAGATCCTGCACATGTTTTGTTGGATTTATACCTAAATATTCCATTTTCTTTGGAGCAATTATAAGTGCACTTGTGTTTTGAATTTTGGTTTCTCCATGCTTTTTGCTTGTAAATAGAAATGCTATTGATTGTTGTGTGTTCTCCTTGTAACCTACAACCTTGCTGAACTCACTTATTATGAGAATTTTAAAAAATTCCTTTAGATTGTCTATAGACAATCGTGTGACCTGCAAATAGGGATGGTTTTATTTTTTCCATTTTAGTGTGTATGTCTTTTATTTCTTTGTCAGAATTTAACTTTAAAGTTCTGTAATTGTGCTTGGGAATATGTTGACTTGTTTGAAGAATCATTTGATGGAATTTTTTCTTAAATGGACACATTTAGATTCTGTATCTGAAAGAACTGAAATTGACAATGCCTACAGTTTTGAAGCATTTAATGAGACATTCAAAAGCATCAGAGACAACGTATTTAATCAGTTTTGTCTTGGGAAAATATTTCTTGAAGAAAGGTACTCAATGGAGATAAAAAGAAAGCACATTTGAAAATATTTGAGTTGGAATTTATGCATTTTATTTAATTTTTAATTAATTTATTTTTTTTGAGGAATATTGGCCCTGAGCTAACATCTGTGCCAATCTTCCTCCATTTTATGTCAGATGCTGCCACAGTGTGGTTTGACAAGTGGCGTATAGGTCTGTGCCTGGGATCTGAACCTGCAAACCAAGGCTGCCAAAGTGGAGCATGTGAACTCAACCACCACACCACCAGGCTGGCCCTTGGAATTTACAGATTTAAATTTCAAAAAATAAAATTTAGGCTATCCTACGTGTAGAGATATGCTCTGACTTTACCTTACACTTCAGCACCTGTAGAGAGTTTATTTTCACACTTAAAATTATTATGACCAACAGAAGAGTCAATTGACATCTATTCCCAGTTTATTACCACAATATGCAATTTGAATTGAGGCTAAATACTGGAAATAACCTCATATTGAAATAAATACATCTTTCGGAAAAATACAGTGACAGAAAATGGGTAAGAAACTGGTTAAGAGCTGTGAATATGTACCAAAGACAATTATTCTCCCTGTTAATTTTAAATGTTTCACTGTCAATATAAAGCTTTTATTGTGCTTTGTGTAAATGG